>NW_022436990.1:8909238-9231104 GCF_009761245.1 Sapajus apella
TATATATATATATATATATATATATATATATATATATATATATATATATACGTGTATATATATATTTTTTTCGTTTCAAATACTGTGCTCAGCTCTGAATATACAGTGGTTAGAAAAACCAGAAACGGTCTTTGTACTCATGAAGCATAGTAAAGGAGAAAGACATTAATGACATATTTCTACCTACACAAGTAAAATTATACCCGGGATGAATGAATGGCTGAATAGGGGCCTGAAGGAGAGGAGCTGATGCTGTAAGAAGAAAGGATGCTGGGTGATGTTGGTGGCCCAGTGGCAGTGAAGGCTTGTCTAAGGAAGTAATAATTGAGTTGAGTCTAAAGGATGAAGAAGAAAATGCTTTCTAGGAAGTGGGAACTGCACATGCAGATGCCCTGCAGCAGAATGGAGCAGGAGTGTTTGGAAAACCACAAGCAGGCCCTGTGGTTGCAGTGCCCAGAGCAAGATGACTCATGACGTTGAGGGGAAGGGCTGAGAGGCAGGTATAGGCAGGCCACCCAGGACCTTGTGCATTGGAGACCTTGCTGAAGATTTGGCTATTTTTCCTAAGAATGAATGGTGAGAAATCACTGAAGGGTTTTAAGTGTGTGTGTGTGTGTGTGTGTGTGTGTGAGAATCAGTCTTTGCCGTGACCATTCCATAGATTATCAGGGTTCCTCCATCCAAGTGGCTAAATGGTTAAATAGTTAAAATTAATTAGGAAAAGGACAATGAAAATGTTAACAATTATTAGCTCTTATAGTCTTAGTTCCATTCTGTCTTCTGATGGACTAAATATGGCATTAAGGACAGAAGAGTGGGGAGCAAAGCTTAAAGCCAAATAGATTTTTGAGGAATCTTTCTAGAGTTTGGTACTCAATGAAGAACATAAACTGCGAAGCCAGTGTATTCAAAGCACTCTTCTAGGCTCTGTGGGCAGAGACTAAGGAAACCACAAGAATGTTCTTCCCCCTTAGGGAGCTTAGATATTAAATAAGAGGTATGAAATAAGAGAGCACAGGACAGACCCAGGAACAGTTCAGCAAGTACTGCTACTGAGATACCCGGCACATGGTAATATGCAACCTTCCCTGAGCAAAGTCCATATCTGAGTCATTTCTGTTCCTCCCACAGACGTTAGCCAAGTGCCTTGCCCACAAGATGCGCCAAATGAATGAAGCTGAGGCTGCTCACCTAAGGAGAGAAAAGCAATTAGTCAGTAGGCAAGCCAGGCTTCTAGTGACACTTCCATTATAAAAATGCTTCTAACAGAATGTAAGCTCCATGAAGACAGAACTTTGTGTACCTTTTTGGTTGTCCACTGGTGTGTCTTCGATGCCTAGTACATTGTCGTTCAACAGTATTTGTTGAGTAAATGAATTTATTAGCTTACGTTAAAGCCTGTGTAATGTTAGAGGACTTTGTGAGGAATGAGTTAAGTAAATTAATTTTCCCTCCATATGATGGAGGGTACTAGTCAGCATCTAGAGCATGTCATGGAAGAAGTCTTACTGATGAGGCAGTGTAGCAAAAGCTCAGGCCATGGAGGTCAAGGGCCTGCAGCAGAAGCCTGGCTCTGCCACTCCCAGTGGTGTGACTTTGGGGAGCTTATTATTTAATCTCTCTGTAATGCTGTTTCCTCAACTGTGAAATGGGTATAAGACTGCATACCTTTGAAGTCTTACGAGAACTAATGAGGTAATTCATACTGATTTCATGTATATAGGGTATGTAGGGGAGTGCTTGATTCAGAGTAAATACCTCATGAATATTAGTTCTAAGTGCTTTACATATATTGACTTTTTAAATCCTCACAACAACCCTCTGAAATATTATCAAGATCCCCATTTTATAGCAAGTGATGCGTAACAGTAATTTCCTTGAATGTGATAGGTAGGAATTGGAGGGTTTTGAGGAGAGACGTGACATGATCTAATTTATAGTTTAACAAGATTCCTGTATCTGTTATTTGAAAACAGACTGAGGAGAGTGGAGGGGAGTGAGGACAGAACCAAGGATACCACTTAGGAAACTCCAGCAAGAATCCAGGTGAGTTTTAATGCTGCCTTGCCTCAGGGCAGTGGTTGGTGGTGTAAAAACCATCCGATTTACGTTATCTTTTGAAGACAGAATTCAAAGGATTTGCTGATGGAATGGAAAGATGGGAGGTATGAAAGAGATGAGTCATGAATGCCTCTACGATTTTGGATCCAATCAACCAAAAGGATGAAATTGCTATTAGCTAAACGAGGAAAGACTGCAGGTGAGCAGGTTTAGAATGTATAGTTTGAGGTGCATATTGGCATCCAAGTTGAGATGATGAATAGGCCGGTAGAATATGAGCCTGGAGTTCAGAGAATTCTGGGCTGGAATGTGGGAGTCATCAGCCTATAGATGATATTAAGCCCCTGCAACTGGATGAGATCACCCGTGGAGCAAGGAGAGAAGGAAAGCAGAGGTCCAAGGGTAAAGCTCAATATTCAGAGGTTGGGGAAGGAGACGAACCAGCAAAGCGACTGAGGAGGATGAGTCGGTGAGACTAAAGGAAACCAGAAGCATGTCAGATACTGGAAGCCACGGAAGAAAAGACTTCCAGTGTTTCAAGTGCTTTTAAATCTATTCTTGGCAATGACCTTAGCAATTGCTCCCCTGTCTGTGTCAGTGATATCACAGATGAAGGGACTGATTGATGCTCACAGAATTAGGCCCAAGATGCAGGTTTGTAACAGCGACTGAAATGGAGCCCACGCCCTCCCGCTCCATGTCCAGTGATCTTTCACTGCACCACCACAGCCTCTCATTGACAGACTTGCCTAAGGCTATTTTGTTTATATAAAATTATTCCCCCACCCCCAAAATTGTCTGTTTTAAACTAGATATTCAACTTGGCTGCCTTGGTACAAAAACCTATTTGATATTCAAGTAAGAGTGCTATAAAAGCAGACCAAAAAGGAAATAGGTTAGGCAGCGTCATTGCCAGCAGCTGAAGATATGATAAAATTAGTAGCATCTGCTTAGGAAGTGCCTGACCTCACTACGTTGACAGGAATAATTTTGAGCCTGTGTTTGGAGCCACAGAGGATTAGAGGAGTGTGTGTGTGTGTGTGTGTGTGTGTGTGTGTGTGAGAGAGAGAGAGAGAGAGAGAGAAAGAGAGAGAGAGAAATGGAGAGAGAGGGAGAGGGAAAGAACAATGCAGAGAATGTGAGAGCATGAGCAAAATCAGTCACTGCCCTGATCAGCCCTTTGGCTTGGTAAACTGTTTCTTGGGTTGCCTGGCCCCTGATAAGTCTTCAGAACTCTGCAGGGAAAATCCTGAGGTCAGGCAGATGAGAGGCAACTATGATGACCCCACGATGGAGAAAGAGTGCAGGGCAATGATACATTCTGTGCTTGGTTCCCTGATCCTTACCGAGAGGAGGGTGCCGTGGGGAAAGCCATTTGGAAATGGAAATGCTCTCTACCTACTCTGTCTTCTCGCTCTGCCTTCTTCTATCCAACGGTGGCATAAACTTGGAACTGTGAAAACAAAACCGAGTTAGACAAAACTCAGGGAAGAATTCCATAGGATAGCATTGAAATGTCTGTAAGAGCTATGGTGCAAATAGGATGAATAGAAAATCAGAACGGAATGGAGCAGCACATATTATACATTAGTTGAAACCAACCAAGCGGTGACTTGGGAGAAAAGCATGGGGTAAGGAGTTACCTGAATGGATGGGAGGAAGGCTAGAAGACAAGGCAACTCAGAAACAGGCCTGAACATCACAGCGGGATGGAGGCAGGGGTCTGAGATGGGTAGCAAACCTAATACAGGTGAGACGGACCCCACAGAATTGCCTGGGAAGGTAACCCAAGAGTGTTTAAAATGACATGATTATTTCCTTATGGGGTAAGCATTTTTAATCCTGCAAAAATTTAGAAAAAAATGTAGAAATGTTTAAGAGAATTGAATTCATCATATTTGTGTTATACACATTTGGCTTTTTAAGTATTTGTAATATTTAAGGGAAAGTGACCCATTAGAATAACAATCATCCTCTTGATACCAAGCAAAATATATATTTAAGAAATTGATTTAGTTTTCTAATTTTAAATTAAAAGACATTCTAAAATTGCGATCAGTATTGGAATACTTGAGAGAATACGGTTTTTCACATTTTAAAGTTTAATTTGTTAGAGCTGAAAGTTTTTAGACAATTGACATGAGAGGAATAAAATATATTAAATATATAAACATGATATAAAATGTTTGAATGAGTTTTATAAACTAAATTTATAAATGGGACCCAACATTTAATTAAAAAGCCCTCTTAAAAGTGATTATTGGCTGTGTGTGGTGGCTCACGTCTGTAATCTTAGCACTTTGGGATGCCGAGGAGGGTGGATCGCTTGAGGTCAGGAGTTTGAAACCAGCCTGGCCAACATGGTGAAACCCTGTCTCTACTAAAAATACAAAATTAGCTGGGCACGGTGGTACACACCTGTAATCCCAGCTCCTCAGGAGGCTGAGGCAGGAGAATTACTTAGAACCTGGGGAGTGGAGATTGCAGTGACCTGAGATCGCACCACTGTACTCCAGCCTGGGTGACAGAGGTAGACTCTGTCTCAACAAAAAGTGATTGTCAACATTTATTTATAAAGAGTGATAATATCTCTATATTAAACTTGAAATCCTAAGACAGACCTGAGATTTTAAATTAGCAATTTAAACAGATTGAAGATTAAGTTTTAAAAATTAAAGTAGCTCTTAATAATCTTTTCTGGGCAAAAAAGGATCCTTGAGACTGGATATGGTTTGGATGTTTGTCCCGTGCAGAGCTCATGTTGAAATGTGATCCCAGTGTTAGTGGTAGGGCCTGGAGGGAGGTGCGTGGTCCCTATGAATGTCCTGGTGCCCTCCCTGTGGTACTGAGAGTGTTCTTACTCTGTGAGTTCACAGGAGAACTGGTTGTTTAAAACAGCCTGGCACCTTCTCTTCTCTCTCTTGCTCCCTCTCTCATCATGTGATATGTCTTTTCTTCCACCATGATTGGAAGCATCGTGAGGCCTCACCAGAAGCATATGCTCCTGCAATGCTTCCTGTACAGTCTGCAGAACTGTGAGCCAAATAAATCTCTTTTCATTTTAAATTACCCAGTCTCAGGTATTCCTTTACAGCAATGCAAAATAGACTAACACAATTACCTCCACCCCTGCAAAAAAAAAAAAAAAAAAAAATCCTGTTACTCTATCAAGGGCCCCAAGGGCAGCCCCTGGGCATCTTTTGTTCCATGTGTGTCAGTGGCTTGTACTTCCAGGAAGCTTGCTGCTGGGGGACAGCTGGATAAGACCAGCACTCCATGGGGGAAGAGCCATGGGGTTTGGTAGCTGGGGAGGCAGAGGCAGCTCTCCTCTCTTTTTGTTCAGGGGCTTGTTAATCTTGTGCCTTTAAGATTGGGCCAAAGGACTGAGAGATACAAAGACAATAGAGGAAGCAAAAAATGAGAAGAGACAGCAGAGTGGAGAAACTCTTGAAAACATCAGAGGAACCACAGATGGCGGAAGCTGTGAGCATGCCTGCAGAAGAGAATAAGTCCTTTAGCATGAAACCAGCAGAGTGACTGCCTTATTTTGTAGATACGGAAAAGACACAGAGGGGTTAAATGACTTGCCAAGATTCCATGGCTAGCAGAGTTAGAGATAAGACTGTGGGTTGGGTCCTCTAATAAGGCCTAGTTCAGGATTCTTCTTAGAGCACTTCTTTGGCAAGGCAAGTGGCTTTGATGGTGAGAATGAAGTCAGAGCATGGGTTGCTGGTTCAGGCTTTACAATTCAGCTGAGTGGACACTGCTGCATTCAAAAGCTTTGGATGAAAGTTGAATAATTTTTAAATACACTCACTTCCCCCTGCAAACTTTCAAGTCTCTTCTAGATTCCGGACCTGAATCCTCCACCTTTCAAAGCAACCTGGTTCAAAGGAAACTATTCTCAGGACTAAGAGAAGGTCTCTCATTCTTGGAGATGTCTTTGGAGGAACACACCTCTGAGGCTCGCTCTCTCTCTGAGGCCCCGTGCAAGATCTCAAAAATGATAGCTCAGCAGGTGACTGTAGTTGAGAGAAGTGGGCCTGGGTGGAGTGAGGGGCAAGTCAGTATATCCCGGTAAATGCAAGGTTTCTGCATAAGGCAGGTATAAAAGATCTGATTCAGCAAGGCTGCCCCTGAAAGTCAAGAAACAAGAAGAGGCACAAGGGAGGAGTCTTTGCATTTCAATCTCTAGCTAGCTTGTGCATGGAGGAGCTTTGGAGGGATTTCCCTGAGGCAGGCTGAGGGAGTGTGACCAGTGAGCGAACATCCCTAGGGAAGAAGGGCCATGATGCCATTGAAGGCATGCAAAGGACAGAGACTCCCCTATTTTGCATGTTCTTCTGAACCCCTTGTCCTATCTAGTATATTTATATCTGGTTTGTTTGTTTGTTTCTGTTTTTGAGACAGGGTCGCACTCTGTTGCCCAGGTTGGTGTGCAGTGGCACAATCACTGCTCACTGTAACCTCTGTCTCCAGGGGTCAAGCGATCCTTCCACCTCAGCCCCCCCAGTAATTTTTTTGTAGAGATGGAGTTTTGCCATGTTGCCCAGGCTGGTCTCCAATTCCTGGGCTCAAACTCCTAGGCTCGAGCCATTCACCTGCCTCGGCCTCCCAAAGTCCTGGATTACAGGTGTGAGCCACTTCGTTTGGCCCGGTATGTTTATATCTGGGCATGTTTGTGCAATATTGCAATAACCCCCACAGGACAGAGAATAGATAACAGTATCTCTACATTAAAATTGAGGAATCTAAAGTCCCCCCAAAATAAGAATGTGCCACGTATAAAAAAAACTAGGAAGTAGCAGGGCCTGATTTCTAGACTCAGTTTCACTATTGTTTATGTTCTTTTGCTGTTCTTATGCTTCCTTTTTATTTTAAAAGCATCGTTAATTTTGTCTTTCACAGAGGTAATACATACATTAAAAAATAGAATAGGCTGGACTCAGTGGCTCACGCCTGTAATTCCAACACTTTGGGAGGCCAAGGCGGGCATATTGCTTAAGGTCAGGAGTTTGAGACCAGCCTGGCCAACATGGTGAAACCTCGTCTCTACTAAAAATACAAAAATTAGTTGGGCATGGTAGCAGGTGCCGGTAATCCCAGATACTAGGGAGGCTGAGGCAGGAGAATCACTTGAGCCCAGACGACAGAGGTTGCGGGGAGCTGAGATCCCACCTTTGCACTCTAGCCTGGGTGACAGAGCAAGACTCTGTCTCAAAAAAAAGAAAAGAAAAAGAAAGAAAAAATAGGATAAGATAAAGGTATATTTTTTAAAAAGAAAAAAGTCATAATCCTACAACTTAGAGGTAGTCATTGTTAACACCTTGGTATATGTCATTTTAGATATTTTCTATGTATGTAATAGATATAAATGTGGTTTCTTACTACTTAGAATTTTGGTAACGTGGTTTCTTTTTCTTTTTCTTTTTTTTTTTTGCATTGGTTCAAAGAGGTAAAAAAAAGATCTTTTAGACTATGCCCTTAGCAGTTTTAACAATATATGTACATAGTTTAAAAAGTCAAAACAGGCCAGTGTGGTAGCTCACACCTGTAATCTCAGCATTTTTGGGAGGCTGAGGCAAGAGGTTTACTTGAGCCCAGGAGTTTGCAACCAGCTTAGGCAACATAGTGAGACACGTCTCTATAAAAAATCAAAATATTAGCTGGGCGTAGTGGTACATTCTTGTAGTCCCAGCCACTTGGGAGGCTGATGCAGGAGAATCACTTAAGCCTGGCGGGTGGAGGCTGAAGTGAGTCATGATTGCACTACTGCATTTTAGCCTAAGTGACAGAGAGAAACTCTGTCTTGATAGAAAGAAAAAGAAAAGAAAAAGTGAAAACAGCACTACAAATGTCACATCAAGAAACATTTTCCCTGGCTACCTTGCCCCATACCCGATTCCTTACCCCTGAGGCAACTGCTTCCAAATCTGAAAGCCTTCTAAACAATGTGCTCATGCTGCTATTTCTTGATTTTGCAGTCTGGGTATTATGCACCGACTTCCTGCTAAGTCAGATGAGGAGTTAGTTTTCTGGTGTTTACATCCCCCTTTCTGTCACTCTTCCCTTCCTCCCATGCTCCAAATATGGTTATAGGACTTTTGTATGATATGGATGAAACAAATATTTCAGTGTTCACATTTCTGTAAGTATGTGACTATCATTCAAGCCGAGCCATATACTGTGCTAAGATTATTCATTCTCTCTTATTTAACTCTTTACCTCTGGAGCGAATAATTGATTTATTTTTGTTTTAATTGGCTTAATTGGTTGGTTTTCCATACAAAGCTCCCTGGCAGAACTGTGTATCACATCCTGATCTATGTGCAAACATTATTCCCACTTGTATTGAGAGAGCCCTGCTAAAGGCCCCTGTCCTGCCTGAATTTGGGAGTGCTGGCTCTCCAGGGCCACTGTGTTCTCCTTGCCATCATTCTGGAGTTCCCCTGGCCTTCTTTCCTGGGTTGGATGCCTTGTGTTCTGGCACCTGTGTCTTCCTATGTCATGGTGGACTTTCTCCAGTTTGTTGCACACATCCCTTTTAGTGGATGAAGAGATAAAAGTTGATTTTGTTTCCAGATCAACATAAATTAACGAAAGGGAATCATGTGGGATCCACCAATTCCCATTTTACTTTGGGGACTCAGGATTCTAGTCAGATTTGTTTCTCTCTAGATTCAGTAAGCTTTCTACACTTAAAAACTTTATCTGAAAATCCAAGCTGTGGCCATTGCAGGAAACAATAGCATAAAGTGTGCTCCACTTAAAGAAGAGGATAATTTGAACTGAGAGTCTTCAGTCCACCCAGAAGTGAGCTCTGGAGACTCTGGCAGGCAGTGTGCAGATTGTCACGTGCGCTGGCCTCACACTGCTCTTTCTCAAACCTCTGCTCTGCATGTGGCCTGTGCGTGGTAGGATGTGGCTCAGAACTTTGCTTGCCACACTTCATTTCAGCACGAAGAACAAGGCTCGGACAGGTGTTGGGGACTTCGTGGTGGCTTCTGAAATGGTTTCCCAGAAAGGCAGTGACTCATCACAGGAAACCCTTTTGTTTCTTTCTGACCTTCCCCCAGCTTCCTCCTCCACCCATCTGTGCATGAGTTTTCACATTCCTCACTGAGAGACAGCAGCTTACTTCCAACTTTAGTCAACAGTGGTGACTGGAGACAGTCCTGGGAGTGAGATAAGGACACCCCTTCTGACAGTAATGTCCATGAGGGTAGTAGGGTTTTCCCGATGTGGCATCTTGCCTTTGGGGCGTGGGTTGGTTTCCATTCCATGACCCTTAGAGAATCCCTTTTTTAACATCCTTAATCAGAATAGATTGGAACATTATAAAAGACACAGGTTTGCATTCTTAGCCCTTGCTTTATTTATCTTTTTTAAAAAAATTATTTATTTTTCTGAGACAGAGTTTCACTCTTGTTACCCAGGCTATAGTGCAGTGACATGATCTCAGCTCACCGCAACCTCTGCCTCCCAGGTTCAAGCAATTCTCCTGCCTCAGCCTTCCAAGTAGCTGGGATTACAGGCACACGTCACCACACCTGGCTAATTTTGTATTTTTAGTAGAGATGGGGTTTCTCCATGTTGATCAGGCTGGTCTCAAACTCCCGACCTCAGGGTCTGCCTACCTGGGCCTCCCAAAGTGCTGGGATTACAGGCGTGATCCACCACGCCTGGCCCTTAGTCCTTGCTTTAATGTGGGATTACTTTTGCACAACTCTTTTTCTAGAAAATATACATCACTCTATATTGAGTAACAGATGTTCAATTTTTTTGGATTGATGTGAGCTAACTGGAGAAGAGGTTTGTAGTTGTTGACCCACAGTGCTTCAGATATAGCCAAGGAGTTTGAGGCTAGCCTGAGCAACATAGTGAGACATCATCTCTACAAAAAATCGAAAACATTAGCTGGGTGTGGTGGCACATACCTGTAGTCCCAGCCAGTCAGGAGGCTGAGGTTAGAGAATCTCAGCCAAAGTTTTCAGTGGATATATATTGGCATGAATTATACAATTCAAATTCCTGTATGTTAAAAGGGATCTTAAGATCATCCAGGATCCTGAGGTCCAAAGAAATTACTTTCTCATGGCTGCCCAGCCATGTCCTTGGTCTTATTGGTCCTGGCCCTTCTAAGGCTATTACTCACACCTGCCTGTGTGCTGCTCTCCCATTGAACTCCAGTCTCTTCTTCCGTCTGTACTTGTTCACTCTGCACCGCAGGGTATAGTTCTCAGCCTGCAAAAACTCCTTGGCAGGGTCTCACCCTTCCTTTGCCCCTGGTTTCCCTGAAGCCCCTGCCTGGTTCTAGGCTTCTCTCTAGACTGCAGGCAAATTCAGACCAGTGACTTTGGTTTCCTTCTGCTGAGGATCTGTGACTTCCCATGAAGGATATGTTTCCAAATAATTCTTCAAAAATCTAATAGGACAATGCTCACTGAAGAAAGTTTGAAGAAGACACAAAAAGGTGATGTTTAGCTTTCCTGGTATTTCCTTGGACATTTCCCTACTAGATCCTCTTCCTCCTAAGCAATAAGTTGTTTGTGTTTTTTATTATAATCGTCACCTTACTCATTCAGTTTTGTGTCCTGCTATTTTCCCTTTGTGCTCTTTTAGTGTTACTTTATGACAAGTGAATTGGGAACAAATACATTTTTTAAAAGGAAACTTCTGTAGATTACTGCTACCTATTTATAAAAATAGGTCACAGACTGGGTGTGTCTGTAATCCCAGCACTTTAGAAGGCCAAGGCAAGAGGATCACTTGACGCTAGGAGTTCAAGACTAGCCTGGGCAACATAGGGAGACTCCATCTCTATAGACAAAAAATTTAAAAATTAGTCAGGAGTGATGGCACACACCTGTGGTCCCAACTCATGAGGCTGATGTGGGAGGATCACTTGAATCTGGGAGTTGCAGTGAGCTGTGGTCATGCCACTGCACCCTAGCCTGGGCGACAGAGTGAGACCTTATCTTAAAAAAAGAAGAGTAAGGAAAATAGGTTTCTTTACTTTTTGGTAGGGCAAACAACAATGCACACATTCAAGGCTAGTGTTTGGAGACAGGAGCCATGCTCCATATGCCTCTACATCTTCCAGTTTTTCCCACCGCTCCTTTAGGGGAGTTAGGGGTTGCATTCTCTGTTATTGTCAATGGGACTTGTGCTTCCCGATAGCCTATGAATCAGAATCCTTCCTCTGTCACCATATCCATATTCAACCCTGTCTTCTAGTCTCCATGATGGTAAATTCAGAGCCTCAGTCACCATCTTGACCTGTCTGCCATCTCTTTGATCTCTCATTTACTGTCAGTCTGTTGTAAAACTCTGCAACCTTGACACCTGTATACCCCATAACTCTGTGAAAGCAGGAACCAAGTCTTCCTATAAGCTTGTCTCTTTATCCCCAGTGTGATGTCAAGCATAGAGAAGGCACTGATACATGTATGGTGACTAACTGAATGAATGCACAAATGAATGAATGACTATAGTCATGGTTGCAGAGTAGTCTTCCCTTGTAGTGATTCCAAAAGCAAAATAAAAACTGGGATAGGAACATTCTCTTCAGTACATTGACTACCACAAGTTCAGAAACAAACAGTAGGAAATTGGGAATCAGAAGGGGTTGAGATTTATCTTGGATGGAATTGATGGTTCCTGGTTTCTCAAACCTCTTTCTCCCTCCTCACAGCCCACAGTCCCTGGACATTACAAAATTCTTCTTATCATTAGAGAATATTAAACGGCTATTTTTTTCTTTAATTAACTATCCTTAATTTTGAGACAAAAAAAAGGTGGGGTTTATTTCCCAAGATGGCAGCAGCAAGCTCTGCTCTAAGGGGAAGCCCAAATTTGTATAAATTTTCCTTAGCACCTCAAAACTTTAGTCCTGGGGTAAACTTGCTTGAGATGTAAAATTGCTTGAAAGTAAAAAACTGCTTACTCAGCAATGTAAAAGAATGAACAATTGATACATACCACAGCATGAATGATTCTCAAAATAATTACGTTGAATGAAAGAAGTCAGACCCCTCCCATTCTCAAAAAGCATGTATACGGCATGTTTCCATTTACATAAAATTATAGAAAATGCAAACCAATATATAATGACAGAAAGGAAGTCAGTGTTTATCTTGTGGGTAGGGTGGGAACATTGGGGAGGCAGGGATGATAAAGGAGCAGTGGGAAACTTTTTGGTAGTGATGGATGTGCTGGTGATGGTTGATAGTTGTGATGGTTTTGCAGGTGTGTGCCTGTGTCAATGCTTATCAAATTGTATATTGTAAACACATGAAGTGTACTGCATGCCAATTATATATCAATAAGGCTATTTTAAAAATTGCTTCTGGGGGAATGGAGTCTTAGTTTAGGCTGCTATAACAAACTACTATGGACTGGGTGGCTTCAATAACAGAAATTTATCTCTCACAGTTTTGGAGGCTCAGAAGTCAGCAGATCCAGTGTCGAGTGAGGGCCCTCTTCCTGGATTAGAAACAGCCATCTTCTCTTTGTATCCCCACATGGCAGAAACCAGAGAGAGAACATCTTCTTATAAGGGCACTATCTCTCTTATAAGGGCACTAATCCCATTCATGAGGGCTCCACCATCATGATATAAAAACTTCTGGAGGCCCCACTTCCAGTTACCATGACATTGAGGATTTAGGTTTCAACTTATAAATTTGGTGGGGAACACAAATATTTGATCCATAGCAGAGTCCTGCCCCTCACTCTGTATGCCTACCTCATTTCCCAGGTTCCCCCCGCTAAAAGATGATCATCCCCGATTTTGTTCCTAAAGTGCAATCGGTCTTTTGCTATGGTAGACACTGAGATTTAATTGTTTCCTCTGGAAGTACAGAAACTATTTTAACTGGGCTACTGTGTCCTCCTGGTTAATTCCCAGAGCCTTCTGAGTGCTGTAGACAAGTTTGTCCTGCTTTTTCTATTTCACGCCCTTTTAAGGGTTGCCTCCCTCACAGTCCAGTGGCGTGTTTTGAACAGATAGCAGCTGATTGTGTTGGCAGCACCTACATTACTGTTGCTCTGGGCCATGACTCACCAGCCCCAGTGATAACAATCCTTAGACCTTTGACATGTTTTCAGGATGCTTTTCAAAATGCCCACTGGTTCCACAAAGGAAGCCCTGGGACCGTGACTGACCTATCAGTGTTCGCCTCTTCTTCTCTTGTGTGTTTCTTTCATTGCTCTCCAAGGTGCTTTAATGTTAGGTGGTTCCAGATCAAACAAACACCCTTCTCAGAAGTTCGGCATTATTTTAACATCTTTGAATATTTTTAGAACTTCATGGAAAATCAGGAATGAGTCCCTGGAATATATTGATGGGGCCATTGTTGACCAGCTGAGATAATGGCTCTAAGTAGTTGAGAAAATAGCTAAGACCTTGAGTTAGAGCAGGGATACTCAAACCTGTGCTGGTCTGTGGACAAGGTAAGAAATGGAGAGCAATTGTTTAGAAACATTCGTAGCACTATGATGGAATAATTTTATGACATACTTAATAACAAAAAAGTTGAGCTTGTATTTTGTATGCCTTTTATTTTTATCTCTTTTCTAATAACTCATTTTTGTTTATTTTACAAAATTGATGATTGGGAATTTTAGAAAAAATCAGCTGACCCTTTACCACAGATCCCTTGAGAAGCACTGAACTAATTTTATGGTCTCTGCAGGGCAGTTCTGGGTGCCTTACTTCCAGTGAAGATCATGAGTACTTTTCTTCCAATGGAGATGATGGGTGAACTGTGCCAAGAAGGATGGTGTCCCTTCGTCTCTGGTTCCTTTTCTTTTTTCACCAAAGAGCACATGCATCCCTGGAGAAGCACTCCACCAATAGCAAGCAGAGTTGAGACAAGAATAGAGGAGACTGCAATTAGAGAAGGGCTTGGAAGTGACAGGGGTGGCAGGATAATCTTTGCATTATCACCTAGCATGCTGACTTAGGCAAATGCCCTGTACTCTAGACCTGAGGAGCAGGTGGAGGAAGCAGCTGAGAAATATCTGACTCATCTGGAATGAAGCTGGAATTGTGAGTTCCACTATGTTTAAGATGCTCATATAACCTAGGAGGTGGCAAAAGAAGGCTGGCTATCATCACTCTGTAGTGTGAGGCAAGACATTGACTATTCCTATGGAGTCACTGATCAGAGGAACTTCCCTTTAAAAACAGGGAGGGGCTGGACGAGGTGGCTCACGCCTGTAATCCCAGCACTTAGGGAGGCCAAGGTGGGCGGATCACAAGGTCAAGAGATCAAGACTGTCCTGGCCAACATGGTGAAACCCCGTCTCTACTAAAAATACAAAAATTAGCTGGGACTGGTGGGGGAAAAAAAAACCTGGAGGGATAGGCACACTGGAGAGGTACACTGTAGTGAAAAGAAATGGGATCATAACTGAGCTTAAGATGGCCTCATGATCTATCTTAAAATGGGGAGATCCAAGCAGCTAAAAGGCAGCAGGAAGACGTCACCATCTCATTTCACAGCTGTCTCTGCTGGTCCCTGTTTGCTTTTGTTTTAGTAAATCATGGTGTGAAGTAATGTTCATGTTCCCAGGAGACATGGAACAGCCTACTGCCCTTCCTGCC
Organism: Sapajus apella; assembly: GCF_009761245.1. NCBI lineage: Eukaryota > Metazoa > Chordata > Mammalia > Primates > Cebidae > Sapajus > Sapajus apella. The sequence continues at coordinate 8,923,910 of NW_022436990.1, forward strand.
TTTGAAGCAGTTAGCTGACAACACCCTCACTATCACATCTTCCAGAGAGGTGGCAGAAAGAGATGACACCTTCTTTTTGTTCTTTCATACATGATTATATCTGTCTGGACACTCTTATTGACATCCGTGTGCTTGTTGACTGAGAAGACAGGATCAGGCTGGGTGGGTTCAGGCTTTGTACTATGAGAAAAGCTTTTGTGTCTTTACTTTGGGAAATAAAGGAGACACCCAGCCCTCTTGCTTTTTTGTTAAATTACAGGGCACTTTCTGTATCGTAAACTACCCTGGAATATATGTTGGCTTTGACTTGGTGATGATGCACACATGCCTCAGTGTGCCTGCCCTGTGGCCTTAATATTATTTAGTCTGACGTGTTGGGATTTAGGGGAGGGTTTAGGAGAGGGCTGAGATTAGGCTCATGTTGGTTGGCCCCACCACAGGAGGAAGGGCCTGCAGCATGTTGGGCTGCAGTCAAAGAGAAGCAGGATTGGAAACTCAGCTACCTTTCCCTGTTGTGCTAAACCCAAGTTAGTGACAATACACCATAGGTAGTTACTTTCAGGGAGGATTTGCAATATCTGGACTCAACTGAAGTAGCTGTAAAGAGATTGACAAAGGAGGGCAAGAGTAACATGCAAGCTATTCCTAATGAATGGTTTAGAAACTCGTAAAGCCAAACTGCTACCTTCTAGGGATGAAGTGACTGACCTACCCCAACTAGGGAGACCAGGCTGTGGTTCTAGGTGTTTAGCTCTCCCAGTTTGTCTGTCCTGAAATAGCCTGAAACAAAATTCAACCCAGTGTTACTACTTCCCAAAATTTACAATCTGATTGGCTAATAAGTCTGGCCCAGCATGAAACAATGGTAATAAGTGCAGATTGTGGCAAAGATGACAGGTAATAGAGTTGTGTCAAGATACAGGGGTTGATGGAGGTCAGAGGAGACAGGGAAGCCTCCTGGGAAAGTTGGGCTTGGACTGGCACTGAGTCCTTCCCTCATTTGGATTCAGATGGGGTTTGAGTCCTAGATTCACCAGGACTTATTTTGGGCAAGTATAAAGATCTCAGAGTGTCAGTGTTCTCGTCTACAAGATGGGGAAAATAGTAACAATGTCCTAGGCTTTTTGTGAGCATGAAATGACATAAAGTACCTAGCTGGTTAGGTGGTCACTAATGTTAGATCATCCATTACTTCCATGGCTACAGAGAATTCCTTCTTTCTGGGAATGGCTCACCAATCTGGCCACAACATTTAGATTTGTAATGCTGCAATTCCTCCCTGGGGTGAGGTGCCTGGGTAGTGGTGGGGGTGGGGAGTGCTATAAACAAACCATAAGCTGCTTTTCCTAACTGCATACCCAGCTCCTCCAACTGAATTACAAGTGTCTTTTAAACTAGAAAATCTAAGGCATAGCTTGTACGAAGAGGGATATTTTGTCCAAGTTCTCACTTGGCTGAAAGGATCAAAGTTTTCATCATAAAGCTGATATCATATTTTTGAGCTGCTTGGCTTCCCTTCCTAGCCTCTCCTAATTTATCAACATTTCTCAATTTTACTATACACAAAATAGGAAATTATGAAATCACAGCTCTGAGCTTGTGTGCTATTCATTCTGAAAAAGCAGGCCTAGGATGCTTTTGAACTGCTTTTAATCAGTAAGACTTGGTCATGAACCAAGAGGAAATATAGGATAATGTTTAGGAGCAGGGACTCTGGGTTCATACTACCAAGACTTGCTTCCTGGCTCTGCCACCTTACTAGCTACATGACTTGGGGTAAGGTATCTAACTTCTCTGTGCCTTAGTTTACTCATCTGTTGAATGGGAAAACAATGGTACACATCTCATAGGGTGGCTGTGATGAGTAAATTAGTCAACATATATGTAAAGCACTTAGAGCAGTAAGTGGCTGATGTAAATCCTAAATAAGTGTTAGCCATCATTAATATTATGTCCTGGTGAAAATGGGAGAGGGAATGTTTTAGGCCTTGATGGATGTAGTCCTCCTAAAGAAGAGGGCACTAAGAGAGCCAGCACCAGCTGGGCCTGGCAACAGTGGGAGGCAGGGAAAAGAATACTCTTAGGAAGGTATGGCCCAAGTGCCAGATCCTACTGAGAGAGCCCAGGTTGAATCACTGAAAGGAATCTGCCAGCAGAGAGCCCCTTTAGAATTTGACTGTCTCCATTCCAGAATTCTGGGTTTCCTGGGACATAGCCTCTCTGCCAGCCTGCCCAAGACCTTTTTCAGTAAAGATGACACACTTACACAGGACTGACTCAATAACAGACCCTTTGTTCTGTCTCCTGGACCTCTGGGTGCCACTGTCTGGACATGTCCAGCTTGGCAGGCAGCTGGCATCTTAAGGATTCAGGTCGTTATCAGCTGGACACTGACTAAACAGAGCTCCTCCCAGCCTCGTGATGTGTGAGGCAGTGCACGTAGGCCTGCATACCTCCTATCTCTGCCCAGGCAATTACATCCCAACCACCCTGCCCCATTCCAAGGCAGCTGGGGCCAGCTAGGGCACAGCATTTGGGGCAGAAGCCAGGTATTTTCCCTCCTTTTATCCTTTTTGATTTCATAGGCATTTTTTTCAAAGCTCGGCATCTAACTGCAATGTCCCACATGGGAAAACAAACCCGAGAGGCAGGAACTAAGCCGTGTCTGCTCATGATGCTGCCTTTTGCTGCTCTGAAATGGAGCCAAAAAGCACAGCCTCTACCCTCCAGGACAGAAAAGCTAGAAGCAGTGTGTCCTTCTTTCCCCAGCTGCTGTTTGCCTTGTGAGCATGTTGCATATACCCACATATTAGTGGTGCACTGTCTAGTCTGATGTTCAGATCTATATTTAAATACTGCTGTGGGATTCAGAGTCCAAGTGTGTAAAGTGCAAGTCTGGGCTTGGCCAGGCTTCAAGGTTTGCAGCCTACCCAGCGGGTCCTCAAAGCTGACCTCTTGCATCAGAAGTGATCCCATGCAGTTCTGATGACAGTTTATGACAACTCCCTCTGGTTTGGGAAATCTCCCTGTGCATGTTCTCTTATCTCAGCAGAGAGGACCATGTGTGAGTATTAACAATTAGTACCATTTATTGGACGCTTGTTCTGTGCCAGGCAGTGTGCTGAAGGTGCTTTCTATAGCAATTTCCTATACCCATCCCCCATCCCCAGTGCTCCAGTGGAGGTAGTGTGGTCAATTCTGCTTTACAGATGATGACACTGAGAGGCAGTGACATTAGGTAACTTAAGGTTACCCAAGTAGGAAGTGGTAAGGCCAGAATTTGGCTTTTTTTTTTTTTTGAGATGAAGTGTCACTCTGTCCACCAGACTGGAGTGCAGTGGGGCACTTTCAGGTCACTGCAACCTCCACCTCCCAGGTATAAGTAATTCTTCTGCCTCAGCCTCCCAAGTAGTTGGGATTACAAGCACGTGCCAACATGCCTAGCTAATTTTTGTATTTTTAGTAGATATGGGGTTTCACCATGTTGGCCAGGCTGGTCTCAATTCCTGACCTCATGATCTGCCCGCCTGGGCCTCCCAAAATGCTGGGATTACAGGCATTGGCCACGGCGCCTGGCTGGGCCGGTGTTTGGACGAGAGAGTTTGATCCAGAGCATGTTCCTAATCACAGTTGTTCACACTTCTGCAGCATCTCTCTGCTTGTATCTCTCCAAAAATTAGATCAATGACTGGGAATTATCATCCTCATTGTCATCATCAGGTTTATCAGCCAGCAGGGGGCAGAAGCTTCTACGTGGTTGATGCATTTGGCTGATTTGCTGTGCCCTTGGTGATAACGGAGAATAATGCAAAAAATCGAGTCATTTGCTTACCGATTTCTATTACTTTGATTCAACAAATATTTAGTAAGCATTTGCATTGTGCAAGGCACTATACTAGAACGAGCAAAGAGGGCTGCTGCAAGGTAATTGCTTTCAAAGAGCTTGCACTCTAGAAAGAGAAATTATCTTTCCAAATTCCCAAGGTGGCCCACAAGGCCATCATCTTCAGTCTCTTCAGGGCCGTTCTCTTCAGTCTCATTACTCTGCATTCCCCTCCTTTGTCTGAAGCCTCCTCCAAGTCCTTTTGTTTGTTTGGGGAGCGCCCTACGAGCCCAGGGCCTTGTACCTTCTGTTTATCAGCCTGAAATACTCCACACCTTTGCCTGGTTAACTCTTCATCCTTCAGGTGATTCTCTCCCACCCCCATAGAATAGTCCATCACATCTCATCACAGCTCCCTCTACTTTTAATTTTTGTAATTATTTGATTAATCTATTACTGATGAGGGCACAGATGCTTTTGTTGTTCACCGCTGTGTTCCCAGCACATAATAGGTGTTTGTTAAATACTCTTAAGGGAATGAAGATTACAAATTATTTATTAAAGCGAAAACTGGGGTATGTTTGTCCCCAGTCCCCCAAGAAGCAGACATCAAGACAGTATCAAACATGCCAGGATTTTAGCAGGTGTGATAGTCTATGAGAAAGTGGCAAGGGAGCTAGAAGAAGCTAAGACAGTTGTCAAACTGTAAGTCTGATCCTAGAGTGAAGAAAGGAAGGTTGGGTGGAGTGTGTGTGTGTGTGTGTGTGTGTGTGCGTGTGTGTTTTGAGACAAAGTCTCACTATGTTGCCCAGGCTGCAGTGTAATGGAGTGATCTCTGCTCATTGCAATCTCTGCCTCCCAGGTTTAAGTGATTCTCCTGCCTCAGCCTCCTGAGTATCTGGAACTGCAGGCACCCGTCACCATACCTGGCTAATTTTTGTATTAGTAGAGATTGGGTTTCACCCTGTTGGGTGGCTGGTCTCTAATTCCTGACCTCAGGTGATCTGTCCCCCTCAGCCTTCCTAAGTGCTGGGATTACATGCGCCTGGCCTGGGTGGAGTGTTCTGTACCTTCCTCTGCAATCTGCAGAAAGTCTGGCAAGGCCATGGAGGACTTTAGGCCAGATAAAGTCAATTGAAGGTTGGGAGCACATCAGAGGTGGGGCCTGGCTCTGGGCTTTCAGAGCTCAGCACCTGAGGTGCTCTGTTAATTACACACCCTTGTGGATGGAAGCCTGAGAGCTCATTCTCCTGTTTGTCATGTGGGGGTTCTGAGGCCAGAGGAGGTGACTTCTGCATATGGGAAGGAGAAAACTTACTAAAAGCATGTCTTCTGTAAAAGGACAGAACATCTTACTGTTGAGGCTTAGTACGTATTTGTCAAACACTCTTTGAGTACATGTGTACTCAAACCTATAGTGTCTTCCACACAAAGAATGTTTGACATTCTTTGTGTGGAAGACACTATAGGTTTGAGTACACATGGGCTCACTTTAAAAGACTTATGAGCTAATTAAGAGACAAAGTAAACTCACATACATGTTCCTGAACCTCAGTGTTCTCGTTTCTGAAAAGGAGATAATGCCACTTACCTCGTGTGGCATGTGACAGATCCAGTAACTTCTGTGAATAAGGTAGGTGCTCAATGAGTAGGATTTGAACATGAGTTTTAAAAAATAATAATGCATTGGCCTCTCCACCTTTTCTGTTTTTCTAGTCACTTCAACAGGTTCGAAAACTCTTAAAGTAACTTTTGGCTTAGGAAGTGTGTTTTCCTTGTAATTACTCTCATCAGCAGTCTTCTGAGGCTTTTTTAAAAAGATCATTTCAAGTAGAAGAACTAAAGTTCAAATATGTGATCAGCACCAAGGGAAGATTTAGTATCAAGTTACCACAGTTAAGGAGCTCTTTGGCACAAAGCTGAGTAGCGTGCACTTGGCCCGGTGAAATGCTGGGGGGTTAGTTTCTGAACTCTGAGCCCTGGGGCAGTGTTCAGGTTCTCCTCTGTGATGGTGCAGTCATTGGGACATTGATTAATTGCCATCCTTCCCACAGATGAAGGTGGTGGATCCCTGAGGGAATTACAGATTTAATGTGGGGTGGGCCTCCTCCCTTTTCTCAGTGCCAAAAAAGGGGTTGTGGTTCTGGCCCCACCTCCCCATACACCCTGTTATTATATATTGCGCTTTTGATATTGCCCCTGAAGTTAATCTTACCTGTGACACTGGGCTGTCTTTTTCTAGGAATTGGTTTTCATTCAACAACTATTTCCCAAGCAACTAACAAGTAGATGTAGGTATTGTGCCTCCTCCCTCAGTCCAGTATATGTGAAATGTAAATTGCTCTAAAGAATAAAGCCTATTAAAATATATATTATGTATTACAAAGTATCATATGAACAAAGAGGAAACAGGCTTTCCATGGTGAGGAGGCAGCATTTGATCTAGGACTAATGTTAATAGTCAGAAAAAGGGATGAGGAAGTAGCTTTAGCAAGTGTAGGGTGTGTTTGCCGTCTCACACATTAGACAAGTAATTTGTAAGGGCTGGAAGACAGGGAAGGACCCAAGGACAGGTGAGAATAGCAAAATGGGGTTGCAGATAAACCATGGCTACCCTTGAAAATCTTGTTTAGGAGCATTATAGGTCAAGAAGAGCCACTGATGTTTGATAAACAGTAGGCAATGTTTGAGCTGTTTAGGAAACAGTGTCTGGGTAAGGACAGAGTGACTGGTACCAGAATGGTACAGTCATTTAGGTGGGAGAGAGAATTGTTTCCGTAGAAATGAAAATAAGAGGCAGATATCAGAGAGAGAGAGTGGGTATCGTAATGGAGAAGGTGTCTTTGAAGGTGACCCAAGGCTTCAAAACCCTGTGTGGACAGGGAGGGATACCACTGAGAGGGGGAGCCCCAGAAGAGGGGCTGCTAGTCTGGGGATGGTGATCCCTTTGGAAATTCAGATCTGGAACTCAAGAGTGTGGTCATGGCTAAAGATAAAGATGTGGGAGTTGTCATCCCAGGGATACTAGTTGAAATAGCAAGTTGTTTACTTTCCTTAATCACCTGAAGAAAGGCTTGGGTTTCTGATTACATGGGTGACAGCAGGTGGATGAGTGTTTTCTGGTGCCTGGATGACCAGTCCTGATTCTCCCAACACAGTCCTTGGATCTTTGAGATTCCAAGAAAGGGATACACTGGGTCTGTTCTCTTTCACTCAGCCCAGCTTTGTCTCTGCTCCCTCAGTTGTCCAGCTTCTAATTATGCAAACAACAGCTGGAAAACATGAGGGCCGACTCAACAGCTGTGTGTTGGGAATCAAGAGGCATCCAGGATGAAGATACCATCTGGCTACAGCTGCTGCCAAAATGAGTGTGTGTGTGTGTATGTGTGTGTGTGTGTGTGTGTGTGCGCACACGCATATGTGCGACCTAAGATGGAGTGGCTAAAAATTTCTTGCCAACTGTTTTTAAACATGGTAAATTAAATAGTCTTTAAAAATAGTTTGAATGCCATCTCAAAGATTATTTCATTTTCATTCAAAATCTTGGTGATTAGAAAGTCAGAAATCTGGCATGCAAGGTCTTCTGATGGCAGGTGACCACCATTTGTACACACACCACAGCCTGACCCTGCACTGGCAGTGGAGTGGGCTCAGAGACTCGGGACTTGGCTAGAGGCTGCCTCCTTTTTTCAAGGAGAGGCACAAGGATCTAAGAATATATGAAAAGATTAAAAGTTCAAAAAAAGGCTTTTGTCCCCAATCCCAGTTCAAGAGAGGCCTCTTCCTGGAAAGTGATTAGGGATTTGTGTGTGTGGTTTTATTCCTGGCCAAACAAGTCTCAAGCTAAGTAATCTGTTTCTAATCGTAATTTGGATTACCCGTCAAACTAACCAAATGTTTGTTTATCTGAAGAAGCCAATCCTCAGGCACAAGAGAGGTTTGACAGACCTCCTCCAAGGAACTGGGAAAGTTGTTCCCTCACCTCCCCAACCCCATCGCCCAGTAGGCTCCTTCCAAGGTCAGCAGGCTACAACTGCCGCCTCTTCATGCTGGAAAGCGCAGGAAGGAACTGCTTTGCAAGGCATTCTGGCTTCTTCAGTTTGGGCTGTCCCTTCTGATCACTGTTGATTCTTGAATCAAACAAATTGCTATCCCCTCCCCAGTGCCTCCCCACCCCCTGGAACATTTGGTGGTGTTTGTGGACTTTTGGTTGTGACCACTGGGGTAATGGGGTGTGTTATCAGCGTCTAGAGGGTAGAAGCCAGAGATGCTGCTAAACATCCTACAATGCACAGGGCAGCTTCCATAACAAAGAATTAGCCAGGACCAAATGTCAGTTGTACCCACAGTAGAGACAGCTTTAATCAAAACCAACCTCACTAGTGTTTCTTCCTAACAGAGAGTAAATAGCCTTCCAGTAGATGTTGGTAAACCAGCTCTCTGTGGGGAAAAGCCCCTAATTTGTAGCCTTAGCCGATTTCCCTAAATACTCTCACCATATTTGATATGAATGCCATGTTCTTAATGTGGAGTTGGAAAGAGTTGTATAGAACAGGCTCTCGCTAGCTGCCACACACCAGCTCCAGATAGTCACCTGGGTCGTAAGGAGAACAAATAAAGCCAGCACGCTCCCACAAATGAATGCGGGTGTCAGGGCCATGCTCAGGTATATTGGAACCTCAGCAAAAGGAAAAATCAGTGATATTGAGTTGTCTTCATTGAAAATTTAGATAGTTTTTTCATTATGGAATTTTTTTATTAATGTAAAATGTTGCATTAATATTTCTTTTATTTCTATTTCTCCTCCTTTTTGTCCTCCTCCTCTTTGTTGTTGTTGTTGCCCAGGCGGGAGCACAGTGGCTCAGTCCTACTTTGTTGCATTCTAACTACTGGGCTTAAGTGATCCTCCTTCTGTAGCCTCCTGAGTAGCTGGGAGTACGGGTGCACACCATCCTGCCTGGCTGATTTTTTATTCTTTATAGAGATGAGGTCTTGCTATGTTGCTCAGGCTGGTCTCGAACTTTGGCCTCAAGTGATCCTGTCATCCCAGCCTCTCCTTCTCCTTCTCATTCTCTTCCTTTTTCTCCACCTCCTCTTCCATCTTTTCTTTCCTTCCTTCCCTCCTTGTTTTCTCCTCCTGCCTTCCTTCCTTTATAGTGGAATGGTTAAGCCACCTGACCAAAGGTTTCTGTTCAGGGCAGTGCCCACCATCACAAAGCAAAGCAAGAAAGCATGGAATTCATTAGGGTGATTTTCCTGCTTCCTGAAGAGAGTTATTGAGGATAGTTGAAATCTCTGCCAATGTCATTTTAAAGGCAGAATGGGAGAGGAGTGGTAACAAATGTTCTGTAAGGTCACAGTTGCTCAATTATCCTTCCATCAAATTAAAATTTTTACTTGAAAATTCAGGGTTTGTCATTAACTGGCTGTGTGTGCAATTCTGGAAGCCCCATTCATAGATTACAATGTGAATGATGCCCAGAGTTTCAAGGCAGGTGATCTGGCTTCTTGAAGTCTCTTCAAACTCTACAAATCAAAGTAAATGAAGGAGGATGCCAATCCTGATTTCTTTCTGAGGCAAACCCTGAATGACAGCTGCTTTTCTTTTAAGGAGTCCTCACCAGACCTGGAAGGCAACTATGAGAAGCATGCTGTAGCTGTGGCACCCACTGGGCCAAGCATTCCGGACAGATGGCCCGACAAATGCTGTTGCACAAGTGTCCTTTGTTAGATTGGCCTGTTATATTCCTTCATAGTGTCTAGTACTCTAAGAAAGCATGTATCATGATTCTGTAATGATGCAGCTATTTGCCTGATTGTTTACTGTCTGCCCTCAAGAATGTAACTCCAAGAGGACAGGACCCATGTTTATTTTGTTCATTACTGTGTCTCCAGCATGAGCCTGTACACACTAGGTGCTCAATAACAGTTGCTAAGATGGATGAATGAAAGAAAAACAATGAGACATAATGCATATCCAAATAGGCGGAAGGACACCCAGAAGAACAAAAGGCAAGGCCGAGAAGAGTTTCATAGTCTCACTCCCCTTTCCTGAAATGTCGAGGGCAAGAATTCTAATATGATACCTGAAGCAGGGTAGGAATGACATTAACTCATGCCATTCCTAGAAAATGGTGAGATACAGGTGAGACTTTAAATCTGATAGATCACAGCTGCTGGGGTTATAATCTGCTCTTCAGAGTATTCTGCTCACTGCGGAGGGCGACAAGCTACAGGCATACTTTTTTTATTATGCTTCACTTTGTTGTGTTTTGCAGATATTGCCTTTTTTTTACAAATTGAAGGTTTTAGCAAACCTGTGTGCCATTTTTCCAACAACATGTGCTTACTTTATGTCATTTTGTTATATTGTGGTAATTCTCACAGTATTTCAAATTTTTTCATTATTTTTATTATTATTACTGTTACGGTGATCTGTGATTAGTGATTTTTGATGTTACTATTGTAATTGTTTTGAGATCATGAACCACACCCATACAAGACAAATGTGTGTATCCTGACTGTTCTACTGACTGGCCATTTCTCCATCTTTCTGCCTTTCCTCAGGCCTCCCTATTCCCTGAGACAATCCCTATTCCCTCCCAGTCTTAAAACTTGGCCAATGAATAACCCAACAATTGCCTGTAAGTGTTCAAGTGAAGGGAAGAGTCATGTGTCTCTCACTTTAAATTGAAAGCTAGAGATGACAGTGCTTAGTGAAGGAGGTGTGTCAAAAGCTCAAACAGGCTGAAAGTTAGGTCTCTTGCACCAAACAGTTAACTTGTGAATGCAAAAGAAATGTTCTGGAAGGAAATTAAAGGTACTACTCCAGTGAACACATAAATTATAAGAAAGTAAAACAGACATGTTCCTGATATGAAGAAAGTTTGAATGGTCTGGGTGAAAGATCAAATCAGTCACAACATTCTCTTAAGCCAAAGCCTAATTGAGAGCAAGGTCCTAATTCTCTTTAATTCTACGAAGGCTGAGAGAGGTGAGAAAGCTGCAGAAGTTGGAAGCCAGCAGAAGTTAGTTCGTGAGGTTTAAGGAAAGAAGAAATCTCCATAACATAAAAGTCCAAAGTGAACAAAGTGCTGATGTTGAAGCTATAGCAAGTTCTCCAGAAGATCTAGCTAAGATTATTGATGAAGGGCGCTACAGGAAATAACAGAGTTTCAGTGTTGATGAAACACCCTTATATTGGCAAAAGATGCCATGTAGGACATTCATGGCTAAAGGGAAGAAGTCAACACCTGGCTTCAAAGCTTCAAAGGACAGGCTGACTCTCTTATTAGGGTCTAATGCAGCTAGTGATTTTAAAGTTGAAGCCAGTGAACATTAACCATCCTGAAAATCCTAGGGCCCTTAAGAATTATGCTAGATCTACTCTGCCTGTGCTCTAGAAATAGAACAACAATGCCTGGATGACATCAATGTTTACAACGTGGTTTGCTGAGGTTTTTTGCTTTTTTGTATTTTTAGTACAGACAGAGTCTCGCCATGTTGCCTAGGTTGGTCTCAAACTCCTGAGCTCTAGCAATCCCTGCCTCAGCCTTCCAAAGTGCGGGGATTACAGGCAGGAGCCATCGTGCCCAGCTGGCTTACTGAGTATTTTAAGCCTACTGTTGAGATCTACTGCTCAGAAAAAAAGATTCCTTTCAAAATATTACTGCTCAGTGATAGTGCTCAATGAATTAGTCACTCAACAGCTCTGATGGAGATGTACATGGAGATGAATGTTGTTTTCATCTCTGCTAACACAGTGTCCATTCTGAAGCCCATAGATGGAGTAATTTTGACTTTCAAGTCTTATTATTTAAGAAATACATTTCATAAGGCTATAACTGCCATAGTAATTTCTCTGATGGATCTGGGAAAAGTCAATTAAAACCTTTTTGATAAAGATTCATCATTCTAGATGTCATTCGGAACAGTTTTGATTCACAGAAGGAAGTCAAAATATCAACATTAACAGGAGTTTGGAGGAAGTTGACTCCAATCCTCACAGATGACTTTGAGGGGTTTAAGACTTCAGTGAATGAAGTAACTGCAGATGTGGTGAAAATAGCAAGAGAACTAAAATTAGTAGTGGAGCTTGAAGATGTAACAGAATTGCTGCAATCTCATGGTAAAACCTGAACAGATAACGAGTTGCTTCTTATGAATACGCAAAGAAAGCTTTTTCTTTCTTTCTCTCTCTTTCTTTCTTCTCTCTCTTTCTTTCCTTTTCTTTCTCTCACTCTCTGTCTCGTTGTCTTTCACGCACACTGCTGTCTCTCTCTCTCTCTCTCTCTATTTCTTTTTTTTTTCAAGACAGGGCCTTGATCTGTTGCTCAGGCTGGAGTGCTGTGGCATGATCTTAGCTCACTGCAAACTCCACCTCCTGGGCTCAGGTTCAGGTGATCCTCCCATCTCAACCTTTCAAGTAGCAGGGACAACAGGCATGTGCCACCACACCTGGCTAATTTTTGTACTTTTTTTGAGACAGAGTTTCACCACATTGCCCAGGTTAGTCTTGGGCCCCTGGGCTCAAGCAGTCCACCCACCTTGGCCTCCGAAAGTGCTGGAATTACAGGTGTGAGCCACCGTGCCAAACTGAAAATGGTTTCTTGAGATGGCCTGTGCTCCTTATGAAGGTGCTATGAACATTGTTAACATGACAACAAAGGATTTAGAGTATTCCGTGAGTTTAGTTGATAAAGCAGCAGCAGGGTTTGAGAGGATTAACCCTAATTTTGAAAGAAGTTATGCTGTGAGTAAAATGCTGTCAAACAGCAGCTCATGCTATAGAAACAGAGAGTCCATTGTTGTGGCAACTTCATTGTTGTCTCATTTTAATAAATTGCCAAAATCACACCAACCTTTGGCAACCACCAGCCTGATTAGTCAGCAGCCATCAGCATCCAGACAAGACCCTCCACCAGCAAAAAGATTATGACTTGCTGAAGGCTCAGATTATTGTTCAAACATTTTTGAACAATAAAGTGTTTTTTAGTTAAAGTGTGTACATTTTTTTTTAAGACATAATGGTATTGCATTCTTTTTTTTGTTGAGATGGAGTCTTGCTCTGTTGCTCAGGCTGGAGTGCAGTGGCACAATCTCAGCTCACTGCAACTCTGTCTCCTGAGTTCAAGCGATTCTCCTGCCTCCATCTCCTGAGTAGCTGGGATTACAGGCACCTGCCACCATGCCCACCTAATTTTTGTATTTTTAGTAGAAATGTGATTTCACCATGTTGGCCAGGCACATTGCATTCTTAGTAGACTGCAGTATAGTATAAACATAAATTTTATATATATTGGGGAACCAAAGTATTTGTGTGACTTGCTTTATTGTGATAGTCACTTTATTGCAATGGCTGGAACTGAACAGTATTGCTAAGGTATGCCTGTATATGTGATGGTTCTTGAGATGCCAAGCCCTTGGATGAAGAGCAATGTGAAGCTGTGGGCCTCAAGGGGCTCATGACCCTTACAGTATGCCCTGGAATGAAGCACAGCTTCTTCCCTTAGGGACCAACTCGAAATGGGCTGAGGTTATCCCTGTGGCTAGGCTGGGCCATTGGGGCTGGACGTTGGAATTGGAAGAAGGACCCTGGGGAGGAAGCCACAGGGAATATTCAGGGGACAGCAGCTCCCAGGTTTCTCCATGGTCTTGTTTCAACTTAGTACTCCAGGTAGGAGAGAAACCAAAGGGAGGTAGCACAAGGTAAGCAAAAGTTAGCTGATGATATAGATTGTCCACACTTTTTAAGAAAATTTCCTGGCTGGGCATGGTGGCTCACGCCTATAATCCCAGCACTTTCAGAGGCTGAGGTGGGCTAATCACCTGAGATCAGGAGTTCTAGACCTACCTGGTCCTACATGGTGAAACCTTGTCTCTACTAAAAATACAAAAATTAGCTGGGTGTGGTGGCGGGCACCTGTAATCACAGCTACTAAGGAGGCTGAGGCAGGAGAATCACCTGAACCCGGGAGGCGGAGGTTGCAGTGAACAGAGATCGTGCCATTGCACTCCAGCCTGGGTGACAAGAGTGAGACTCCATCTCAAAAAAAAAAATAAATAAATAAAGGGAAAAAAGAGAATTTCCTAGGTTTTATAGCTCACTCCAATGGGCCAAACATTTGAAAATAACCCACTTTTAAGAACAAATTTACTCTGTTCTGAAATGCACAGTTCTTTATAGGAGAAACTCAGCACTTTGGGACTACAAAATGGACTAGGAGATGCGAAAAGCCTGGTTTGGCTAAGATGGATGTTAGGGTATGGATGGCTTAGAGAAGAGGGATTACTATGAGAAGACAGGCAACCTCACAAGTGGAAATAGATTCCCACTCATTTTATTAATCGTGTGCAAGAAAACTTGAGGTCCTTGTTGACACTTATGGTATACAGATGACATGGGCCCCACCCCTGCTGTGAAGATAAGAGTGAAGAATTTCACAGCCTTGCCACCATTTTAAAAATGTCTTTGTTTCTCTCTCTCTCTTTCTCCACTGTCTGCATGTGGGTGCACATGTGGGTGTGTGTGTGTTGGGGAGGTGGCTTAAGGATTTCAAAGAATATGCTGGTAGTAGTTTGAGGAGTAAGTCATATAATTGTTGTGCTTCTACTTCTAGCTTTAAGGAGGAAAATTCATAGGAAGAGATGATTAATTCCTGTTTGAAAAGTGCTTTGAGATCCTCTAATGAAGGGTTTTAGAAGTGTGAACATGTTTCCTGAATGTGCGCTTACAGCATGTGGGTCTATGTTAGAATGGTGCTAGACTATCAAATATACCCCTCTCCTATGTCCCTGAATAGGAGGGTACATGCTGACAGGAGAGGGGAGGGGAGGAGAAGAGAAGGGAGAAGGGCTGGAAGGAAAGAGGAGATTGGAGAAAAGACTAGTGTTTTGTGTTAACCTAGAGGAAGGACAGCATGGGCACCCCAGTGTCTGTGAACAAGTTGCACGTCTGAGAGTGAAACCAAGGCCTTCCTTTGCTCCCCAGCAGTATGCTCCTTGTGAAGTTCGTTCTCCTCACCTTGCAATCTGAAGTCTGTTGACTTTCAGGTTGGTCTGCTGGTTCAGGCTTTACCAAAGGAGTTAATAGTTACTGTATTGTCATACCGGAAGCTACCTTTAATTTTTCAAGAGAAATGCAGAATTGTTTTCTGTTATATTATTAGTATTATTGGAATAATAATCATCAACCATTAAAATCTTTATTATTCTCTGCATTTATGGAGCTGCTCTTCCTAGAAAGCTCGCATTTATTTTTCAACAGTCTTATTTTGAGAGAGGGGGTGCTCTTTCTCATATCTAATGTCTAGCTGGAGTGCAGACACCTCCTACACCAGCAGCAAGCAGTCACCTACCGCAGGAACTGACCGAGAGGCAGGAGCCTGTGCTAACCTTCTGGCTCCAGATCCAGCTTGAATTACTGATCTGCTGCTCCCACCCTCATGACTTTAGGCAAGTTGCTCAATGCCTCCAAATCACAACTTCCTCATCTGTGAAACAGGATAGGGTTATTGTCCTTTCTGTGTTATTGTGAGAATTAAAAGTGTAATTATATATAATGCTTACAATAGGATGTGAAACATAAGAAGCACCAGATAAGTACTTGCTGCTACTTCTATCATCATTATCATTATCTTCAAAGAAACCATAGGCTGATTTAAAGCAAATTATTATAATTATTTCTGTCATTATTATTAATAAGGCCTCCTAAAGAAATTAAGGTTGATTTAAAGCAAAATGCTCAAGAGGATAGAATTATTTTTGGTGCTCTACTACTTCTATTTTTAGCTTCTCTCTTTTCCTTTTAGTTTTTCCAAATTTTTGACAATGTACTCAAGGTTTTAGTAATGTGGCTAGGCACAGTGGCTCATGCCTATAATCCTAGCACTTTGGGAGGCTGAGGTGGGAGGATCGCATGAGCCCAGGAGTTTAAGACCAGCCTGGGCAATATAGTGAGACTCCATCTCTCTTAAAAAAAAAAATTAGTGATGTGTTAAACATATCCTCTATGAGTGTAACTACTTCAGTCACACATACATACAGGATTTAATTCATACTTTTAAAGGACACTGGAAGCTTGAATTTTTTTTCTGAAAAACGAATAAATAGATCATATAGACTTCTAGAACTTTGAAACTGGATTTCAGGGAACGTCTAGTTCAACTCCACAGTAGGCAAATGATTCATCTTTAGAGACAGGCGTGACTGGTTAGTGGCAGAGTGGGCCCAGAGTCTTAGGTTAAGTTAGACAACTAAGAGCCGTGAACATATGGCACATGGTGTGGCTTCTCGTACACCTGTTTCCACTGAACTGCACTGTGACAATATACCAGGAAAGGATCAGACTGTCTGCAAACTCATTACTTTATGCACCGAAGAGGGATGTTGCTAAGGGCGATATCCTGATCCTCTTTATGAATACCCTTGAGGTGCAATATTGAAAATAGTTATTGCTTCTGGAAGAACTGGTTTTTTTCTTTAATTTTTTTGTTACTTAAAAAAGTATTATTAATATTATTTTGATTACCCAATCATAGTTACATACAAAGCCAGTTTGTTTTCATTGGATGAACACCATGAACTTTTAATCTATTAATGTATCACATCTTCGTGTTGGCTACTAGGAAGCTCAAGGACAAATTTACATTCTGTGTCTGTGGTTAGAAGCTAAAAGCTTCCACAAATTGCAGTTATGTATTAGTTATATATATTAGCGCTGACCACCTTGTGGCCAGTTCCTAAACTTTGATCTATTAAAAAAGGGAGTTTTGGAGCCCTTTCCATTGCATGCTTTACTTTTTTCTTGGATATTCATGGTGTACACATTAGCATCTTAAAGGTTCCAGGAAGTCTGACGGTTTTAAATAAAAACAAAAGAGCTTTAAAAATTTTGTTCAGCCTTGTACTTGTAAAACTTACTTGATTACATAATCTTTAAAAATATTATCTCAAGCCGTGCCTGGTGGCTCACACCTGTAATCCCAGCTCTTTGGGAGGCCCAGCCAGGCAGATCACGAGGTCAGGAGATTGAGACCATCCTGGCTAACACGTCTCTACTGAAAACACAAAAAATTAGCCAGGCGTGGTGGTGCGTGCCTGTAGTCCCCACTACTTGGGAGGCTGAGGCAGGAAAATCGCTTGAAACTGGGAGGCGGAGGTTGCAGTGAGCCAAGATTGTGCCACTTCACTCCAGCCTGGGTGACAGAGGGAGACTGTCTAAAAAAAAAAAAATATATATATATATATATATATATATATATATATATATATATATGTATTCTCAGAAATTTCTAGTTTTATACAAAATACATTTTGGAAAATACTACCTTTTAGTATTCTGTAATCAATTCCTGTTATTATTATTTTTATTATTATTTGAGATGGAGTTTTGCTCTTGTTGCCAAGGCTGAAGTGCAATGGCATGATCTCAGCTCGTTGCAACCTCTGCCTCCTGATTTCAAGTGATTCTCCTGACTCAGCCCCCTGAGTAGCTGGGATTACAGGTGCCTGCCACCATGCCTGGCTAATTATTTTGTGTTTTTAGTAGAGATGGGGCTTCATCATGTTGGCCAGGCTGGTCTCAAACTCCTGACCTCAGGTGATCCACCTGCCTCGGCCTCCCAAAGTGCTGGGATTATAGGCCTAAGCCATTGTGCCTGGCCAAATCCTGTTTATTAGAGTCATGACAGTACAAAGGTTGGTGAACTTGGTTCTTTCTGTTTCTCTGCAACAGGAGAAAGTCCAGGCTATGTACACTGGACTAGATAACTGACGAGGCCACTGCTAGCTCTAAAATTTTTGATTCCCAATTTAAAAAATGAAGAAAGTTTTCAAGAATGTGTGTTCCTAAAATTGGGAATTTCAGTTTGCTAAAATAAATACTAAAGTTAGAAATTAAAACATTGTATACCATTTCTGGCACTGTTTATCCACATCTAATATAAAGATTGTTTAAACAATTATGTTTATAGAAACAACCTCCAGGACTGTTTACAAAGACACAAATTTTCTTTGAAAAGCATCAAAGTAAAAAGATGTAAGATTTTCTTGAAACTCTGGTTTGGTATAGAATTTACACCCCCTCCTTCTTGCTTGATACAGGCTTGTATAATGAGGTGATGAAACTTCATAGTGTATCTTTCGGAGGCTGTGCAACTAGATTTATTAACTCAAGCATGTGGCCCATTCAGAGGCAACATTGTTCATTTATGGATGCTTTTGCCTGTAAAATCCCTTCGTCTCCCTTCTCCATTAAAACTTAAAAGAAACAACAAGGACCTCCAAGACATACCTAATTATGTATGGGATAATGGGTACACACCCCAGCCATATCCCTGGGCATGAGCTTGAGACTTGTCCCAGAAAACACATCCAGCCTCTGGAGTTGTTCATCACCTTGACCAGTAAGCCAGACCTAAGGGGAAATAGCAAAGCAAGGTTACCTGCAAGGAGAAGCGGCAGGCCGCAGGGAGAAAGGACTGGTTTTCACACCTGGTTCTTGGGTGACATCCAGCTTCTTCAGCAGCCTACTGGATGTGTCACCACAATCTCAAGTAACTTTCATTGCTTTTCTCTTTGTGTACGCCCTTGTAAAGGGTGGGTGAGATTTCATTGCTTCTCTGGGCCACCTATCTTACTGATTGTAACTGTATGTTGTTTTCTCCCTGTTTGATGTGTTTTCATTTAATTCAGTTTGGATGCCTACTATGTGTCAGGCATTAAGTTCCCAAAATGCATATGTTCCCATACTTGCCCTTGAGAAGCTAATGATATAGAAGAGCACATGGATACCGGAAACAATTTCCATTCATTGTGACAAAGACTCCAAAAGAGCCATGTGTAAAGACCAGGGAAGCAGCAACGAAGGTGACATTTGAGTCAGGTCTTAAAGAATGTGTTGGACACTGATTTTTTCATTAATATAATTACTTTTTCTACTTAGTAGCACTAGCCTGCTAGAAAGAGAAGTAGAAGCTAAAAACTCGTTTTGGTTAACTCAGGAGACTGACAGAACCTATTAGCTAAAGGCTAGACTCTTATTTCAAGCAATTCAGCAAATATTCAGGCCTTAATCATGTCAGTTATTGGAGGACAATGCCATCTGGAAAGTGGACTCTCTGGAACTTACCCTCAAGTTTCCCTGATGTAAAGATATTCTAGGAATTGTGTTTGACTTTAGAAATTCCTAGAATTAGCTTTGCTTTATGTTCAATATCCCTAATTTCCCAATCTTGTGGCAGAGACTCAGAAAATGAACCACATACTTAATGTTGCAAAGATGAAAACAGAGATCATTACTGAAGAACTGGTTTTAATTTAAATTTCCAAAGTAATTTTACAAAGTGCAAGAACATGTGAAGTAAGCTGGCTCCTTGACTTTGCAGTTCCTTGGAGAGCTGACACTGAAAGCTCATAGCCTTCTTAGTGCTGAGTAGAATTCTGTGAATTTTTTTCAAGTTACTTCTATGAGACAAACTCATGGATGTCAACCATATGACACAATATCCATGACTTTCCTGGCTGTACAAATAGTTCTCTAATTTGATGCTAATAATAGGAAATCGTTTTCCTTGACAAATACTCTTTTTTAGACTTAACATTTCAGACACACCCCTCTCCCTGAAAGAAAAAAGAGTTCAATTTAATAATGATTTTTTTATGTCTGTGTTTATTATATCTGGACCCTTATAATACATTTATCTTCTGTCATGGAGTTGAGACAGTATCTATTCAGCTGGTTTTCCAGCCCCAAACTTAGGTATGATCCTTCACCTGTAGAACACGAGGCTGGCCTTGCCTTTGAAAGCAGTACCCATGCTTCATTTTCCAGTTTGAAACTTAGCAACTGCTTTTTCCAGACCTGAGAGTTTTCCTCCTGTCCAGCTATTATACACAGCCTTATGGGATTTTAATACAGATCTGTCACTCCTACTAGTTCTCAAACTCCTTAAGAACAAGGAAAGTATCTCACTTGTCTCTGCATTCTGTAATTCATTACGTAATGAAGGTCTTTAAGAATTATTTGCAAAATCTGTATTGCATTCTTATCCAAAAAGTTTGTAAATTGGGCCATCAAATGTAGATTTCCCTGTGCAAGAAGTGAAAAAGAGCAAGTACCATGTATGCAAATCTCAGAACTTGACTTCTCATAATAATAATAATAATTATTATTATTGTTTTGAGACGAGTCTCCCTCTATTGCCCAAGCTGGAGTGCAGTGGTGCAATCTTGGCTCACTGCAACCTCTGTCTTCTGGGTTCAAGTGATTCTCCTGTCTCAGCCTCCTGAGTAGCTGGGACTACAGCCATGTGGCACCTTGCCTGGCTAGTTTTTTTGTTGTGATTTTTCCGTAGAGACGGGGTTTCACCATATTGGCCAGGCTGGTACCAAACTCCTGACCTTGTAATCCACCCGCCTCAGCCTCCCAAAGTGCTGGGATTACAAACATGAGCCACCTCGCCTGGCCAATTATTTTTTAAAAAGGAGGCAAACCAGGCCGGGTGCAGTGGCTCACACTGCACCCAGCCTAGTTTGCACAGGCAAATAGGGTAAGTAGGTTGCTTAAAATTGTCCAGAAATTAAGTGATCGTTCTGACCCAAGCCATTTGGCTGTAGATGCACATTCATAAATCCCTTTGCCGTCTATTCTTGGCTTACCTCATTTAATTTTCTTTTCCTGAGTCCCTCTAATAAGTTCTTAGCTTCTGTTCTTTTTCTTTAAAATTGGCACTCATCTCTGATTTATCACCTCTTCTGTCCCCCTGCCCCTATTCTCTCCCTCCGTTTTCCCTTATTTTCTCCCTTCTAATTCCATTAGTCATGAGAACCATATTGTGTACCTGAAATTTATATTTCAAGCAGCTTTCTATGAACAACCAGGCGCTTCCTGCATACTGAAACTTTATAGAACAAAATGTGTATGAGCGTTATAAATCTCTAAGTATGCATGTTCTTACTTTGATGATTGGTTAAGAGACTGCTTAAAAATCACCTCCAATTTTGAGTTTTGAATTTGGACTGGGAAAGATAATAAAAGCAATATAAAGAAAGGGAAATGAACTTCAAAACCAGCCCCCCTGCTTTTCCCTGTAAGAAGGCCACTAGAAATTGTGGAGATGCTTCTCAAATACAATTAGATTCTGCCATTGCCTGCCGCGTCTCTCCACATTGCATCACTCTTCTCGAAATCACTGAAGCCTCTCTTGGGACACTAGGTAAGCTGAAGAAAGAATAGAGTGTTCAGGCAACACAAGTTCTACAGAGAACTAAGGCACACAGATTTGCATTTCTGGGTCAGCATGATTTCACTTTCATTTAACCCTTGTACTGACCCTTGTTTTTCAACACATTGGCTCCTTCTGCCGTCTGAGACTGTGTGATGTGCTCAAGCCAAGAAGGTAACTCAAAGCCTGCAAACCTCTCTCCAAGCCCTCTTCAGATTTCCTGCCATTATTAAGGTCCTTTCAGTGAGGAATTGGCCAACATTTTAAGTGTCTCTGGATGCAGGTTTTATTCACGTTTAATAAGGTAGTTTTGTGCGTTAATGGAAAATGAAATGAATATTAGAAATCGCATATTCAGATATGCTTGTGGCTGCCAGGGTTTTGTATTTCCAGCGTGGTTGTTCATTTTTAATGCAATGAGAATAGTAATGGAGAACAATGGATGTTGTATTCTCTCTTTCTCTCTAATCTCTCTCTCTCCCTCCCCCCCTCTGCCCTGTCTTTTTGGTAGGAGTAAGCTGAGAATCCTATGAAAACCCACAGTGTGTCAGAAAGATAGACACGATGTGTTTCTGTTTGTCTTATTCACAGTGAAATTTCCAGTAAGGGGGAGAAAAGACCCCCAACAAGACTTAATTTCTTGCAACGTAACAGGTGCAGGTCATTATTTGTTTATGTGCAATGAGGTCTACTTGGCTAGAAGAACCTTGTATAAAAGTAAATGTACATTGCAGAATGTGAAGTGCTGGATAAATGCTGGCTATGAACCCAATATTAAAATAATTGAGATGCAATGTTGATTAATTTTTTGCCCAAAAGAGGTTTACCTCAATCAGTAAGAATGATGCTATTACTTTTTTTCTTAATTGTAAATGTAATAGCCGGATGCAGGGGCTCACGCCTGTTATCCCAGCACTTTGGGAGGTGGAGGCAGGCAGATCATTTGAGGTCAGGAGTTCAAAACCAGCCTGGCCAACATGGTGAAACCCTGTTTCTACTAAAAATACAAAACAATTAGCCGGGCATGGTGGCGTGCACCTGTAATTCCAGCTACTTGGGAAGCTGAGTCAGGAGAACTGCTTAAACCTGGGAGGTGGAGGTTGCAGTGAGGCAAGATCACATCACTGCACTCCAGCCTGGGTGACAGAGCAAGATGTTGTCAAGAAAAGAAAAAGTAATACTTGTATGATATGTGAATGACATCTCAACAAAGCTGTTTTTTAAAAAAATACGAAATTATAGAAAAGACAGGTAAACAATTGGAATAAAATCAAAATCATCAATAATCCCAGTTCATGGTCTCACTTTGTCACCCAGGCTAGAGTGCAGTGGCGCAATTGTGCCTCACTGCAGCATCGAACTCCTGGGCTCATGAGACCCTCCCACCTCAGCCTCCCAAAGTGCTGAGATTACAGGTGTGTGCCACCATGCCTGGCTCCCTTTTCATTTAATATATTATGGACATTAAATATTCTTCTGCCTCTGCGTACTTTTCTGTTGTATAAATATTTTATAACATAAGCAACTCTGTATTGTTGGGCATCTCGGTTGTGTCCAAGTTTTTGATAATGTTTTTGATAGCTGTCTAATGAGCATTCTTGTAGCTATATCTTTGAGCATATCTGTGATTATTTCTGAATAAATTTCTAGATATCTAGTTCTTGAATCAAAGAATATGCACTCTTTTAAGACTTTAAAACACACGTGACTCTGTGTGTGTGTGTGTGTGTGTGTGTGTGTGCGTGTGTAAAATACGGGACATGAATTTTAGAAATCACATATTCAGTTATGCTCATGGCTGCCAGAGTTTTGAACTTCCTGGTTGTTGTTTATTCTTAATGTAATGAGAATAGTTATGGAGAACAATGGATGTTATATTCTCTCTCTCTCTGGTATGAAGTATGCTGGGAATCCTGTGAAGACCATCTCTTTGTGGCCCATTCCATTTCTTGATTCCATGAAGGATCTTCAGGAAGATTCTTCCTTAGATTCTTAATGAAGTTAAATGTTGTTTCAAATGCATATTGCCCTCTAAATATAAATATATTTATAATATTATGTATCTAGATAAATGCACATACATATATTTGTATATATTCCTATAAATATATACTTATATATGCATATATATAATCAATTTGAATCAATACCTTTTTGAAATTATATATGTGGATGTATATACATACACGCAAACACTCACTACATTTATACCAGCAGTGTATAACACTGCATTTATTTTTATATACATTCCCCAACATTATTATTATTTAAATTTTTTCTTTCCAACTGCACTAGTGAAAAATGGTACCTTGTACTTGTTATAATTTGTACTCCTTAGATTGTTAATGAAGTTAACGGTTGTTTCAAATGTTTATTGGCCATGTCAAAATTATTTGTCCTTTGACTATTTTTCTTTTATCTTTAATTTGTAAGATTTTTAAAAATCAAATAAGGCTATTAATTCTTTGTCATCTTTTTTATTTGAGTTGAACAAAAAACTCTACTGAAATGAAAGTGATGCACATTTTTCTTTTTTTATCTTTATTCATAAGTCAGTATAATATTTGTCAGTTTGAGTATTATACACGTGATAAAACAAATTATGAAAAGTATCATATTTACAGCAAGAATATTATTTTATATAACTGACTCACCAAATATGCAACCTCTTGCAACAATAGCACAATGGACTCAACTCTGTCCTCTGAATGGACGAATTTCATGATTCTTCTAAAAAGTTTTGAGTGAGTGTAGTTTCCTATTGCTTCTTTCTGTGGATCTAAGGATTGATTAAGAATCAATCCCTGGAAACCAGCGGCTGGAATCCGACCTCCCCAGAATCAAGAAGAGACAGCAGTGGGAAAGAGAGCACAAGCCCCAAAGTCTCCAGCACTGTGCCAAATGCTTGATTTCAGAGCATTCAGGCACTCATGGTCGAGTGTGGGGCCATGTATATGTATGTCCTGTTATCTCAAATGCCACAACTGTTAGTTAGCAGGATATGCGAGAGAAGATGCATATTGTGGAGGAATAAATCAGTCCCAACAATTATGTGAGCATTTCTAAAAAATTCAATAACAAGGATTTTCTAAAATACAAGTTTACAGACAGAAGCTATACAGCCAGCCATTAACTGAAGTGCATGTGCAATGTCATGAAGGAGGAGCTGTGTTTATGAAACCACACCCATCTTATTTATCTCTAATTTTAAAATAATTCATTCTCTTTTTGGGTATGCAAGTGAGCAGTGGAGAAAGGGGTGCATCTGCAATACCAGCTGGTGCTAAGGATTTCAATGCTTCCAGAAGATGTGGGCTAGAGAACTTTATTAGGCATTGGAGGGGTTCTTCCCTCTCAGCCAAGATGCTCCCATTTAAATCACTTTGAATTTCATTTCAAGCTTATATTGTGCAAATTCTAGTGGTGGTTGAGGATAATCTCCAAACATTTCCTGAGTTATTTGTTGGACTCTTTTTCTGCTATGTTTTCATGAATGATCCTTGAATCCATATTTACATCTAGTCCAAGGCTTCTTTCCTGTAGAGGTGTCATAGAGTTGTGAGTTTCAAAGGTCTGATTATACTGTTTAAAAACAATAGCCTTAAGAGAGTCCAGATATCAACTTCTCAGATCCATTTTCACGATCTGATGGTGTTTGCTAGCAATTTGTCAGTGCCTGACCCAGAAGTGGCATATTGCGCCTCATCTTGGAGGAGGACGTGAAGGCATACGGAGTCTGGGAGTAGTATACCACGTAGGTAGGTTTCTACTGGTTTGGCTTAGTGTACTGTGTTCCCCCAGGCAATTCGAATCCAGGCTACATTCTCCTCAGTTTCTCTGAAGCTGACTGTCACATTTTTTAATGCTCTCTGAAGAATTCTCTTAAATGAATTTTTGAATTGTTTCATATCAAAAAGGTCAACATCTTCACCTGGTCTTTTACTCATCTGAAGAACATTCCAAACTTTCTGGTGTTGATGAAATTGAGTATAAATGATGTCTAACAGGGTAGCATCATTGAGACCTGCACGCTTTTCCTCACACAGCTGAACCAAGTGCTGAACTACAGATTCCTTTCTCTGCTAGAAATTTACAGTCTACAGTTGATTTTCAGACAAAAAGTCCCAGGCTTTTAGGATTGTTGTCAGTTCATTCATGGGGATTTTCAAGGTGGTCCTCTTGATGAACTCAGCAACAGTCTCATCCAACCCTTTGGATATATCCACATAGCCCACCTATCCTGCTGTCTCACTCCTCAGCTGCCATTCCCACCCGTCTGATGCACATTTTTCTTTAAAAGAAAAGCAATTCAGTTAAAAATCAGTTACAGGTAAACAAAGCATACTCCTGACCGCATACACCCAATGTATGTATAGGTTTAACTTTGTAAATTTCTGAGTTGCTTTCTGGAAAATACTTCCAAATGAAAAGCTAGATATCATCATCTTTATAAGTAACTGTGATTTCATTTTGAGATAAATTATTACTTTGAGTTAAATAAAGGAAAATTACCGTTTTTGAGCATTAGCCAATCTTACAGTCTCCCTTTCCAAAGAAGCTGAATTCAAACTATTTTTAAAGGTCAGTTTATGTTTTCTTTTAATTCAACTGCTTCATGGGTGGGGTATTTTTTCTCCATTTTAGGAGTAATCTAAATTGAGACAAACATAGACTCCAAGATAAATAAAAGGAACTCCAAAGACTGAATGATCTGCTAGACTGGGTGCTTGAGTAGATTTTGATGTGTGATGATAACCACATTCCTCTCTCCTTTCATTCTCATGTATTGGCTTCCTGGCCTTAAATGAGTCTCCCTCTTTGCTTCTACCCGAAAGAATAGCACCTGCCTGAAGTAGGGGGTGGGGATGAAATGTCTGAGCTGCCAGTGAGATCTCTTAAGCATGTGGTATTTTCCAAAGGAAGATGCTTAATTATTTCAAAGTATATTTTGTCCTGCTACTTAAAAATGCAATCATGCTTAAGATATGCATACATGTATGTGTGTATCAGTTTGCATGTTTATTTGGAATCATCTTTTTTTTTGTTTTTGAGATGGAGTCTTGCTCTGTCACCCAGGCTGGAGTGTAGTGGTGCAATCTCAGCTCACTGTAATCTCTGTCTCCCGGGTTCAAGTGAGTCTCCTGCCTTAGCCTCCTGAGTAGCTGGTATTACAGGCACATACCACCATGCCTGGCTAAATTTTTTTTGTATTTTTAGTAGAGACAGGGTTTCACCATGTTGGTCAGGCTGATCTCGAACTCCTGGCCTCAAGTGATCTGCCTGCCTCAGCCCCGTAAAGTGCTGGGATTACAGGTGTGAGCCACTGTGCCCTGCCTGGAATTATTCATTATTAAAAACACTTATTGCCTTTCAGAATTGTGAAATGTGGCCAGGCGCAGTGGCTCACACCTGTAATCCCAGCACATTGGGAGGCTGAGGCCGGCAGATCACCTGAGGTCAGGAGTTCGAGACCAGCCTAGTCCAACATGGGGAAGCCCCATCTCTACTAAAAATACATAAATTAGCCGAATGTGGTAGGGTGGGGGCGCCTGTAATCCCAGCTACTTGGAACCTGAGGCAGGAGAATTGGCAAAAGTTACAATGAGCCAAGATAGTGCCACTACACTCCAGCCTGGGTGATACAGCAAGACTGTTTCAAAAAAAAAAAAAAATTGAGAAATGTATGTATAATTTAAAAAAATTCTAATAGTATTACTTTTTTATTTATTTTCTTTCTCATTTATTTATTTTATTGCATTTTAGGTTTTGGGGTACATGTGAAGAACATGCAAGATTGTTGCATAGGTACTCACGTGGCAGTGTGATTTGCTGCCTTCCTCCCCATCACCTACATCTGGCATCTCTCCCCTTGCTATCTCTCCCCTACTCCCCACACCCCACCGTCCCTCCCCTATTTCCCCCCAACTGACCCCAGTGCGTAGTGCTCCCCTTCCTGTGTCCATGTATTCTCATTGTTCAACACCCGCCTATGAGTGAGAACATGCGGTGTTTGATCTTCTGCTCTCCTGTCAGTTTGCTGAGAATGATGGTTTCCAGGTTCATCCATGTCCCTACAAAGAACACAAACTCATCGTTTTTGATGGCTGCATAATATTCCATGGTGTATATGTGCCACATTTTCCCTATCCAGTCTATCGTCGATGGGCATTTGGGTTGGTTCCAGGTCTTTGCTATTGTAAACAGTGCTGCGGTGAACATTCGTGTGCACGTGTCCTTATAGTAGAACGATTTATAATCCTTTGGATATATACCCAGTAGTGGGATTGCTGGGTCAAATGGAATTTCTATTTCTAGCTCCTTGAGGAATCGCCACACTGTCTTCCACAATGGTTGAACTAATTTACACTCCCACCAACAGTGCAAAAGTGTTCCTATTTCTCCACATCCTCTCCAGCATCTGTTGTCTCCAGATTTTTTAATGATCGCCATTCTAACTGGCGTGAGATGGTTTCTCAATGTAGTTTTGATTTGCATTTCTCTGATGACCAGTGATGATGAGCATTTTTTCATATGTTTGTTGGCCTCATGTATGTCTTCTTTTGTAAAGTGTTTGTTCATATCCTTTGCCCACTTTTGAATGGGCTTGTTTGTTTTTTTCTTGTAGATCTGTTTTAGTTCTTTGTAAATTCTGGATATCAGCCCTTTGTCAGATGCGTAAACTGCAAAAATTTTTTCCCATTCTGTTGGTTGCCAATTCACTCTAATGACTGTTTGTTTTGCTGTGCAGAAGCTGTGGAGTTTGATTAGGTCCCATTTGTCTATTTTGGCTTTTGTTGCCAATGCTTTTGGTGTTTTGGTCATGAAGTCCTTGCCTACGCCTATGTCCTGAATGGTTTTGCCTAGATTTTCTTCTAGGGTTTTTATGGTGTTAGGTCTTATGTTTAAGTCTTTAATCCATCTGGAGTTAATTTTAGTGTAAGGTGTCAGGAAGGGGTCCAGTTTCTGCTTTCTGCACATGGCTAGCCAGTTTTCCCAACACCATTTATTAAACAGGGAATCCTTTCCCCATTGCTTGTTTTCTTCTGGTTTGTCAAAGATCAGATGGTTGTAGATGTGTTGTGTTGCCTCCAAGACCTCTGTTCTGTTCCATTGGTCTATATCTCTGTTTTGGTACCAGTACCATGCTGTTTTGATTACTGTAGCCTTGTAGTATAGTTTGAAGTCTGGTAGTGTGATGCCTCCTGCTTTGTTCTTTTTGCTTAGAATTGACTTGGCTATGCGGGCTCTCTTTTGGTTCCATATGAAGTTTAAGGTGGTTTTTTCCAGTTCTGTGAAGAAGGTCATTGGCAGCTTGATGGGGATAGCATTGAATATGTAAATTACTTTGGGCAGCATTGCCATTTACTTTTTTAAAAAGTCATTGGCAGTAACTCTTCTAATTAACTAATGGAGATAATGATGGCTACATCTTAACCCAAAGAGTAATTAAATGGTTCTGTCCAGTCTTCCTAATCTGGAAGAGGTCCGCTATCTTTACATAGAGCAACACCGTCACTTGTTTCCAGCTTGTGGGGTGAGAGTGAGGATAATACTTTAAGTGATTAAGTTGGCGTTTTCCATCTGTTGTCCCTCAGACACAGGCCTTCTTCTCTCTACCAATCACAAATATAAAACCTCTGCCCATAGTTTGACCATCTGGATTTCCCATCATGCCCTGTTTTCACACCTGGAGATTCAGAGCAGGTCTTTGATGTTTTTCAAAATTGCCTCATAAAATCAAAGGACAGACAAACAATATTTTCTAAAATTATAAATGATAGAACCAACATTCGCAGCTTTTGTTACTGCTTTTATACTCGTGAATAACCTTAGCTTTTGGGGTTTTGTCAGAAGTGCTTTTTTTTCTTTCTTTGAAGCAAGCCGCTATGTTCTCCCTGGCTGCTTGCATTTAACAATGTCAGGGCTAAGATTCAAGCAGTGGGCCACAGTAGTCCCAAGAAGTTCAATACCAAGCACAGTGAGTTCTGTATTCAACTTTAATTAAAATATCCACATGTGGCCGAGTGCAGTGGCTCACGCCTGTAATCCCAGCACTTTGGGAGGCTGAGGCAAGTGGATCACCCAATATCAGGAGTTTGAGACCAGCCTGGTCAACATGGTAAAACCCTGTCTCTACTAAAAATACAAAAAAATATTAGCCGGATGTGGTTGTACGAGCCTGTAGTCCTAGCTCAGGCTGGGGCAGGAGAATCACTTGAACCCAGGAGGTGGAGGTTGCAGTGAGCTGAGATTGCACTACTGCACTCCAGCCTGAGCAACAAAGTGATACTCCGTCTAAAAAAAATTTTTTTTTAAAGGCCAAGCACAGTGGTTTACACCTAGAATCCTAGCACTTTGGGAGGCCGAGGCAGGTGGATCACAAGGTCAAGAGATTGAGACCATCCTGGCCAAGATGGTGAAACCCCGTCTCTTAAAAAAATCCACATGCTCATGGTTTGCCTTCTATTAGGGAGCCAAACACCATCTAAGTTTTGTCAGCTGTCAGCTTCTGCTAATAGAATGTTATTTAAAAACACTACATTGAATCTAATAATGCAATGCATTATTCTGAACTATTACTAAATTAGTTATTCCTCAAGCAGCAATTTACCTATTTTTGCTCTCACCTAATTTTTTAGAGGAATGACAGACAAACACCAAGCATTGGTTTCTCTCTAGGTCCTGTCCGTTTCCTCAAACACAGTGGTCTCCTCTGTTAGCCCCTGGTGTGCTGCTGGGACTTAGTGGGCCCCACTGGCCAGCTGCTGTCTCTTCTCTGTGGAACTCTTTGCTTTTAGGGAGCAGGGAACTAATTCCTCTAAGTGATATACACTTGGAGACCCTTTAGCATGAACAACAGTGAAGAAACAGGCGCTCTCATTGCTTTCCTGCATCGGACAAAAGGCTCTGGCCACTTAAGTACCACGTTTTTACTTCCTTTTTAGTTCAGATGAGGGAGCAGGTGCAATTCTGCAGCAAAATGAAGTTGACCCTTGCTAAGACGGAAATGTCTGCTAAATCTACCCCAGCGAGGCAAGGCCTTGTAAACAATAATTAAAAGATTGGAAAGACCCAGGACACAGGAAGAAAATTAAATACAAAATTTGGACCATCCATTTTGACTCATGTGGTATTGCTAATTAATGTGATTAAATAAACTTTCATCTGTTAAGAATGAGGTATTTGAAACACATTGCTGCCTTGTTGGTAGGTTTACTTCCTCCTTTCTTTGTAAAGCTTCACAATAAGTATCCCGGTGTGAAACTGGAACTCAGTGTGGGGAAAGAGGACGGGTGGAGGAACCGTCATGTTATTAAGTTATTGCAAATATAGAGACTGGTAATTTCACACGTACACATTCCACATTACAGGAAGTTCACACGTCTAGGAAAAATCATCCCTTGTTGGCCCCTCACCACCAAATTTTCCCATTACCTACCTCTAAAGTCCTAACTTCCCAAATGGCTTGCTTATTTTTTATCATGTCAATTGCTTTTCTGTAGTAAAGTAAGAATATGATCACTTGAATTTCAAGAATAAGAAAGCAATCTACATGAATCAAGCAAATCTAAAGGAAAAAATAAATTTGTTTTGAGTCACTTGCAGATTATGATGTTCCTCCTTCACTCCACAGAGCTTCCTTAGAGATTGTCAAAAAACAAACGAGAAACCAAAGCAACCTTGACAGTAGTGTCATGGAAAATTTTACCAGCTTCATTTGTTCACAGTTTTTCATTCCTGCTCATTCCTTTTCCTTTTTTTGTAGAAAATGTTTACTTTTTATTTACTTTTCTAGTATAACAAGTAATCTCTAAACCAAAGCTTATAAAAATTCAAAGATATAAAGGCATGTAAGTTAAAAAACCATCCACTTCCTGCCCCAGCCTGCCTCTGTAATCATCTATCGATCTTTTGGTGTGTGTTCTTCCAGCCACATTTACTTTTTATGTGTTTGGTAAGGCAGAGTCTGTGAGGATTCCCATGAATCCTTGACAACATAAAGAAGGACGGGCAGCTGGGCAGAGTTGCTCAGCCTCTCATCTCAGCAGTTTGGGAGACCAAAGCAGGAGTGATTGCTTTAGGTCAGGAGTTTGAGACAACTCGAACAGCCTGGGCAATATAGTGAGACCCCCATTGCTATAAAAAACATTTTTTTAATTAGCTGGGCATGGTGGCCTGTGTCAGTAGTCTTAACTACTCCAGGGGCTGAGGAGGGAGAATCATGTGAGGCCAGGAGTTCAAGGCTTCATTAAGCTATGATGACTCTCTACCTGGGTGACAGAGTGAGACTCTGTCTCTAGAAAATAAATAAAATAAGTAAAGGAAACACAGGCAAGGAAGGAACTGACTGTGAATGGGCACATTTCCCCAAAAAAATGCACAAAGTAAAGGGGAAGGGAGGAAAGAGAGAGCTGAAGTGGGGAAGAGAGAGATGAGAAGAAAGAGCCTACATGCTTAGTCCTGTCTTGCGAGTCAGCTGTTTGAGGGTAGGGTTTCTGTCTTAACCAGCTTCTTCACGCTGGAGGAACACCTGCTAACTTGGTGGTGCCGAATGAATGAACACAAATGAAGTGCAGGAACTAACTGGCTATGGTTAGCAGAGTTCACTGAAATAATTTTAGGCTTTTTCAGTTTATCAAAGCCTTGTGAAACCCGTATTTTCCGCTTACCTTTAGTTTTTAATCAGTAAGCAGCCAGCATGTGCTGCTTTGAGGGTTAGTACCACAAGTAGTTGTTGCTATAAACTGAGCTAATATTAAAGATAAAAACCCTTCTAGAAGGAATCTGTATGCAGAAGAGGAAGTTTAAGCCATTGGCTCACTGGGGGATGGTACTTGAAAGGTCATTAAGACAAAGTAGCTTCCAGGCCCACTGCCTCCTTTTGGGGAAAAGGAACCAAATTCTCTAACCTTGGTTAACCACTTTCCCCACCATTTTGGCAATGAATGGTTGAACCAGGAATTAACAACTGACTAAAAGACACACTGCTTCATGCTCTTTAGCCTCTAGGAGGTAGCCTAGGGTGGCACTGGATAGGGACTTTCTGAACCAATCAAAGCGTCTCTTGGAGAAATTTGAACGAGAGACAGAGATGAACCAGAGTTCGAGAAAAGCAGACAGCTGATAGACAGCAGTCCAGTATTGACACAGAAACCGAAAAATGTGGAAAGAAGGCAGTGAGCAGGCAGTATGAAGCAAGTGATGACTTCCGTAAATAGAGGGGCTATGAATGGAGGCATAGAAAGCCATCTGCTAGCAGAAGATGAACAAGAAGAAGCAAGTAGAGAAAGGAATCAGTGCAGGAGATGTTTCAGGAATGGCAGGCTGCTGGAAAAACTGCTGCTTCATTCTGAACCACGTTCTAAGTCTCATGAGGTTTGGCATGTTTCCCTGGAAACCATTTTCTCTGCTTCCTCAAGCCTCCTAAATATCCTTATCCTGAGGTAAATGAGAAGGTCTCCATATTTTGCAACTTGAAACCCCCCATTGTAAAAAGAACAGGTTGTCCAGAGAGAACTGTGAGCATTCCTTCTGTTGCAGTTTGAGAGGAACATTGTAAAGACACATGGACCACCTGTGGGGAGCATCACATGTGGCCAGTGCTTTGCTGGAGTGCCTGTAATTCAGGTCTCGTTTTTTGCATTGTAGCTCTTGAAATTTGATTTAATTTGTGCAGCCAGTGTTGACTTGCCCCAACTAGGAGATTTATAGATAATCTAATATGCAGTCGTATAATGTGAGATCGAACTTTCCAGAGATAGGGATTGCTTTCCATAGTTTCTGATACTGTTGAACATCTCCTTATTGAAACTCTCTTTAGAGGTTTTACTCTTTTAATTCTGAGCATTACTTCTCTTTTCCTCTTTTGGGACCACAAATGTATCTGATTCTTGGTGTTTGCCCTTCATCTGCCTTTATTATCTCCTTGATCCCCTTGGAAATGCCCTCCACTGCCACGGTTCTCCTCTACCCCGATGACTTCCATCCATATAGCCCTCTCCACTCTAACACCATTTGCCATATTTTCAAATCTCCAGGGGACACATTCACCTGAAAATCTCATCAGCCTCTTGAATTTAATGAGTTCAAAATGGAAATTATTTTCTTTATCCACAAAATTCTTCCTCCTATGTTCCAACCCCTTCTCTGAAAATAGAACCTCAGTGAGCCAGGTCCAAAGCTCAGTTTTCTTCTTTCTTCTTTTGTGCCTCCATACCCAATCGTTATAATTGTAAAGTCCTAGCAATTCCACCTATGTATTATGAATTTCATTCATCTCCCTCTGTATTCATTATGCAATGTGCATAGCAAATTTTTTGTGCCAAAACTTAGCAGCTTAAAACATGTTAATTATTTCATGCAGTTTGTGAAAGTTGGCAATCTGAGGGTGGCTTTGTTTAGTTGATCTCTCATGAAGTTCTAGGCCAATTGTTATCTGGGGCTATAGTCATCTCACAGGTAGATTATGGGTGGAGAATCCACTTTTTTTTAAAGTTGCATAATTATTTAATTATATGTCAGAGAATCCACTTTTAATATCATTCGTGATCAATGCGATTTTTTATAGAATTAGAAAAACTGGCCAGATGTGGTGGCTCATGCCTGTAATCTCAGAGCTTTGGGAGGCCAAGGTGGGTGGAACGCTTGAGCCCAGAAGTTTGAGACCAGTCTGGGCAACATGGCAAGACCCTATGTCTAATATTATTTAAAAATTTAAAAAACTATCTTAAATTCATATGGAAAAAAAAAGATCCCAGATAGCCAAAGCAATCCTAAACAAAAATAACAAAGCAAGAGGCATTACATTATTTGACTTCAAACTACACTACAAGGCCACAGTAACCAAAAAGCATGGTACTGGTAGAAAAAAAGACATATACACCAATGGATCAGAATAGAGAACCCAGAAATAAGGCAGCATGTCTTCAACCAACTGATCTTCAACAAATTTCACAGAAAAAAAATCAATGAGGAAAAGACTCCTGGTCAAGAAATAGTGCTGGGAAAACTAGCTAGACACATGCAGAAGAATGATACTGGACCCCTCTGTTTTACCATATACAAAAATTAACTCAAATAGAGTAAAGACTTAAATGTCAGACCTCAAACTATTAAAAACTATGCATTGACAAGGAATTAATATCCAGAATCTATGAGGAACTTAAACAAATCAGCAAGGAATAAATAACTCCATTAAAAAGTGGGCAAATAAGGAGTTTGAGGTTGCAGTGAGCTATGATCATGCCTGCATTCCAGCCTGGATGACAGAGCAAGACCCTGTTTAATTAAAAAAAAAAAAAAAAAGTGGCCAGGTGTGGTGGCTCACACCTGTAATCTCAGGACTTTGGGAGGCTGAGGTGGGCAGATCACGTGAGGTCAGGAGTTTGAAACCAGCCAGGCCAACATGGTGAAACCTCATCTCTACTAAAAATATAAAAATTAGCCAGGCATGGTGGTGTGCACCTGTAATCCTAGCTACTCGGAGGCTGAGTTAGGAGAATTGCTTGAACTCAGGAGGCGGAGGTTGCAGTGAGCCGAGATTGCACCACTGTACTCCAGCCTGTACAACAGAGCTAGACTCCATTTCAAAAAAAAAAAAAAGTGAGCAGAGGTCATGAGCAAACACTTCTCTAAAGAAGACATACAAGTGGCAAAAAAAAAAAGTATGAAAAAATGCTCAACATCACTAATTATCAGATAAATGCAAATCAAAACCACAATGAGCTACTATCTCACATCAGTCAGAATGGCTATGATGAAAAAGTCTTAAAAACCTAGTAGATTCTGGTGAGGCTGCAGAGTGGGAACATGAATTACTTCAGCTAGCACTATAGAAAGCAGTTTGGAGATTTCTCACAGAACTTAAAACCAAACTACCATTCGACCCTGCAATCCAGGTACTGGGTATACACCCCAAAGAAAAGCAATTGTTCTACTAAAAAGACGGATGCACTTATATGTCCTTCCTGGCGCCATTCATAATAGCAAAGACATGGAGTCAACCTAGGTGGCCATCAGCGGCAGATTAGGTAAAGAAAATATGGTACATAAACATCATGGAATACTACAAAGCCAGAAAAAAGAATGAAATTATGTCCTTTGCAGCAATGTGGGCACAGATGGAGGCCATTATCCTAAGTGAATTAACATAGAAACAGAAAACCAAATATATCATGTCCTTATTCATAAGTGAGAGCTAAATCTTGGCTACATACAGACATAAAATGGCAACAGTAGACACTGGGGACTTCAAAGGTTGGGGAGTACGGGCTGAAAAACTTAGGTACTAAGTTTACTATTTGGGTGACAAGACCAGTAAGCAATATATTCTTGTAACAAACCTGCACATGTACCCTCTGAATGTAAAATTAAAATGGAAATTTAAAAAAAATTACTCATCGTCGTAAGCAGATCTCAGTTCCTTGCTGGATATTGGCTGGAGGCTTCAGTTCCTCCCCATGGACTTCTCTACAGGGCTTCTTACCACGTGACAGTTTCCTTCCCTCATATGGGTAGGGGTAGTGTGAGAGGAGGAGGAGGAGGGGGAGAACATATGTGCTCAAGATGGTCGCTGCAGTCCTCTTTAGAACCTAATCTTGGAAGTCACACACTGTTACTTTTGCCATATTCTGTTAAAAGCAAACAACTAAGTCCAGACCACACTCAAGAAGACAGGATTAAGGGAGAAGTGTCATTATGGACATATGTTTAAAATCACTACCTCCTCTTCTTCATTTCTGCTTTTGTAATCCTCTTTCAGGCCCCCCTCATTTCTTACCAGTATTTGTTCTTAACATAAAGACCAAGATCCTTAATATGGTCTACGGGGTTCATGTCATGTCAGTTTCTATATTGCCACTGTATTCTATTTATCCGTCAGTGTGTTTTTCTCTATTTCTGAGTCTTCTTCTCCCTCTCTGTCTCATGTTCAAACTCCCTGAGAGACGCGTTGATTGGTTCTGGCAATAACTTTCTGGTGTCACTCGAGGTCACCTCATCGTGACCTGGCTGAGGTCTAAAGGAGCCTGTCTTTTGGTCAGGTGTTGGTATCTTGCTCAATCAGTGTGGCCAAGGTGGTGGGTAATTTAACCCTGCCTAACACTTTCTTATCTCAAACCACAGTCTCCCAGGCCCCTGGTTCCACCCCCACTAGCATTTTTCTAGAAGGTCTAGAATGTCATTTCCCTTCCTGCCACAGAGCCCATGCTCATCCTGTTCTTCTTCCCAGCAAGCTCTTCTGTCCAAGTCCACTCAGCCCACTCCTGCATGGCTTTACATTTCAGGCAGGCGCCACCTCTTCTGCCTGACTTCCTCACCCCTCCAGCTACATTAGGTTTCTTATGAACTCTCAGAACACTCTGCACTTTTCCTTCATAACTCTTATTTGTTCGGTTATTCAACATCTCCTTCCTCTAAACTGAAGCTTCCACGAGGGCTTCCATTTTGCTCCCGATGTCTGGCACTTGCTGTGAACACGGTGATTATTGAAAACGCGGGGAATAATTAGTTTTTCTCCAATGTTCATGCGTCTCCCTGGCTCAAACACTCTTGGTGGTCCTCTTGTGCCTGCAGGACAGAGCCACGACTCTTTGGCTTGGTATCCTTGGCCCTCTGGGTAATCTGGGCCCCTCTTGCCTTTCCGGTTTTGTTTCTCAGCACTCCTTTTAACAGACCCAAAAGTCCTAACTGCAGTGGATTAGTTGCTATTCCCAAAGCGCTCTTTATGCTTTACTTTCTAAATCTTTGCTCATATTTGTGCCCTGGATCCTGGAATGAATTCTCCCCACTGGGATTATGTCAAAAGCTCTTTCTAGAAAAACTTACCATGTATTATATATATTGCTTGTTTTTTTTTTTTTAATACAAAGAATTAATTTTAAGAACTTTTCCTATCTTAGTTCATTTAATGATTATGACAACCTACAAGGTAAATCCACTTAGTATTCACAGAAAGCTTAACTAACTGGTACAGATAAACACCTAGTATGTGTCATACCTGGAATCTGAGCCCAGGTGGTCTGGCTCCAGAGTGCAACTATGGAATCTGCATACTTTCTCTGTTCCTAGACATTTACTCTTGAGGGCAGTGGGGTTGTCTTATCATCCATCCTTTTATTTCCCCTCGGGGCTCACTCCCAGCAGTTTCTAACTAATGTTTAATAAATTAATCACTAGAAACCAGCGCCTTAGGCAGAAAATGATGGAGGAAAGCTTCCTCTGTTCACAAAGAACAACCTCATGTTTTTACATCTTTGGTTACAAACCCTCAGTCCTTCCTCCCTGGCTTGAAGTATCTAGTTTAATAACTAATGGTATGTTTTTCTTTTTTATGTTCTAAACTTTTTATTAGGAGTATTTCCAAAGAATATAAAAAGAAATAGTATAATAAACTTTCATATACATATCACCTAGCAGAACAATTAGTAACATTTTGCCATGTCTCCTGTACATGTTGCTGAATTAATTTAATTGGAATCACAGATACCATGACATTTCACTCTTACTCAGAAAATGATGACTTTTCTTACTCAATTACAATAACATTTTAACCTACAAATTAACAATAGTTTCTTTGTTTCATCTTTACTTTGTCGGAATCCTATTTCCTCAATGTCCCAAGCATGCCTACCTAAAGTTGGTTTATTCAAATGATTCAAGCCAAGTCCACGCACTGTATTCAGTGTTAATGCTCCTCATTGACTGTACATCACTTATGCTTTGGAGCAGTGTATTTTTGTTGCTATTATTTTTTATTTTTATTTTTTGAGGCAGAGCCTTACTCTTGTCACTCAGGCTAGAGAGTAATGGCGCGATCTTTGCTCACTGCAGCTTCCACCTCCCGGGTTCACGCAACCCTCCTGCCTTTGACTTCTGAGTAGCCGGTGTTACAGGCGCCTGCCACCACCCCCAGCTAATTTTTTATATTTTTAGTAGAGATGAGGTTTCGCTATATTGCTCAGGCTTGTCTCAAACTCCTGACCTCAGGTGATTCTGCCAACTCGGCCTACCAAAGTGTTGGGATTACAGGTGTGAGCCACTGCGCCCGGCAGAGCAGTGCTGTTTAGCCAGGTCCCAGCGAGGCGGGTCTGGGAGGGTTCAGGGCACAGCCAGGTTGAGACCCCCAAGAGGGCCACAGGTTTAGAATTTTGACTGCTCTGGGGACAAGCTGAGATGACCCAACTCTTTCTTCTTAAGCCCTTCCAAGGGTGGGATTTGGCCTGATCTTATACTTCCCTACCCCATTTTGCCATGCTCCGGCCACATTGGCCTTCTGGTTCTTGTTGGCTGTCCTGAGGACCTTTGAGCAGTCGATTCACTGGGCCAGATGAATACTGTAGGGTCTTCGTAAGTCTGCATAGTCAGGTCTGGAGAATGGTCAGAGATAGAGATTGCTTTTGGATGAGAGAGGTAAAAGGAAGATTGTAAGGAAATTTGAGATATCTGTCCCATGGCGTCAACTTGGCCAAGGGGAGTCTCCACTTTCTGCGCATTCACCACTGAAATGTAAAACATGTCTCAAATCCACTCATCCTTGATGACAAATCACAAGGAAATTTGAAAGTCCCTGAGATTTCTATTTCCCAAAATGTCTTCTTTTTAGATGCAACTCAGAGACTGATTTTAAAAAACAAAAACCACATAGCCTTAGATTCCACACTGAAACTTGTAGACTCAACACAACAAAAAGTCTGTTACAAGGCAACGTTAATCTTCTGTAGAATCTCAGTGAATAATTTCCTACAGGGATCGCAGCAGTTCCTTCCATAATTTTCTGAGCAAATGTGTTGGAGCCACTTAAGCACAGTACTTTCCTCATGGCGGCAGAGCCCACAGACACTATTTATATGCACCAGTGCCATTTAGACCTTAACTATAAATTACTGCATAGAACTGAGCTGAGCTTTAGGAAAGACCTTATGCACGAAATTGCCTCATATATTGGTGGCTGATACAGAAATAAACAGTGGAAAGAACTAGCAGTGTGGCAGGGATAAAAGAGCAAAGTTCTTTGAATATCAGGGAAATCTCTACCAATGGAACAGGCAGAGATGCGAACTCCTAGGGCTTTTTTTTTGTCAGCAGCAGAAAATTCATTTTAAGGTCATGAGTTTCCTACTGCTCCTTTGGCCTTCAGTTGATAACACAGTCCATTTAAAATGCCTGCCAGGCCTGGGCGTGGTGGCTCACGCCCGTAATCCCTGCACTTTCGGAGGCTAGGGCAGGCAGATCACCTGAG
Organism: Sapajus apella; assembly: GCF_009761245.1. NCBI lineage: Eukaryota > Metazoa > Chordata > Mammalia > Primates > Cebidae > Sapajus > Sapajus apella. The sequence goes on from NW_022436990.1 coordinate 8,963,196, forward strand.
GTGCAGAGTTTGAGACCAGCCTGGACAACATGGTGAAACCCTGTCTGTACTAAAAAATACAAAAATTAGCTGGGCATGGTGGCTCGTGCCTGTAATTCCAGCTACCAGGGAGAATGAAGCATGAGAATCACTTGAACCTGGGAAGTGGAGGCTGCCGTGAGCTGAGATCATACCACTGAACTCCCAGCTGGTTGACAGAGCAAAAATCCATCTCAAAAAAATAGGATAAAATAAAATAAGTGCTGAACTAGCTCCAAGGTTCTCCTTTCTACAAGAGTGACAGTCAATAATGTTGGTCAAAGAAGTCCTCCACTTCTCAAATGTTATAAACATCCAGTGACATCTCTAAGTGAAGGAGCCAGCCTTACCTTATATAGTGGTCATGTCATGGTTAAAATGGCTTTATTTCAGCAGTCTATGTGTATCAGTTAGAGTTCCTATCTGCTTTTGAAAAACTCTTGGGAACCTAAAACATTTTAAAGTCCATTGTTCTAAAAGGAAACATGACAGGTACATAGTTGGCTTTAAAAATGAATTGCAACTGATTTTGTAGTCACCGTGACCATTTCCATGGGAAAGCAAACGGATGAGATTGGTAGGTTAAGCGCTCCTTTTTTTTTTTTTTTTTTTTTTTTTTTTTTTTTTTTTTTTTTTTTTTTGTATCTTGTCAAACTATGGATCATATGGGAACTATATCCAGTTCCCAAACCTTACTGGTTTGAAGACCTAACTGAACTCATAGCCTTTTAGGAAATTATCACATGTCAGCCCAGGAGACTCCAAGGGTGAGTAATACTGAGCATCTGGCCTCTGGGTCTCGTCTCATAACTGTGAAAACAGTTGCAGTAATGCCCCACCAATGCTTCCTTCCTCAACGCGCAAGTGTCCAGCTTCATGGGCTGGCAGGGTCCGTTTTCTCCTGCAACACCTCCAAACCAAGCCTATATATTCCATCTGTGCAAATGTGGGTTGTACCCAAGATGCAAAAACCAGCCAGGCCTGGCACGTTCCACAGGCATCATTTTACCTCCTGCTGTTTTATAGCATCCTGAAGAGTAGAATGCTGTTCAGCAGCTCAGAGGAAGGCACTCCAGTAGGAAGCAGAGGGTATAGTCTGAGGGGGAAGAAGAATTTCTGTAGAAGAGTAATTACACAACCGTGCAGCAAGAGAATGACGGTGTGACTAACGCCCCCAAAGTTAAGAAGCTCTGAGCTGGTCAAGACCTCAGGTTTCAGTTTCATCCCTAGAAGAGCACATGAGGACCTTTCTTGTTTGCTTTTTTTTAGACCAGAAAAACAGGCACATTATAAGTTGGAGGCAGAGGAACACTTAAGCCAACTTTGTTATTTTCCAAGGAATCCTGAAACCAGAGATAAGAACAAAACTGGCCATACTGTGTCAGCTCTAAGTCGCTCAAACCTGGGCCTGTCTCTGACAGGATTTAGTGTCTCGGGCCAGGGGAGAGCAAATTATCCAACAAGGGATTGATTTTTACCCCAGACATTTTGGTTTCCCGGAACTCGTTTTGGATCTGGCATCCCTACATTTATCTGAAAAGCTTAAAGCTTTTCATATTTTCAGCTTCTAAGGATAAAAGGGTGTTATATTGCATAAAGTAATTCCTTTCTTCCTTCTTTCTCTCTTTCTTTCGTTCTCCTCTCCTTGCTTCCTTCCTTCCCCCCTCTTTCACTCTCTTTCCCTCCTCTCCTCCATCCATCCTAAAACTCCCTCTTTCAAGTTTTAGGGAGGTACTCCCTGATTCTGATAATCCAGGGTTTAGAAAAAAAAAAAATCTCTGCTCCCTTTATGATTTCGTGGATTTAATACATATCCCTTCTCAGCTTTTGTCTTTCCACATGTGTACCATAAGCAGTGAAAGCAGCAATCGCAAACCACACTCACTCTGTCACTTTCTCTGACTATAGTCAGCATTGCTCTCTTTCTGCTTCCTACTTCATTTTCTCATACTACCCAATTTAGGATTTTATTATATGTTGTATTAGTTTTTTATTGCTGCTTTAACAAATTATCACAAACGTTGTGGCTTGAAACAACACAAATTTATTATCTTGCAGTTCTGCAGGTCAGAAGTTGAACAGGGCTAAAATCCAGGTGGCAGGCCTTCATTCCCTCTAGAAGAGCTAAAGAAGAATCTGTTTCCTTTCTTTTTCTGCCTTTTGGAGGTGGCCTGCACTCCTGTGCTGAGATCCCCTTCCTCCACCTTCCAAGCCAGCAACATAAGCTCTCTCGCCGACTTCCATTGCCATATCTCTTTCTCTAACTCTTCCTCTGCCTCCCTCTTCCACCTTTAAGGATTCTTCTGATTAGAATGGGCTCGCTAGATAATCCAGGATAATCTCCCCATGTTAAGGTCAATAAGTTAGCAATTTTAACTGCATTTGCAACTTTAATTCCCCTTTGCCATGTAACCTAACATATTCACAGGTCCTGGAATTAGGATGTGGGCACCTTTAGGAGAGGACACTATTCTGCCTATCACACATATACATACTTCTCTATATAAAGTTTCACACATTGTGATGTATGAAAATTTTGATCCAAATAGAGTATTGACTTCTTAAAGGCAAATCTGTGACAAAATGTTTTGATTTTTTTGTATTTTTTTTTTTTTAGACGGACTCTTGCTCTGTCGCCCAGGCTGGAGTCCAGTGGCGTGATCTAGGCTCACTGCAACCTCTGCCTCCCAGGTTCAAGCAGTTCTCCTGCCTCAGTCTCCCGAGTAGCTGGGATTATAGGCACCCACCACCACACCTGGCTAATTTTTGTATTTTTAGAAGAGACAGGGTTTCACCATCTTGGCCAGGCTGGTCTTGAACTCCTGTCCTCATGATCCACCCGCCTCAGCCTCCCAAAGTGCTGGAATTACAAGCATGAGCCACCATGCCCAGCCCTGTTTTTTCATATTTTTGGTCTTCCCCATGGGATCTTCAAAAATGCCAGGACTTAGTAGGATCCTGGTAAATACCTGTCAGTGGCTCCCAATGGCTTTGATTACTTTAATCATCATTCCTGTATTTTATTTTGTCTTTCCTGGCAGTTTGTACATATAGAACATTCAGGTGCTGATGCACTGCATTTTATATATGTGATAGCTAATGTTCACTGGAAGGAGCTACTGGCAATGTCATCAGAATAGTTTGCATTTAGCTCCTTCACAACTCAACTTGGATTTTCTAGTGGATAAAAATATCAAATTAGAAACTGTAGATGTATGCAGTGAGAAGAGGACAGGAGAAATCCGGGATAAGTACAGAAGTGTCTTTGTGATTCCTCCACCAGCTCCTGGAGACAGTTTCTTTCATCTGACAGTAGAAGCCAGATGACAGACTCAGCCGGATGCTGACAACCCTTCCTCCCTGGAAAGTCCCAGAACCTCTTTCAGAAGAAAATAACCACAATATTTCCAGCAGATTCCAAAGAAAACCCTGCCACTGGTTTGGAATTGACCAAAAATGTCATAGTCTGCCTATAAAACCAAAGGCTTTCTTCCAACGAAGAGTTCAAAGATGAAAGGGAGCCTTTTATTTTTGCTAATCTGCTCCGTCCTCTTGTTTTGGCTTGCACAGAAACATAGGCCTAACTGTAAGCACCACAATTAATTAATTCATTTAACTAAAAACCAACTATTTGTTAGGTACCATATTAGTCCAACAGTCAAAAAGCATTAACAAACATATTTATAGGGATTACTATTTGCCAAGTATTATTCCAAGCAACTAAACCATGCTAACTGGTGCAATCCTCATAACAACCCCAAGAAGAAGGTACTGCCACTATGTCTGTTTTACAGATGGGGAAACTGAGGTTCAGAGCAGTTAATTCTTTTGGCCAAGTGATAAGGGCCAGGATTCTAACCAAGGCTCTGGCTTGGAGCTGTTGCTCAGGATTACTTCACCGTGCTGCCTCCCCTGCAGCCAGTGCCTGCTGACAAAGAAGTTCTAGATTCATGGGGAAGACAACGAAGAAGCAAGCAACAAATCGGAATTGAATTGTTTTGTACACTGCTGTATCCCTAGCACCTAAAACACTGCCCAGTGCATAAGTAGGGACTGCGTAATTATCTGTGGAATGTTGTTGAAAGATCTTGCAAAAAATACTATGAAGTGATCATATGAGAGGATAGACTCTCACGGGAACCTACATAATTCCTAAGCAGTGGTGAGAGGGGGCCTCTCTGACAGATAATATTTAAGCTAAGACCTAAAGGATGAAAACCAGGGGACCATGAAAAGAGCATGGAAGAGCATTCAGGCAGAGGGACCGGCATGGTCAGAGGCCCTGAGGTCGGGGAATCCTGGCAGATGTGAGGAACGGAAGGAGCCAGTGTGTGGGAACGGGTTGTGTGCAGGCAGCTGTGGAATGAGATGAAGCGAGTTGTGAACACAAGCTGGATTATGCAGGGCCCTAGGTTATTAGAATTCACTCTCAGACTGGGCACAGTGGCTCATGCTTGTAATCCCAGCACTTTGGGAGGCCAAGGTGGGCAGATCACCTGAGGCTGTGAATTCGAGACCAGCCAGACCAACATGGAGAAACCCCATCTCTACTAAAAATACAAAAAAAAATTATGGTAGTGCATGCCTGTAATCCTAGCTACTCAGGAGGTAGAGGCTGCAGTGAGCCAAGGTCACGCCATTGCATTCCAGACTAGGTAACCAGAGCAAAACTCCATTAAAAAAAAAAGAATTCATTCTCACAGGGCTATATAAATGCCCTGGAAGACCTCAAAAAGGGGCCCATGGGCCCTGACCATCAGGAGCATTCATTCCTTTTAGAAAGACAAGGCAAGCAGGAAAGAAGAAGAAGAATGCATTTGAGCCACTTTGGTGAACTTGTTTTTTTAGTGAACATCTTCCTTTTTCTTTCCTTCTCTCTTTCATTCCTTTCTTCCTTCTCTTCCTTCTTTTTTTTTTTTTTTGTTTGTTTGTTTTCTGGGGACTTAAAAAATTACTCTAGTATCCTCTTATGATCTTTAGAAGACTTTAACTCAAATCAGGGACTGGCGTTTGATCCATTTGATGGGTCTCGTACCTGTAGTAATTTTAACTATGTTGCAATAGCTCATGAGGTCCTAAAGCTAACATTTCTCATTTGTGGTATGTTTTTTTACAAGGCCTAAGTTTGGTTTGCTATATTGCTCTATCATCTGGGCTTTGTTTTAAAGCCCTGGCTTATAGCTGAACATTGTACTGCAAGACCACACACTATTTTTGTAGTAGTATCTTGATACAACAGGCTTGATGTCAGCCAGAAAAATTGAGGAAGCTGAAATGGACTTGTGAAAGTATAATTTTCTCTCTTGTTTTAAAAAATCTTTATTGAAATATAATTTACATACCATAAAATTAACCCATTTAGGGTATACAATACAACAGATAAGAGTTGTGTAATTATTACCACAATTAATTTTAGAACATTTCATTATCCCCAAAAGAAATCTAGTACCTACTAGCAGTCAATCCCATTTCACCTCCTCTACTTTCCCAGCCCATTAATCTACTTTCTGTATCTATAAATTTGCCCATTCTGGGCATTTCATATAAATGAAATCATACAATATGAGTTTTTCATGAATGACTTTTTTCACTTAGCTTAATGTTTTCAAGATTCATCCATATTACAGTCTGTGTCAATACTTCATTCCTTTTTGTTGCTTAAAAATATTTCTCTGTTTGAATTACATTTTTGTTTATCCATTTATCAGCTGATGAACATTTGGATTATTCTACTGTTTGGCTATATGAATAATGCTACTATGAACATTTGTGTACATGCTTTTGTATAGATGTAAGCTTTCATTCTTTGGGGTATGTACCTAGGAATGGAATTGCCAGGCCATATGATAACCCCATGTTTAACACTTTGAGGAACTGCCAAAGTATTTTATAGAGTGGTTGTACCATTTTGCATTCCCACGAGCAGTGTATGGAGGTTCCAGTTTCTCAACATCTTCACCAACATTTGTTATTGTGACTCTGACCCTTCACCTGTGACCTCTCCATTGGAATCCTCATGCATCTCCATTTCTTCTCTTTTCAGCCACTTCCCTTGATCTGGCAGACCCTCTGTAACACCAGCAATTTGTATCATTTTCACAATACTTTGGATATAAGTCTTGGTGATTAAATGCAAACTGCTTTTCTTATTTAAAAAAAACTTTCCAATGGATAAAAGTGAAGGAAGCTATGTGATATAGGAAGTTCCATAACTCAATTATCTTCCTCTCATTCTGCAATGAGGACCTAACAGGAGATTAAATAATGGACTTTTTTGATTTCAGTGTATCTGCTGCTGAATGTGTAAATTCATCCTTTCTCAGATAGTCAGACACAACTAGCTAAGTGGAATCCTAAATAAAAGTGGTAACATGAATAATTCTGCTGGGAAAGAAGGTCAACCTTTTCAGCCTTTTCTCATGAGATCTGGACTGTGAGCAAGGAGCAAAGAGCTACATAAACCTTGAACTTCAGATAACTCTGAAGCTCTGTCCTCCTTGTTTCCTCTAGTGCCTAAGCACCCAAGAAATGAAATGAAATATAGGACTAGAGATTCATTTTAATAACCTGGATTTTGTAGAAAGATCATAATACATTAAGTAAAATATAGTTTCCATATAAAATTATTCATTCAAAAACTAGGAAATATATAAATACGTGAAATCAGGATATATACAAAGGAGTTAGTAGTGATTTTTATTCCTTAACTGGTGGTTGAACGAGTGTCAAATATTTTGCTTTCTTCACCTATGTTTAATTTTTTTCTACAGTGAAGATATATTGCATTGTAATAAGAAAAAGTTAATTCGTAAGTTGTATTTCTGATGTCTATATTGAATTACAAGATACAGTTTTTTCCTACCTTGCAATAAATTATTAGTATGAAGAGTAAATTTGGCTGGGAAACTAGACAATTATTTCAAGGTTTGTTCCAGCTCCCAAGGCTTTATGAGGTTACCATCAAATTTGGTCAGCAAAATAGATAGCAAACCATGACACAGCATAAATAGTTTTCTTTAGGACTCTTAAAATTGTATCAGAAACCACTAAAACTAGCTTAGCAACATTTCTTTTTTCTTTTCTTTCTTTTTTTTTTTTTTTTTTTGAGACCGAAGTCTTGCTCTGTCGTCCAGGCTGGGGTGCAGAGGTGTGATCTCGGCTCACTGCAACCTCCTCCTCCCAGGATCAAGCAATTATCTGCCTCAGCCTCCCAAGTAGCTGAGATTACAGTGACTGCCATCACACCCGGCTGATTTTTGTATTTTTAGTAGAGACAGCGTTTCACCATCTTGGCCAGGCAGGTCTTGAACTCCTGACCTCGTGATCCACCAACCTCGGCTTCCCAAAGTGCTGGGATTACAGGCATGAGCCACTGTGCTCGGCCTGCAGCATTTCTTATAAGAATACAGGCAGGGCTGATAGTCGGCTGGTTGCATTGCATGGGGAGACTGGTTGTTTATGTTGTAAAATACCTCTGTTCCTATTACTCTGACACCCCCAAATGCCTCCTCTCTACCTCAGCCAGTTGGGGATTTCTCAGGATTCTCTGTACTTCACAGCAAAAGAGGGAATGTGTGGAATGGCAGTGGACTTCTAGAACGATGTCCCAGGTGTCTGTCTGGCACTGTCTGTTTTATTTTTTTCCCCAGTTTCATGTTAACTATTTTGAATATCACCTTGAGGATGCATGGGTTTTTCATGGAATCCAAGGGCAAAGATTTAGCTGGGCCTCAGGAAGGGACTAGACCCAGACTCTCAGAGGCTGTCAGGCTTCTCCCTTTCTCACCTCTGCATCCGCTCCATCCTCCCTTACTGCCTTCCCTGCCTTGAAGTTCACACGACAGAAATATGACCTACAGCTCGCAGAATTGTCATTTGACAGGTCCAGCCACTTGGAGAGAGAATCATCTCTCACTCTCCTTCCCTCCCTTCCTTCCTATTTCAAATATCCAGGGAAAAAACTGAATGGCCATTCAGGTGCCCACTCCTGTACTGAACGTCTGCGGCCCTGTGGGGAGAGGGGGTCACGTTGCCCAACCACGGCTTTTCCAATTATAACCACATGGATAGAAGGGATGAATAATTCCAGATAAAATGAGGGAACTTTTCCAGAAATTATGGAGTGGAGCACAAATATCATTATGTCCCTGCCTAGCACGTAGCTGTCTCTCAGTCTTCCCTTAATTGGGGCTTCTTTATCCAACCATCTTAACTCTCCGTGAAAGAGTCTCTGAATAGCCATATACCAAAGCTTATAATTTTGCATATAAAAAAGTACCTAGCACAAGGCCGGGACCAGTGGCTTGTGGCTATAATCCCAGCACTTTGGGAGGCTGAGGCGGGTGGATTGTCTGAACTCAGGAGTTCGAGAGCAGCCTGGGGAACATGGTAAAACCCTGTCTCTACTAAAAATACAAAAAATTAGCTAGGCATGGCAGCGTGTGCCTGTAATCCCAGCTATTTGGGTGGTTGAGACAGGAGAATAGCTTGAACCCAGGGGGTGGAGGTTGCAGTGAGCCAAGATATGCCATTGCACTCCAGCACTCCAGCCTGGGTGGCAAAGTAAGACTCTGTCTCAAAAAAAAAAAGAAAGAAAGAAAAATAAGAAAAATACCTAGCACAAAAGTTTTAAACTCTTATTTTACACAACTTGCTTATTAGGCTCTATGTGTACAGCGAATCAGAAGTAGAATTAAGGAGGAGTGGTAAGAAAGGCAGGCTCGCTGAGCCTGGATGGCATATGAGTGTGTGTGTGTGTATGTGTGTGTGTATCTGTCTGTGTGCACATCTTCAGTCTTGTGCCCACTTCTGCACCAAATATTTATGGTCCAATGTGGGGAGCAGATCATATTTCCCAGTGATGGCTTTTTCCATTATGACCACATGGATGGAGTGGGTGTATAGTTTCATACACACACACCCACACATCACACCACACACACATGCCCTGATACATACATTCAGTAATAATGATTCAGCAATGCAAAAGACAAAAATAATATCTGAGGCCATTTTTCCATACCAATAATTAGAAATTTAAATAACCTATGAAGTCACAAATTATGTTAGTATATAATTATTGATATTTATTTTAATAACTAGAACCCTCCCTTTTAAAAGTGAAATTATGTTCAATATATCCTGTTTAAGAGGGCAGAGAAAATGTTAATTCATTGATGAAAGAGAGTAATGCTAAATGTAGAAGTACAGGGATACTTGATACCCAAGGACTTAAGCTTTAGTTAGCTGGAAAATTATTATTCAGTAATGCTAGATCTTAGTTAGGCAGGTCTTTGCCAATTTCTCCTCCGTAAAATGGGACCGATAATTATACCCAATTGTCAGGGTAGAAAAGCTCATTATGTGTGAAAATCCTTTGAGACCTTTGAAGAAGTCAAGATGTTTTAAAGTAGTAGTGATATTAAAATCTGTTTGGTTTTTGCAAGAACCATTGCACTGGAAACACATTTACTTTTAATGAAAGAAACATGAGGGGAAATGAATTATTCTGTCTTAGGTCTTTTTGAGTCCATTTAAAAGCACCACTTACTTAGGTCAGACCTCTTTATTGGTCGCTTTTCTATATTTTCTATTAATTATTTCACATTTTACCAATTTGCAACTTGAGATTGTCCATCTTTTAGGAAGGTGGATCAATGGCTTTATTTCATAAACTACAATTGTTTAAATCATATTTTCTTCTGCTTCTATCATGATTATCAAATAATGTAATAATGCTGCACAAAACTCAAACTATAGAGAAAATAGTCACTCATAACCCCATTTGCTTCACAACGATTATAATTTTCCGTATAATATATATTTTTATGAAATTTCAGTCACAGCCATGTTCAATATTATAGTCTTCTTTTTCCATTTTGCTACTTGTTATTCTTGTTAATCATAATTGTCCCCTCTAGAATGTGCATAAAATTCTATTGAGTGAATGTGCTAAAAGAATGGAATAACCATGTTACTATTTTCAGATATTTAGATTCCTTTTTTTTTTTTTTAACAATAAAAAGTACACCCTTTCCCCTCTTCCCAAATTCTGTAGTCTGGGTAGTCCCTAAATTCTAAGATCCTGCCATGCCCATAGCTGTGTGCCTTTGAGGAAAGAAGCCAAGACAAGTCTTTCTTCATATTCATTATGCTCCATGCTTGTGACTCCACCATTCCTGTGACTACTACTGAGCCAGGGGATCTGTGCCTGGGCCAAAGGACAGCCATGTCTATGGGAAAGGCCCATGCAGAGGCTCTGCAGGAGACTGCCCAATAGTAGGGTACCATATTGGATGGTGTCAAACTGATCCAGTTTCCTCCTCTCTCAGCAAGAATAAATGTGAAATACGCAGAGAAGTCAGGATCCTCTGTGTACCCTTTTGGAGAGAGAGAAAGATGACCAGGACACCAAAGCTGTTGGCTCACCAGAGTTGCTACTACATTCTGAATAGCAATGGACCATGCCTCTAGTTTGGCACAAGCATTATGTCCTTGCCAGTGGTAGAGAGCTGGGACTCAGGGTCATAGTCCAGCTTCTGAGACTGCTGTCCATGCCCATCTCACTTCCCCGTGAAAGTAAGCCACCATCCCATAATATAATTATTTTCTTTTCTCTTCTTAGATGACTTCCTTGGAATGATTTACCCAAAACGGGATAAAGGAACATAAATATTTTTATGCTTCAGATATATATTATCAAATTACTTGGTAATTATTCTAAAGATTTTCCTCTGGATCTTCTGCTCTGTTTGTTCTATGTTCTGTCTTTCAATCATCTCACCCATCTCCACAGCTACAAAGACCATCAAGTTTGAGACACCATTCACTTGTAAAATGCGCCATTACTTTATGAATGACAAAAGAAAATATGTTGTTAATTAGGCTGATATAATGCTTTCTATCACTTAAAATGTTTATTTCATAATTATTGAAAAATTTCTTTTAGACTTTTGTACATATGAAAAAGGAAATATAAGCAAAATACTACATCTGACATTTTTTAGAATCTAACTTGTCAGAGCTACCTTTTAACTCAAATTATCTTTATCTTTGTTTTTATCACAGTATTGTGTCTTATTCCATTTAAAGTATTGATAAATCAGCATTACTTAAAATAATTCTTGGCCAGGCGAGGTGGCTCACACCTGTAATCTCAGCGCTTTGGGAGGCTGAGATGGGCGGATCACATGGTCAGGAAATCGAGACCATCCTGGCTAACACGGTGAAACCCCATCTCTATTAAAAAAAAAAAAAAAAGAAAAGAGAGAGAGAATTATTGGCTGGTTGTGGGGCTCACACCTGTAATCCCAACACTTTGGGAAGCTGAGGTGGGAGGATTGCTTCAGCCCAGGAGCTCAAAACCAGCCTGAGCAACATAGCGAGACATTCTCTTTACAAGAAACAAAAAAGTAAAAATTAGCCAGGCGTTGTGATGTGCACCTGTAGTCCCAGTTCCTTGGGAGGCTGAGGTGAGAGGATCCCTTGAGCCCAGGAGTCAAGGTTGCAGTGAGCTACGATCTTGCCACTGCACTCTAGGCTGGGCAACAGAGCAAGACCTCTACTAATGTCTCCAAGATTTTCCTCCAAGTCATTGACACCCATTCTGAAAGTTCTGATGTTGGCTCTTGTTTGATCTTTCTAAAACTTACTAATAGAAAGTCTTCAGATGATAGCCAGGACTCATGTGCCTTTCTCAAATTGTGCCTTAAGGGTTTTGTTGACTGAAATGTCCAGGGTGTTACATTTGTCCAGTCCAGACACTTGGACATAGCACAGCTGTGTGTTTGTTGCCTGCAATGATTATAATCCTTGTCAGTTGCAAGATACATTCCCAGCCCTCTACCACTGGCAAGGACATCATGCTTGTGCTCATCTAGAGACATGGTCCATCATTATTCAGAATGTAGTAGCAGCTCTGGCGAGCCAACAGCTTTGGTGTCCTGGTCATCCTTTTCTGTCTCCAAAAGGGTATACAGAGCATCCTGACTTCTCTCTCTCTCTCTCTCTCTTTTTTCTCTCTCTCTCTAGCATGTTAACATCTCTGAAATCAGAATGTGTCTTTCAACACACACACATATATAGCATGTGCCAATAACTCCAAAATTCATGATTCTATCCCAGACTGCTATGTAAACTGTCCTCCAGATCTCTATTTGGGCAATGCCCACATACCTCAAATAGCTTCCTGTTGCTGTTGGAAACATTTCCACCAACTTAGTGGCTTAAAACAATGCAAATGTATTGTCTGAAAGTTTTGGAGGTTAGGAGTTCCATATAGGTTTCACTGGGCTAAAATCAAGGGTTCAACAGGGCTACATTCTTTCTGGAAGCTCCAGGATAGAACCATTTTCTTGTCTTTTCCAGCTCGTAGGGGCTGCCTGCACTTCTTGGCTTGTGGCTTCTTCCATCTTCAAAGCCAGCGATGGCCCTTTTTTGTCACATCACATGACTCTGAATCTTACTCTCTTGCCTCCCCATTTTACTTATGATGTATGTGGTTACATTGTGCCCACCTGGACAGTCCAGAATAATCTCTTCATCTCAAAATTCTTCATGTAATCATGTCTGCAGAGTCCCTTTTTACTGTAAGGAACATATTTACAAGTTCTGGGAATTAGGTTGTGAATAACTTTGGGAGGGGTCATTATTTTGCCTACCACAATGTTCAAAACTAAATTTCTGATATTCCTCCCTGTTCAAATTTGCTCTTTCTCCAATCTTTTCTATCTCAAAGATTTAAACCACAATCCACCGGCTGCCCACACCAGAAGCCTGGACATCATCCTAGAACCTCCCCCTTACACATTTCCCACATCCAATTAATTATTAAAGTCTGTAATTTTTTTCCTCCTAAAAAGCAAATAAGTCTACTTAGCCCTACTTAATGCGGTCACTGCTCTGGGCTAGACCCTCATCATGTTCTCTTACCTATTTTACTGCGACCAGTCTACCTGCTATCGGAAGAGACACAGCTCAAAACATACTGGTGTGAAATTTATGATCAGGAGGTTTATGTTTTTCATAGCTACTCAGTAGCATATGCAACTGGGGATGAGATAGACACACAGTAGAATACCAAAGGCTTGCATTTCTATAGCGTATTACAAAACGTCTTTACATTCTTACTATAGTTAATCAGCTCCATAGCCATGTGAACTGGGTACTATGATCCTACTTAGTGAGGTTAGACAACTTAGACTCAGGAGAGTTTTGCTTTTAGAGACAGGTCTACTCTGTTGCAGGCTGGAGAGCAATGGTGTAATCATAGCTCACTGTGGCCTTGAACTGCAGACTCACGTTTTGAAAAAAGGTCTCATTACTCTTTAAATTGGTCTCCTGCGGCATTACCTCCTACGGTGCTCATTGTCTTTTCAAATTCCATAGAGACAGATCTTCCTACAACTTCCCTGGTCCTGTCATCAATCTCTTCCCCACCGCCTTCACCCACCTTCAAATTCACTATTGATTTACTCTATCCTTATCCTCACATCTAACCAGACACCAAGACTGGTTGAATTTTCTTTTGACCTCCTAGCTCTTGCCGCTGTTCCCACAGTCCCCTCCATAGCCAAAATGTCCTGTTTTAACTCACTGCCAGGTCAGTTCAGCTGCCTTGTCCCGCATCTTACTTCAGCCTGTCTATCACTGCCCAAAATAAAGCGTGAAAACCACTTTCATAACATCACTCCCTAGGTCGAAATCCTTTAGTGGCTCCTTATTTTCCATTACATTAACCTAGAGCCTCTCTATGGCTTTAAAGGGTCTCCATAGTTTGACCCCTTCCTATGAAGTTTACCTCATTCCCGGTTTTCCAATCTCCTGCTCTGGGTGGGCTGGCTGCCTCATTGACCAGCATTCTGGTTATTCCTTCCAGGGCTTTGTCCCTGTAGCTGCCTTGCTGGGAATGCTTGCCATCTCACATCTGCCTTTCCAAACGTTGTTCTCCTTTAACCTAGTTCAGTTCTGTCATCCCTGAAGCCTTCAACCAATCCTCAGGGTTCTTATTCCACCCTGAAATTACAGAGCACGGTTAGGACCTTGTAATAAAATGCTGACATTGTACGTGTTGTCTCATGCACCTTAGTCTTTTCTCCTCCAATTAAACTGCAACCAACTTGGGAGCAAAGTCCAAGTTTTCTGTTTTTTCTTACTATAAGTAAATAATAAATTATTGACCGATTTCTTGAATGAAATCTCGCTCTCGCTCTCGCTCTCACACACACACACACACACACCACACACACAGACACACACACTACAATGTGTCTAAGTCATTAGCTGTTTGTGCCCTAAATGTGGAACAAGGAATTCCCCAGATGATTTTTAAATTCCAGGGCAATTACTACGTACAGTTTCAAGAGCCAGAAGGAAGAATCAATCTGCCAAGCAACGATTAGGGATGGAATTGCTTCTGCTTCAAAGTATATGCTGGATTAACTTCTAAAGTAGTTAATTACTTTCTAGATCATGCTGTAGCGTCACGTGGCCTAAAGAGAAAACTGCAGCCATCCAGACCTAAGGAGGTGGAAGTAAAGGAAGGTCACGATTTCTATCTTTTAGGCTGTATCTAATGGGACTGGCTTAAAAGCAAAAGAATCAAAAAGCGTTTTTTTCTTTAGCCAAAACAATATTAAATAACAGGGTTTTAAAACCTTTAAATATATTAAGTTGTTTAAGAGAATCCACTGATGGTTGTTTTGAACATTATAAAGTTATAACCTAAATTGAAGCTGCTTGTCAAAGATGCAATAGCTAAATTTTCTTTGCTGAACTACATTCAGATCCAATACCACTTTGACAATGAATTCAATTTTCCTGGCGTACAGTAGCCAGAATACAGAACCCCCCAGATTCCTTTCAGTTCCAAAGTACCTGATAGGAGATAAAGGAAACATTGATCTAAACGGAAAGGTTGGCAACAGGGATGAGGTACAGGGCACACATACTGTTTTTTCCGCTTTCCAGACCCAAGACAATCACCCCGTGTTACTCATGGCACTCTTAACTCCCATCAAGCTTGGTCCTGGGTTCAGAAACCTCAGCCTCCCTTTGGGAGGCCACTACCTGAAAATGAAACTTACTTGCAACCTCTGATCTAGGAGGAATATAAACTCAGAAAAAGATAGTCTAGAAATACACACTCATCTTCAGAGTTTGTCACTGTCTGCCACAACTAGAGGAAATAACTCATGAGATATTTGGTTCATTGACACTACTAATGGTTTCAGTCTTGAGACACTTTATCAGGATATTAAAGTTAAAGGGACCAAAGTCATCTTGTTCTATGCACTCATTTTATAGATGAGGGAACTACATCAGACTTACACATCGTCAAGCTTAGAACCTAGGCTTTCTGCTCTTCCTGCTCTGAGGCTCGTCCATGCTGACCCTCTTCTGCTCTACTGACCATATGCTAGGCTTAAGAAATCTTTATCAACTTGATTATATCATCTGTATGTCTACATATAGACATGGATTACTGTATGAAATATTACTACATGAAAATGTTTCACTAGTAAACTAGGACCTTTATCAATCTGTAAAATTCAAATCACAACCTCAGAGGTTAACTTAATGTTAAAAAAATATAAGATGTAGTTGTCTAGAGATTTTTTAGCACAGTAAAATGTAGCATCTGCCTCTAAGAATAAATGCAAGTTTGAGAGGGAAAGAAATTGAACTAGATTTCACAATGAATAATACCAGTTTACACAGATGCAAAATATAGCAGAGATGATTAAATTGTCTATGACAGTTTTCTAGAATTCCCATTTCCTATGCTCACTAAACTTCCTAACTAAAAAGGAAGAATCACTAGTGCTTTTTAAGGACTCAAAAAAATAATATTTAAAGTTCT
Source organism: Sapajus apella (assembly GCF_009761245.1). Taxonomy (NCBI): domain Eukaryota; kingdom Metazoa; phylum Chordata; class Mammalia; order Primates; family Cebidae; genus Sapajus; species Sapajus apella. The sequence continues at coordinate 8,979,073 of NW_022436990.1, forward strand.
TTTCAAGACTCAAAGATGGGGCAGAGTACAGACCTCTTCTTTGCAGCCTTACCTTTCCCTAAGGGAATTATCCTAGCCTTGCCATTCATTTTATTTCTTCCACTTTCACCAGGCCATGTAGATTTTTTCTCCTTATGCTTAAAGCAAAAATAATAACATCAACCATCTGTCACATATATGTGATGTATTAGTTTAAACCAATAGTTCTCCACCTTGACTGCACATTAAAATCATCTGCTTTCAACACTCTCAAACCCAGATCAATGGAGTCAGAATTGCTGGTGCTGAAACTCAGGCATTGCTAATTCTCAAAACTCCACAGGTTTTTCCAATATGCAGGTGATTTTTCAACCATTGCCTTTAACCAAAAGGATGAAATGTTATTACAGGAGCATCATAGATCAGATGACGGTAAGGTCACAGGGGTAGTTCAAAGATCATCAGGGCCACCCCAAACATTGTCTTTACTGTTCCTGCTGCACATCACTGAAATTTAAAATCCTCCTCTGGAGTATAACCAAGAAAAGAAATCAGAAGCAGTCCCAGGCTGAGACAGGTGGCCAGATCTCAGTGATGTTCTGGAGCTAAATAATACTAGCTTGCAAGAGGTGATTGTGTACATTTCTTTCCAACTTTATGTTCAGTGACATGATACTGCTAGCTGGAAATTGGTCAATGGCAGGAGTATTTACACTATAGAAAATGGTAATCACTACAAATCAGGGCTGGATTTCCCCTAGAGAGCCAGTTGTGAAACATTCATTCGCACATTACGGGTTGGATCCCTAGACCCTGACCCTGGTTGAACCTGAGAGAGGAAAACACAGAATCGCTCTTGGCACATTAGCAAGTCTGAACTCAAGATTCTATTGCTCCTCTAATTATTGGCAAATAAAGAGGGGGGAATAAAGCCAAATAGCAAACAATAAAACAAAAACAAAAAACAATAGATGTTTGCTGCTGACATTGTGATCCTGCTGGCATCACAGGTAAGCAGGAGAAGACAATAAGAATTTAATATGGACTGATACTTCCCTCTTAATTGTCACTTTGCCCAGGCACCTGCCCATTATTTTGGGGGAGGGGGTGTAGAGAACCAAGAAAAAGGAAAGGTGGACATGTTATATAGTAGTAAAGTTATAGAGTCTGTTCTAATATACAGATTCCAAGATTCAGTGGTTTATGCGATAAAGAAGTTTATAAGTGTCATGGAAGTTTCCAGAGATAAATGGTACAAGGCTGTTATGGGAGCTTCCATCTCTGACAAAAGGTTGCTACTCCCAGCTCCAGTCTTTACATCTGCATACCAACCAGTGAGAAGAGGAGAAGGAGCAAGAGGAGCACATACCTTTCCTTTTAAGGACACAACTAGGTGTGACTCACATCATTTCCATCCATACCCCATTGTCCAGAATTTAGTCTTGTGGCTGACCCAACTGTAAAGGATGCTGGGAAATGTAGTCTTCATGGGGCGATGTGCCCAGCTAAGCTTTAGAAAATGTATTATGAGTGGCCGGGCGCGGTGGCTCACGCCTGTAATCCCAGCACTTTGGGAGGCCGAGGTGGGTGGATCACAAGGTCAAGAGATCGAGACCATCCTGGTCAAAATGGTGAAATCCCGTCTCTACTAAAAATACAAAAAATTAGCTGGGCATGGTGGTGCGTGCCTGTAATCCCAGCTACTCAGGAGGCTGAGGCAGAAGAATTGCCTGAACCCAGGAGGCGGAGGTTGCGGTGAGCCGAGATCGCGCCATTGCACTCCAGCCTGGGTAACAAGAGCGAAACTCCGTCCCAAAAAAAAAAAAAAAAAAATGTATTATGAGGCCGGGCGCTGTGGCTCATGCCTGTAATCCTAGCACTATGGGAGGCTGAGGCAGGTGGATCACCTGAGGTCAGGAGTTCAAGACCAGACTGACCCATATGGAGAAAACCCCGTCTCTACTAAAAATACAAAATTAGTCAGTTGTGGTGGTGCATGCATGTAATCCCAACAATTCAGGAGGCTGAGGCAGGAGAATCACTTGAACCCAGGAGACAGAGGTTGCGGTGAGCTGTGATCGTGCCGTTGCCAGCAAGAGAGAAACTCTGTGGAAAGAAGGAAGGAAGGGAGGGAGAAGAGGGAGGAAGGAAGGAAAATAAATGTATTATGAAAACGAGAAGGAAAGGGTGAGTACTGATGGAACTAGAAGACTGCCACATCATCTTACTTAAATGCAAGCTTGTGTGTTGATATCACTAGGGGTGAAGGCTTCACAGGCTGATACTTTAAAACATTTTTCAGTCTACAGTAGTTTCTCAGGGTTTGCGGGTCCTGAGTTTCCAGGAGCTTCCTACGTTAGTAGAAAACATCCTTTTCTGGAAATCCCTATATTCATTGGAAATAGTTTTTAGAGTTTAATTCAACATACACCTGAAAACATCATGTGTTATAGCATAGAATTTGGTTACAGACCTTGTAATATATATTACTTAATATAGCTTTGGTCCAAGTAATGCTTTCATAGACTATTTTATTAGGACTTAAAAACATATTGGATATATATATATATTTTTAAAGACGGGGTTTTATCATGTTGGTCAGGCTGGTCTTGAACACCCGACCTCAGGTGATCTGCCCACCTTGGCCTCCAAAGTGCTTAGATTACAGGTGTGAGCCACCATGCCTAGCCACATATTGGATATTTTTACAACAAAAGAATACAAAACTCTAGGCCATGAATACATGTTAATTATAAATAAATGGGAGTTAATATAATTTCTAGTCTTTCCAATTCATGTTACACATAGTCATCACATTAATCATTTTTTTTAGTGAACTATGTTTTAATTTGCCTATTCTGTAGAAATATGCCCCAAAAGCCAGTCCCAGGAACATGTGCATTCTTTGTCATTACATACCTATGTGACAAGCAGAATCAATTTGGATCTGCCCTCCGTGGTGGGTGAAGCCACATAGATAAGAGTTGGGGAATAAGCTCCCCTCCTCATAAACAATCTTCTTTGTGTATTACTATGGTTGTACTCGCCACTGCATCCCAGGGAGGTGTGGGGCAGAAAATAGTATTCTAGACCATCTGCAAGTTTTCCAAATTCCACTCTTGGGCCTTTGGTGGCTCTTGACACACAGTGGGAAAACGGCCATCTGTGAAGTTGGTATGACCTGCTGGGCCCCCTGATTTGCAAAAGCTGCAATGGGTACAAAGCGCCCCTGTCTTTTTTTTTTTTAAAGGGAAAAAAGAAAGAAAGAAAGAAAAAGGAAGAAAAGAAAGAAAGAGAGAAAGAAAGAGGAAGAGAAAGAGGGAGAGAGAACAGGAGTCTTGCTTTATTGCCCAGGCTAGAATGCAGTCTAAAAATGGGTATTAAAAACCTCTTTTATGCCAATAATTGTGCTTAACAATGGAGACAGGAAGGAATAAGGGAGGAAAATAACAAACAAGCAGCCAACCAATATTTCATTTAAACCTGTGAAATGCTATGCAATTACTGAGGAGTGATTTACTTCCAATTATGTAGTCACTTTTAGAGTAGGTGTGATGTGGTGCTGAGAAGAATGTATGTTTTGTGGATTTGGGGTGGAGAGTTCTGTAAATGTTTATTAAGTTTACTTGTTCCAGGTCTGAGTTCAAGTCCTGGATATCCTTGTTAATTTTCTGTCTGGTTGATCTGTCTAATATTGACAATGTGATGTTAAAGTCTCCCACTATGATTGTGTGGGAGTCTAAGTCTCTTTGTAAGTCATTAAGAACTTGCCTTATGTATCTGGGTGCTCCTGTATTGGGTGCATATATATTTAGGATCGTTAGCTCTTCTTGTTGCATTGATCCTTTTGCCATTATGTAATGTCCTTCTTTGCCTCTTTTGATCTTTGTTGCTTTGAAGTCTATTTTATCGGAGGAGAGAATTGCAACTCCTGCTTTTTAATTTTTTTTACTCTCCGTTTGGTTGGTAAATCTTCCTCCATCCCTTTGTTTTGAGTCTTTGTGTATCCTTGCATGTGAGATGGGTCTGGATGCAGCATACCGATGGGTTTTGGCTTTTTATCCAATTTGCCCATCTGTGTCTTTTGATTGGGGCATTTAGTCAATTTAAATTTAGGATTAATGTTAATATATGTGAGTTTAATACTGTCATTTAATGCTAGCTGGCTGTTTTGCCCATTAGTTGATGTAGATTCTTCATTATGTTGATGCTCTTTACCTTTTGGTATATTTTAGGAATGGATGATACTGGTTGTTCTTTTCTATGTGTAGTGCTTCTTTCAGAAGCTCTTGTAAAGCAGGCCTGGTGGTGATGAAATCTCTGAGTACTTGCTTGTTCACAAAAGATTTTATTTTTCCTTCACTTATGAAGCTTAGTTTGGCTGGATAGGAAATTCTGGGTTGAAAATTCTTTTCTTTAAGGATGTTGAATATTGGTCCCACTCTCTTCTGGCTTGTAGGGTTTCTGCTGAGAGATTTGCTATGAGTCTGATAGGCTTCCCTTTGTGGGTAACCTGACCTTTCTCTCTGGCTGCCCTTAGCATTTTCTCCTTCATTTCAACCCTGGTGAATCTGACGATTATGTGCCTTGGGGTTGCTCTACTTGAGGAATATCTTTGTGGTGTTCTCTGTATTTCCTGGAGTTGAATATTGTCCTGCCTTGCTAGGTTAAGAAAGTTTTCCTGAATAATATCCTCAAGAATATTTTCCAGCTTGGATTCATTCTCTTCGTCACATTCAGGTACATCTATCAAACGTAGATTAGGTCTTTTCACATAGTCCGATATTTCTTGGAGACTTTGTTCATTCCTTTTTACCCTTTTTTCTCTAATCTTGTCTTCTCGTTTTATTTCATTGAGTTGGTCTTTGACCTCTGATATCCTTTCTTCTGCTTGGTCAATTCGACTGTTAAAACTTGTGCATACTTTGTGAAGTTCTCGTATTGTGTTTTTCAGCTCCATTAATTCACTTATATTCCTCTCTAAATTATCTATTCTCGTTAGCATTTTGTCAAACCTTTTTTCAAGGTTCTTAGTTTCTTTACATTGGGTTAGAACATGTTCTTTTAGCTCACAGAAGTTTCTTATTATCCACCGTCTGAAGCCTGAGTCTGACAATTCATCACACTCATTCACCATCAGGCCATGTTCCCTTGCTGATGAGGAGCTGCGGTCCCCTGAAGGAGGAGAGGCATTCTGATTTTAGAGGTTTTCAGCCTTTTTGGGATGGTTTCTTCCCATCTTTGTGGATTGATCTACTTGTCGTCTTTGTAATTGCTGACTTTCAGATTGGGTCTCTAAGTGGACATCCAGCTTGTTGGTGATTATGTTATTTCTGTTTCTTTGTATTCCTTCGGCGGACGCCCCTCCCCCACAGAGCTGTACCTTCCCGGGTTCAGCTGTGCTTGCTGCGAAACTCTCAACCGTCACCGTTTCCAATTGCTGTTTTTTTGTGGGGGTGGGACTAGCCGAGCCCAATCACCTGGCTCCCTGCGTCAGTCCCCTTTTCAATCAGCTGAATGGGGGACTCTGCCTTCCCGGAGCTCCAAAGGCCAACTAAAAGGGCACCCAGTCCGGCATACTCCGCACTAAGAACCGCCCTGCCAGGATGCCAGCAAAACAGCCTTGGGGACCAAGAGTTGCACTGGCTCCGCTGGGAATCTCCTGGTCTGTGGTCAACAAAAATTCATCTGGAAGTCTGGTGTCCACTCACTCCCTGCGCCTTTACTGGGAGCTGCAATCCTGAGCTGCTGCTAATTGGCCATCTTGGATCTCACATTAATCTTTCTTAAAAATCACTGTTGTCATAGCATCATCCTCCTGGAAAACTTTCACACCTGTTATTTGAAGTTAAAATGCTTTTGTTTGGCATTGTGGGGCTCCTTGTGCCTCTGCTGGAGGTTTAACCAAGTATCGCATGCAGCAGAAAACAGGGCAGACCAGGAACCCAGAAGAGTTGGATTCTAGTTCTCATTTTGCCATTGTCTGGTTGGGGGACAGTGGACTCCCCGACACTCTGATTTTGGGTAGATCTGGCCCTGAAGCTAAGGTTCCAGATAGATGAGCTAGGAAGGGAGCTTAAGGAGGGCTCCTTAGCATAGCTGTGGAAAGCAGCTTCTCCAGTGACTCTCAATGGTCCCTGTTTCCTGGTGTTCGCCCTCTGGTCTTGCGTTATCCCCTCACTTTAAGTATGAGCTGCACTTAGTGACTGATTCCTAACAAATAAAATGCAGCAAAAGCGATGGGATGTCACCTGTGAGATTAGGTTACAAAAGACTGGGCTTTTTGCTTACATTCTTTCTTTCTGGCCCTTCTTGCTTTCTCTCTGATGAGGCGAGATGCCATGTTCTGAGCTGCTCCATGGAAAGGCACGAGTGGCATGGAAGTGAGGGCAGCCAGCAGGCAATAGCCAGCTGCCATGTTGAGAGTAGCCCTATGGAGGGGCCCACATGACAAGGAACTGACATCTCTGTTCAACAGTCCGTGAGGACCTAAGGCCGCCAACAGCCACAGGAGGGAGCTTGGAAGCAGATCCTCCCGCAGTGGAGCCTTAAGATGACTGCAACCCGGCTGACACTTTGATTGCAGCCTTTTGGGAGACCCTGAGGTGGGGGTCCCAGCAAAGCTGCCCAGATTCCTGACCCACAGAAACTGTGAGACAATAAATGTTGGTGTTTTAAGCCACTACATTTGGGGATAATTTGTTACACAACAATAGATAACTAGTACAGAAGTGCTAAAGATCAAACATCATCTGAAAAAGGAGGGACCTTAAGGAAAATATTACTTAGAAGTTAAAGCTATTAAAGCTGAGAAGGTGACTTCTGAGCTGAATTTAATTTTGAAAATCACATGCATGATAAAAGAAAATTGAAAGTTTAAATAAATAAATAATACCCAGACATGGAATCAACCCAAATGCCCATCAATGATAGACCAGATAGAGAAAATGTGGCACATATACACCAGGAAATAGTACGCAGCCATAAAAAGAAATGAGATCATGTCCTTTGCAGGGACATGGATGGAGCGGGAAGCCATTATCCTCAGCAAACTAATACAGGACCAGAAAACCAAATGCTACATGTTCTCACTTGTAAGTGGGAGCTGAAAGATGAGAACACACGGACATAGGCTGGGGCACAACACTCACTGGGGCCTGTCAGGGGTGCAGGGGGAGGGAGAGCATCCGGAAGAATAGCTAATGCATTAATTCACTATTAATAGCTAATCATTATTAGCTTAATACCTAGGGGATGGATTGATCTGTGCAGCAAACCACCAAGACACATATTTCCCTATGTAACAGATCTTCACATCCTGTACATGTACACTGGAACTTAAAAGTTGAAGAAAAAACAAATGCCCAAAAGACTAAGATTGATTCTCAAACTTCCGCCTGCAAAGGAACATATTTGGTTTTTCAGAGAATGATTGTATTGGCACAGTATAAAAGCCTGTCTCCTCAGGAATTGGAAGGTAAAAGATCTGAAGAAAACATTGGTATGTTGCCAGAAAATGATCAGTTTGAACCAATTTCCTAATAATTGTGATGAAAAAGAAGAGAAACTTCATTTTTGTGAATATTATACTGCTGCACTATTTAGTGCAGTAGCTGTTAGCCACACGTGGTGATTTAAATTTAAGGTAAAATTAATGGAAATTAGACAAAATTTAAAATTCAGTTCCTCAATCACACTTGACTAATTTTTTTTTTTATTTTTAGGAGAGACAGGGTTTCGCCATGTTGGTCAGGCTGGTCTTGAACTCCTGACCTCATGATCCTCCTGCCTCGGCCTCCCAAAGTGCTGGGATTATAGGTGTGAGCCACTGCACCTGGACTTCTTTTTGTTTTTGTTTTTGTTCTTTTGAGACAGAGCCTTGCTCTGTTGCCCAGGCTGGAGTTCAGTGGTACCATCTCAGTTCACTGCAACCTCTGCCTCCCAGGTTCAAGCAATTCTCGTGCCTCAGCCTCCTGAGTAGCTAGGATTACAGGTGTGTGTCACTATGCACAGCTGATTTTCATATTTTTAGTAGAGATGGGGCTTCACCATGTTGGCCAGGCTGGTATTGAACTCCTGGCCTCAAGTGATCCATCTTCCTCTGCCTCCCAAAGTGCTGGGATTAGAGGTGTGAGCCACTGTGCCCAGCGGGATTTATTTCTTGATTGTGGAGAGTCAGGCCTCGTGGTCCAGTGCCTTCTCTACCTGACAATATTTTGCCATAATTTCCACTGTCCTTTGGTCAGCCTATGTTATAGTGGCTTGAAATTTTCCAGAGCTCCTAGAACACAAGAAACAAGTGCCTGTGCTCTGGACTCTCCGAAGTGAATCTGTTCCTTCCTAATAGTCCCTCCTCCCTACTGGCTCTTTGACCCTTAACTTTTCCCCTGAATGGGGGTGAGCGGGAGTTCCACATTCACAGTTGACCTGTTGCCCTCCACTTCTCCCCTTCCTGCTTCACCTTCATGTCTAGCCCTAAATGCCTCCATCCTAGCCTGCTTCTCTACACTGATTTTTAGCATTTTTTCTTTTCTTCCCCTCTTAAGGAATTCTGAAAAACTTGGACTTTTTTTAGGTTGACATCTAAAAATCTTTTATCATTTAAGTTTATTGGTTGCAAAAGACCTAATTTCTGCTGTATTTTATATTGTATATGTCCTCTAAATGTAACCAAATTCAGTTGCAGCTGCTGGCTGCTTGAAAGCCAGACACAAGAGATGAGGGTTGGTGGGAAGAAAAGCAGGTTTGTTTGGAAAGTCAGAAAAATCAAGAAGTTGGTGAACTAGCATTCCAAGGTAGAAATTGATTTAAGTCAGTACAAATTTCAGGCTCCTTTTACATTTAGGGCAGGGGGAAGAGCAAGTGGTTGAAACCAAGAGGTGACTGATGGCCACAGACGTCTGGGCACCAACGAGGGTTCCAGGTGATCGGGAACTTCTTTGTTCTTGGTCAGGTCACAACCTCCTATAAATCTTTAACAAAACATAGTTATTGTTTATGTACTTCTCCTTTAATTCCAGAGTTACTTTCAAAAACTACATGATTGCTGTTCCTGTGAATTATCTCAGCGCTCTAAAAATTACCCTAGGCTGGGCATGGTGGCTCGGGCCTATAATCCCAGCACTTCAGGAGGCCAAGGCAGGAGGATTGCTTGAGCCTAGGAGTTTGAGACAAGCCTGGGCAAGACAGGGAGACCCCAACTCTACACACAGTTTTTAGAAACTTCACTGAGTATGCTGGCATGCGCCTGTAGTCTCAGCTAATGGAGGCTGAGGTGAGAGCATTGCTTGAGCCTAGGAAGTCAAGGCTGCAGTGCGCTGTGATTGTACCGTGACACTCCAACCTGGGTGGCAGAGTGAGACCCTGTCTCAAAACGAAGCCAAGCAAAACTAAACTAAATAAATAAATAAAATAAAATTATCCCAGCCTATGTGCATGAATGGGTAAAGTCCCTTTAAACAAAAATGGAGTTAGTTATGTTAGTTCTTTTGCTGTTTCACTGTTACATAAATATATTTTTTTGTTAGAACACTAGATTTTGCTCTTTCAATATATGGAAAATGTCTGCACAGAATCTAACTGGCAAAGTCAATTTTTGTTGTCTAGCCAAATCAGCTGTACTTTCTGCCTGGACAAGTCTTGATTTAATTTTTCAATTTAAGCTAATGTTTCCATATGCGTCCTCATGGCAACCATATCACTTCTGAATTCTAATACATAGAACCAAAGATAAGCAGATGAGGCATAGGGCTGCATATGGCTCTGCAGCCGGGATGAAGTGAGGCCCCTCGGCCCTCGGGATTTTCCTGTGAGGTCACCTGGCCCTGTTCGAAAACAGCCTCCCTCAGGGGCGCGCATTCTCCAACTGTCCTGTCATTTGGTGTGCTGGAGGTTTTGTACCCTGGGAACATGCACTATTTTCGGATTCTGGATGGTGAGAGGCATATTTTTCTTTTGTAAACTAGAAGAGCGAACAATTTGAAAAGGCCAGTTGGGTAAAGAGGACCAGCCAATCACAGTCAATTCTAAAGGCAAATTAATTTTAGGAAAGAATACACATGGAAATTGACAATATCAAAATGTCAAAAACTTTTTAAAAAAATGATCAGTGCCCAAGGAGTCCTGAGGAAGTCTTCGTGTACTTCCAGGGATACACACACACCACAGGAATACCACAGCCTTCTAGTGAAGCTCTGTGCTCAGACCCCGGAGCTTTGCTCTTAAAACACTGCAAAAGAAAATTTTTTGAATTGTAGCAAAACCCTTTTTTCTCTGAAAAAAGCTTGGAATGATCTTGCTGTGAACTTAAGAAATTTAGTTTGACACTGTAAGCTGAGTAATGACTTTGTTCTAGTTAGGTATTCAGCCTTCCCCTGAAGTAGTGAAAACCATTGATTCAACGAGTGAGGGGTCATAGGACACCACCACTTAAGGGGAATGAAAATTACTTTGGTTTAATATTTCAAGAGTCTCATCCTTCTTTTATCTTTCATTTTGAACAGGGATTAAACTGACTGTGCTGTAGGACCAAAAAAATGGAGATGTACAGAAGCCGATTTTGAGTTGATGGGAGGAAGAAGCAGAGCTATGAAACAATGAGGGGGTCTGCCTTCTGTGACCCACATGTCACCCAGGGCCTCTGCCTGTTGATGCGTAAGATTGACTCACCCTTATCCCTCAGTTTCCCTCTCCCCTTCCCTCCCCTCCCCTCCCCTCTCCTTTCCTATGGAATCTTACTCTGTGGCCCAGGCTAGAGAGCAGTGGCATGCTCTCGGCTCACTGCAACCTCCATCTCCCCAGTTGAAGTGATTCACCTGCCTCAGCCTCCCTTGTAGCTGGGATTACAAGTGTGTGTTACCGTGCCCAGCTAATTTTTGTATTTTTAGTAGAGATGGGGTTTCACCATGTTGGTCAGGATGGTCTTGAACTTCTGACCTCAACGATCCACCCCCGCCCCCGGCCTCCCAAAGTGTAGGGATTACAGGCGTGAGCCTCTGCACCTGGCCTACCACTCAGTTTTCGCAAAGTGAAAGTCCAGAGCTGTCCCCAAGAGTTTGACGAGTTATTTTCTTGTGTTTAATGCTGATTCCAGGTACCTGATTTCAATTGTGCTGTGTCCATTTTGCAGCATGTCAATCCAGATGTAAAACTTATTTCCAATTCTGATTTTCATAAAAAGCATTAGAGTGAGAGAGAACAAAGGAGACAAAGAGCTGTTAACATTGAAGGAAAAAAACAAAACAAAACGAAGCAGAGTCATGGGGAGCACTAGGTGGAAGGACTTCCAGCCAGCCTCACTCAGAGATGGTGGCAGTGGAGCCTGCCTCTTTCCATCTTGCTAAATTCGCACTTCATTCATCTTCCTCTGCAAACCTTGTTCCCACTTTAGGCTGGTACAAAAGTAATTGCAGTTTTTGTCATTACTTTCAAAGGCAAAAATCACAATTGCTTTTGCACCAATGTAAATAGTAGCTGGTGCAAAAATATTTTCAAAAGAACACATATTATTCTCCTGGGCCCATACATAGCACTTTAGCATGGGTTTACACCCATGTTCTTGGGGTCTTGCCATACCGGGAGTGCTACAAAGTATACCATATTATTTTCCTAAATGCAATTCTGCTGCCATCAGAATTATAGTATTACACTTGAAAAGCTGTATGTTCCCTATTAGTTAAGTCTGGGTGTTCCCTAGTAAATAAGTCTGCAAAAACCCTCAGAATGGATTCTAGCACTAGCTGTAGCGGGGGATCGGAGGGCTGGCAGACTTGGATTAGGGAATCTTCTACTTTTCCTTCTACTTCAAAACTCTTTGACTCTACCCTTTATACGTAGAGATTTTTCAAAATGAAAATACTACTACTATTGGTTCTAACTAGCAAAGTAGTATGTGTGCATTATTTTAAAATCAGATAATAAAAGTATCCAAAAGTAAAAATAGCTTCTATAGCTGGGCACGGTGGCTCACGCCTGTAATCCCAGCACTTTGGGAGGCTGAGGAGGGCGGAGCACCTGAGATCAGGAGTTCGAGACCAGCCTGACCAACATGGAGAAACCCGTCTCTACTAAAAATACAAAATTAGCTGGGCGTGGTGGTGCATGCCTGTAATCCTAGCTACTTGGGAGACTGAGGCAGGAGAATTGCTTGAACCTGGGAAGCAGCAGTTGCAGTGAGCCAAGATTGCACCATTGCACTTCAGCCTGGGCAACAAGAGTGAAACTCTGTCTCAAAAAAATAAAAATAACAATAATGATGGCTCACACCTGTAATCCCAGCACTTTGTGAGGCTAAGGAGGGTGGATCATGAGGTCAGGAGTTCAACACCAGCCTGGCCAAGATGGTGAAACCCTGTCTCTACTAAAAACACAAAAATTAGCTAGGTGTTGGGGGGGTTCCTGTAATCTCAGCTACTCGGGAGGCTCAGGAAGGAGAATCGCTTGAACACAGGAGGTAGAGGCTGCAGTGAGCCGAGATCTTGCCACTGCACTCCAGCCTGGTGACAGAGCAAGACTCCCTCTCAAAAAAAAAAAAATAATAAATTTTAAAAAATAAATAAATAAAAATCTTCTATATTATACAAGATAATAATAGAAATTCAAATAGTTCACCCAAAAAAAGTACCAGTATTTACACTTGGCATATATCATTTGAAATTTCAGATTCATATAGTATTTATTTTACTTATTTTACGAAAATAGGATTGAGACGTGCTGCTTTCCACATATGCAGGTTTGTTTCAAGGGTGTATTTAGTGATGTTGAGGTTTGGGCTTCTATTTGATTCCTGTCACCAACAGTGAACACAGTCCCCAGTGGGAAGTTTTCCAGCCCTTGCCCCATTGGAGTCCCTAGTGTCTGTTGTTCCCATTTTTATGTCTGTGTGTACCAAAGATTATCTCCCACTTATAAGTGAGAACATACATCATCATTTTTAATAGCTTCATATAATCTTGTAAGTTACTTAAAATCATTCGATGGTTGGACATTTACGTTGTTTCTACTTTTTAGGTAACACTGCAGTAAGTACACTAGCATGTATATCTTGTCATTAGATTTTAGGGATTGATTATTAATGTGGAAGTAGATGAGATCATGTAGTCAATTGCTTAAGTTAATTTTCAATTGTGCCAAGTAGGAGGGAAGGACATGGACAGAATCCTAAAGAATACGATATAAAGATGGAGCAGGGGTGGAGGAACCATTTATCCTAAAATGAACCAGACTTGTTAGTCAAGAGAATTCCAAAAGTGTGTGAAGACTTGCCAAAGCCATTTGCTTTTGATCTCTGGAATTTATCAGGTTTGCTTCTTGTTTCTTCCAGGAGATTTTCTGCATCTTTTGTCCACTCCCCTTCCCACGTGGTGTGGACTCGATCCATTTTCTACCTTGACTGATGACTTTGTTTGTACTTACTATTTTGAAATTCCGGCCAGGCACGGTGGCTCACGCCTGTAATCCCAGTACTTTGGGAGGCCGAGGCAGGCAGATTACAAGGTCAGGAGTTCGAGTGGCAGGTGCCTGTAATCCCAGTTACTCAGGATGCTGAGGCAGAAGAATCACTTGAACCTGGGAGGCAAAGGTTGCAGTGAACCAAGATCACACCTGGTGACAGCGAGACTCCATCTCGAGAAGAAAAAAAGAAAAAAAAAGAGAAATCCCTTCCAGATGGAGATAAACCAGGGTTTGGATGGGACCTTGAGTTGCATAATGGTAGGGACTCAGTTTAAGAAAAAGAATACAGGCCTGGTGCAGTAGCTCATGCCTATAATCTCAGCACTTTGGGAGGCCGAGGTGGGTGGATCATCTGAGGTCAGGAGTTCAAGACCAGCCTGGCCAACATAGTGAAACGCCCCCATCTCTACTAAAAGTACACACACACAAAAAAAAATTAGCCGGGCATGGTGGTGGGTGCCTGTAATCCCAGCTCTTCAGGAGAATTGCTTGAACCCGGGACGTGGAGGTTGCAGTGAGTCGAGATCACACCATTGCACTCCAGCCTGAGCAACAAGAGCAAAACTCCATCTCAAAAAAAAAAAAAACAACAAAATTAGGCACAAAGTATTCAGAATAAGAAAATAATTGATAATAATTAACGAATTTTTTAAAGCTAACAAATACCACAAACATCACAAAATCTAGAAAATCACATAATTTGTAAAAAACTGCTTTAAACATCTCTAAAATGCTTTTCCCCTAAATTTTTGACTTCATAGTTGTTAATCACTTCTTCATATGACAATATTGTTTTTCATAGAATAAACAGAGGAGTAATTTAGTCTTTTCTCTCATATAGTTATTTAAATTTAAAAACGGATAATTAAGAAGTTTCTTTCAGCATCACAATAATTGGTAATCCCCTGAAATATGTTTAAGATTGTTGTCAAATCTGGGAAAGCACTTGTTGTCAGACCCAGGAAAGCGATCAGGTTTCTTTCTTATATGAGTTGTAAAATTTGGAAGAGTTTTCCATAAACTAGCTTTTGGCTCCATACATTTCATGTCTCTTTCTCTTCCATTAAATACATGTATTCAGTGCCAGGCTTTGTAGGGTGTATTCATACTGCAACACAGCCTGTGGCTCTGCACTTTTGTGTCAGGACATTGAATGCAGGAGATGGGCAGGGAGTGGGTGGTCCTGAACCGGCCAGTGACTAGAGTAGGAGAGAGACAGATGAGGATATGCCTTAGGTAGGTACATTTGTAGAGGAGATGGCAGGAAGATGAGGAAGTTCCTGCTAATGACTTCAAATTTTACTATGAGATAAAGTTAGTTAAGAGAGAAAGAGAGGTTAGAGGTAGAGTTGCCAGATTTAGCAAATACAGGACTTGGTCAATATTGCAAAGGACATACTTACACTAAAACTTATTTATTGCTTATCTGAAATTCACGTTTAACTGGGTGTCCCCTATTTTGTCTTACAATTGTAGATGGGAACCTGAAGAGAAAACAGTAGCTCTGGCATAGTCATTGAGAGAATGAAAGAACTAATCAAAGATTAGTATCATGAAGGCCTACTTAAGAGTAGAAATCAGAAAACCTCATGGCGGGTCGGAGTGTTTCTCCAATGGCGCTTAGATGATCGGGTGGCTTGATTTTTTTTTTTTTTAATATGAAATGCTTCACGAATTTGCATGTCATCCTTGCGCAGGGGTCATGCTAATCTTCTCTGTATCATTCCAATTTTAGTATATGCGCTGCCGAAGCGAGCACGGTGGCTTGACATTAACACAGACTGTGATTACAGAAACAAGGTTTAAAATGTATGATCAGGCTGGGCGTGGTGGCTTACACCTGTAATTCTAGCATTTTGAAAGGCCAAGGCAGGAGGATTGCTCGAGTCCAGGAGTTTGAGACCAGCCTGGGCAAGACAGTGAGACCCTGTCTCTACAAAAAATTAAAAAATTCTCCAAGCGCGGTAGTGTGTGCCTGTAATCCCAGCTACTTGAGTGGCTGAGGTGGAAGGATCGCTTGAGCCTGGGAGGTGGAGAATGTAGTGAACGGAGATCAAGCCACTGCATTCCAGCCTGGCCCTGTCTTAAAACGACAACAATTAATAAATAAGAAAACAAAATATATGATCAAAGATATGATTCAAGTAGGTTTCTCTTCTTTTTAGTCTTATCATTTGACTTTCAAGAAAACCAAGGCAGAAATTTTAAAAAGAAAGATGTACTGATTAGGGATTGAAATCCAAATCACAGAATATGTTAACATAAGAATATTCTACACTACTCGAATATGCCATAATATATTCACCCAAAGCAATAAATCCCATGCTGCACAAGCAAATTATAAACAAATGATAGAAGCTGGAGTTTTCCTCTCACAAGAGGCTAAAGAACAGATCATTTAGAAAGAACAGATTTTATTGGAACGTCAATAGTTTTCATGACACAGATACTTAAAGTACTCGTTTCAACATACCCATATGAAGAAAATTATGAAAAGGTTTTTTTTTTTGTTTTAAGAAAAGATAATTTGACAGATGGAGTCTTTTTATGGGATCAGTAGAAGTGATAAAATTGAATAAATTACCAAGATTTTATCTCCATTTCTGTAATTCTCCCTAAAGATTTAGAGATGGCAGATTGAATCAACTGGAAAATAAATTTGCAAGTTTATAACACTTCTAAAACAGGAATTAAAGACGAACTTCTAACTTTTTTCATGAGCGGTTTGTCTTGAGGAAACCTGCTCTTATGGGATTACACATTTCCTAACTATCAAGGTTCATCAAATGGACACACACCACAGAAGTTATACGAATGTAGGTTCTGTGAATGGTTTACTGTTTATTATTGCCATTAGTGTCAACAAAAATAATTGTGAACTATTAATTGCTCAAAAAAAAATTTAGAGCAACTCAAAATCTAGTTGTTCCAAATGATTCGTTTATGATCAGGCTAGATTAGACTGTAAATAAAATCAAGCCATGGCCTTTTGCTTCACAACGTAAATGACTTTTATGCTCCTCGAGTTGTGTGATCTTATCGCAGAGACAGCAGTTGTGCCTACTTCTAGGAGGAGGTGCAGAAAGACCCTGCTTGGGTGCTGGTGGGATGTTTTATGGACAGAATGTATGTATATTACTTTAAGCACCAGCAGATCAGATGAACTCCTTCTACAGAATCCTAGCATTGCTTAAAAATTCAGCAGCTTTTTCTTAGGCCATAAAATGAATGGAAAAAAGGCAGTGGAAAGTAAAGTTTTCGTAGAACCATAGGAGACAGTGTCTGGGAGAAGCTGTCAAATCCTGTGTCCCTCAAAAGGAGAGGATCCCAAGACCCAGAGAGGAGAAGTGACTTGCTCCAAGCCTCACACACTCACCAAGAGTCAGAACTGGGGTCCTGCTAGGTAACAGTGAAAGAAAAAAGGCTGAAATACAAAGCCTTAGAAAGTACAAACTTCTGGGCAGGCTCGGTGGCTCGCGCCTGTAATCCCAGCATTTTGGGAGGACGAGGCAGGCAAATCATGAGGTCAAGAGATGGAGACTATCCTGGCCAATATGGCGAAACCCCATCTCTACTAAAAATACAAAAGTTAGCTAGGTATAGTGGCGCAAGCCTGTAGTCCCAGCTACTCAGGAGGCTGAGGCGGGAGAATCGCTTGAACCCGGGAGGTGGAGGGTTGCGGTGAGCCAAGATCGCACCACTGCACTCCAAGTTGGCAATAGAGCAAGACCTGGTCTCAAAAAAAAAAAGTAGAAACTTCTTCAAGGGCCTAGCATAAGTCAGGTCTCTACTGGGTTTTGGTAGTCTAAATTCAGGATTTACATAGGGAATATTCACTATGTTCTGTATTTTTTTCTTTTTGTTTGACCTTGTTCTATAAGAACAATTTTGTAGTTGTTCTTTATGTACCCATTGATAAGGAGAATATATGGTAAGCAAGGAGCAAAATGACTTAGCTGTCATGTGGAATGGATTTTTGGATTTTTTTAAAAAGCAGAAAATCAACTCCTGTTCGTTGATATTTTGGGCTGCTTATCCCTCCTCCCCATTTGCCAATGTTTTCCTTTGCTTGTGTATGCAAAAAGTTGTAAAACATAAACAGTGAGCAAATCATAAAACAGGATTCTTTATGCTTGTATATCTAATTGTACTGCAATGTGCTTGAAGCAGGACAACTCCCAGCTCCCACAAAATCCAGGGTGGATTTTAAAAAAGCATTTTAGGACTTGTTTTCCTATTGGGCATCTCTCAGTTTTTAAGGTGTTTCTATGCTAGAGATCTCATGGATGTTTTCTTTATTTTCATGTCTCCCTGCACCCTCTCTACTGAATCCTGCTTTACTGATTCCATCTATTATTGTGGCTTTAATCTGTAGGGAAGGCTTCCAGATCAGCTTCCTATCCTGATTCCTCAGGGCAGTCTTTTACCCTCACTGTTCCTAGCTCTCAGCTGTTAAGAGGAAACCATATTGTCTATAATTAGCAATTTTGCAAAAATAGCCTGTGAATGCATATTAGCATCACCTGATTATTGAGTGCCTAGTGGATCCATATCTCTGTACCCAGATACAACACAGGAGGGAAAAGATGTGGTTCCTGTCCTCAGAAACTCCTGGTCAAAGAAGGTTCCAGTGTCAGGTATGTGTAAGCTGTGAAAGCCGTACATAGAAACAGGTGTCACTGAAAATAGATATTTCCATGTAAACTGTATATAAACTTGGCCTTTAGTGGTATCCGTGGAGCTAAGAATGAACCATTGGCAATACTACCACGTGTGGGAGGATAATGGAAAGGAAGCATATTTAAGAAATGAGGGAAACCACAAGGAAAGACAAATGCAGGGGCATATACACCACAGAGAATCTCAGAATCTTGGTAAGCTTAGACTGGAGATAAATGTCAACCAGTCAAACCCCCATCTAATGTTTGAGTTCCTCTACCATGTTGCCACCCAGCTGTGAGAAGTTTCAGTGACAGGAAATAAGCTGACAGATAACCCTGGAGCTCATTCCACACTGGACTCTGGTAATTATTGGAATGTTCATTTAATAGTTATGTAGAACCTAAGATTGACTTCACATCATTCTTTTCTCACTTATTTTGGTTTCTCTCTGGGGCCCAAAAGCTAGCCCATGTCTGTCCCTGGCTTTCAAAGCTCCCTACTTGGGCCTGGTGCGACCCGCTCCTTCCTGGTGTGTCACTGTGTATTGTGCTCTCCAGGGCTTCTTTCAGTTCCGCTAACACACCGAGCACATTCTTGCCCTAGGACCTCCCGACTAGAGCACTTGTCTCCTGCTTGTGGCATGAAATGTATCTCTTCAGAGGAGCCTTTGCTGACCACCAAAGCTAAAATAGCCCACTCCTGGAATGCTAAATTTAATGACATTAAAAAATATATTTATGGCAAAGGCCCTTTTATAAGCCAATTCAAAAGACCAAAGAAAGACTGAGGAAAATATCTGAAACTCACATAATAGGCAAAGGACTAAATTCCCTAAAATATAAAGGATTTCTACAAATCGGTAAGAAAAAACCCAATAACCCAATAGAAAAAAAAAAAAAAAAACTGTCAAAGAATATGAATAGATCATCAAAACAACAATAATCAGAAGCCTACATATGCTGCTCAGACATGGGAAAAAGTGCTCAAACTCACTGATGGCGAAAAAAAGGAGAGATTTTTTTTTTTTTTACTTGTCAAACTGACAAAGATAAAACAAGATTGATATTAACATTGTATCAGCCAGGGTATGGGAAACAGATTCCCTCATATTCTGCTCGTGGGACTATAAACTAGAACAATGTCTATAGAGAGTGATTTAGTAACATTTACTAAAATTAGAAATGCACAAACCCTTTAACCCAGTGATTTCTCTCCTAAAAATTTGTCTTTCAGATATGTTCCTGAGTATGGGAATTGATACCTGTACAAAGGTACTCATGGCAGCCTTGGATATACAGTAATAGCAAGAGATTGGAAACAATATACAGATCTCTCAATGTGGGTAGGCAAGTAAATTACAGTGCATTTACACAAGGAAACATCACGCCATTACTAAAATGAGTGATGCCAATCTGCATGTGGCCCTGGAGTGCTCTGAATGAGTTTTATGTTGATTATAGGCATTTATATTCTCTATTTTGTATTTATCTTCTTTTTAAATTTTAATTTTTAAGGTTTTTTATTTTTAACTTTTGTGCGTAAATAGTACACAATGGAGTACTATTCAGCCATAAAGAAGAATGAGATCCTGTCATTTGCAACAACATGGATGGAACTGGAAGTCGTTAGGTATGTAGGTATATATATTTACAAGGTACATAAGATATTTTGATATAGTCATACAATGTATAATAATAACATCAGGGTATATGGGGTATCCATCACCCCAAGCATTTATACTTTCTTTATGTTACAAACAATTATGGTCTTTTACTTATTTTTAAATATACAGTAAGTTATTGTTGACTGCAGTCACCCTGTTGGGCTATTAAATACTAGCTCTTATTCTTTCTATTTAACTATATTTTTGTACTCACTAACCATTCTGAGTCTCCCCATCCCACTCTACTCTCTATCTCCATGAGTTCAATTGTTGTAATTTTTTTGTTAGCTCCCATGAATAGGTGAGACCATGCAAAGTTTGTCTTTCTGTGCCTGGCTTATTGCACTTAACATAAGGACTTCCAGTTCCATACATGTTGTTGCAAATGACAGGCTCTCGTTCTTTATGGTTGAATAGTACTCCATTGTGCCTACAAACCACATTTGCTTTATCTATTCATCTGTTGGCCGACGCTTAGGTTGCCTCCAAATCTGGCTGTTGTGAATAGTGCTTCAATAAAATTGGGGGTATAGATACCCTTCAATATGCTGATTTCCTTTCTTTTGAGTATATCCCTAGCAATGGGATTGCTGAATCATATGGTAGTTCTATTTTTGGTTTTCTGAGGAAAACTAAATGTTTAACTAAAACTAAAAAAACTAAACTGCTCCAGACTGTTCTCCATAGTGGTTACATTCTCACCAACCGTGTCCAAGCTTTCCTTTTTCTCCACATCTTCACCAGCATTCATCATTGTGTACTTTTGGCATGAAAGTCATTCTGACTGGGGTGAGATGATATCTCATTGCAGTTTTGATTTGCATTTCTCCGATGATCAGTGATGTTGAGCACCTTTTCATACACCTGTTTGGCATTTGTATATCTTCTTTTGAGAAATGTCTATTCTGATGTTTTTCCCATTTTTAAATTTGATTATTTGATTTTTCCCTATAGAGTTGTTTGAGTTCCTTATATATTCTGGTTATTAATCCCTTGTCAGATGGATAGTTTGCAAATACTTTCTCCCATTCTGTGGGTTGTCTCTTCGCTTTGTTGATTGTTTTCTTTGCTGTGCAGAAGTTTTTTAACTTGATATAATCCCATCTGTCCAGTTTTGCTTTGTTTGTCTGTGCTTGTGGGTTATTACTCAAGAAATCTTGATTCAGTCCAATGTCTCAGAGAGTTTCCCCAATGTTTCTTTGAATAGTTTCATAGCTTAAGGTCTTAGATTTAATTATTTAATCCATTTTGATTTGATTTTGCATATGGCGAGAGATAGGGGGCTAGCTTCATTCTTCAGCATACAGATACCCAGTTTTCTCAGCACCACTGATTGAAGAAACTGTCCTTTCCCTGATGTGTGTTCTTGGAACGTTGTCGAAATGAATTCACTGTAGATGTGTAAATTTGTTTCTGTGTTCTCTATTCTGTTCCATTGGTCTATGTGTCTGTTTTGATGCCAGTACCATGCTATTTTGGTTACTATAGTTCTGTAGTATAATTTGAAGTCAGACCATGTGATTCCTCCAGTTTTGTTCTTTTTGTTCAAGATAGCTTTGGTTATTCTGGATCGTTTGTGGTTCCATATCAAGTTCAGGATTATTTTTTCTATTTCTGTGAAGAATGTCATTTGTATTTGGATAGGGATTGTAATGCCTAGATTGCTTTGGGTAGTATGAACATTTTAATAATATTGATTCTTCTGATCCATTAACCTGAAATATCTTCATTTCTGTGTGTCCTCTTTAATTTCTCACATCAATGTTTTATAATTTTTTTATAGAGATTGTATTTATTTTCTTAAAGAAGTTCCCAAAAATTGTATCGGTTTCAGGACCCACAAAGCTTGGATACACTCCTAACCTTAACCCACCTGGGAGACAGATACTCTCCTGTGAGTAACAGAGGCTCCATTGCACAGTGGTAGGAGAGGGATATGATAGTTCTGTTTTTAGTTTTCTGAGGAAAACAAAACTGTTTAAAACTAAAAAAGAGAACATGGGCAGTGGGGTGTTCTTTTTCATCAATAGAGAGCAGAGATGAAACAAAACTGAGAGTTTGACAAACGTACCATAGGTGATTACGATATGCTCCACCACTTTGAAATCCACTGCTTCCCTGTTCAGTGCATGAGTCTCCAATCATGTGTAGCCCTCCACCTGCTTCTCCTTAAGGCTCCAAAACCACTCTCACTTTCAGATGAAGACTAAACGTTGCAGGTAAAGTTCAAGCCTCCGTCATCCATTTAATCACAACTCCCTGCCTTTATCAGCCTAGTTCTTCAAGCCCTTGAAGTGCCTCTAAGGATTTCAGACTAGTGGATCCTCCTCTCCCTGGCTTTTCTGACCTTTACTTTGAAATGCAGTGACTCTTATTCATCTCATGTTTATCAAGAAGACAGCAATATATTGAAGACATTCCCAGATCATTCTCTTATCTCCTCAGTCTTCTTGGAGGCAGGCGGCCTCTAAACAGTTCTTATCGTTAGAAAATTGCCTGAGTATTCACTTTTTATGTGTTTCCTTTTTGCCAGTTGTCAGACAAAACTGATGCTGCTGCTGGAAAGGTTTGGAGAAATTTTGAGGAGGCCAAACGGGGAGTAAGCCAGGTTAGCAGGAAGCATCACAATCACATAAATCAAGAAGTGAAGTTATGTACGTTTCTTTTTAACAAGCAAAGGAGGCATTGAACATTTAAAAAATGGAGAGGCTTAAGAGTAGTACCACTGTGTTTAGTAAGACATGATTCTATTTGCTTTTCTAATTTTCTTTCCTTCCTTCCTTCTGATGAAGGAAAAACTTCAAATTC
The DNA here is from genome assembly GCF_009761245.1 of Sapajus apella. Taxonomy (NCBI): domain Eukaryota; kingdom Metazoa; phylum Chordata; class Mammalia; order Primates; family Cebidae; genus Sapajus; species Sapajus apella. Next base: position 9,001,637 of record NW_022436990.1, read on the forward strand.
AGCCCGGTGCAGTGGCTCATACCTGTGATCTCAGCACTTTGGGAGGCCGAGGCAGGTGGATCACCTGAGGTCAGCAGTTTGAGACCAGCCTGGCCAACATGATGAAACCCCGTCTCTATTAAAAATACACAAATTACCTGGATGTGGTGACATATGCCTGTAATCCCCGCTACTCAGGAGGCTGAGGCAGGAGAATCGTTTGAACCTAGGAAGTGGAGGTTGCAGTGAGCCGAGCTCATGCCACTGCACTCCAGCCTGGACAACAGAGCAAGACTCCATAACAAAAAAAACAAAAAACAAAAAACTTCAACCAAATTAAATGTAAAGGAATTTAACTGAGCAATGGACAATTTGCAAATCAGGAAGCCTTCTGAGCCAGAATAGGCTCACAGACTTCAGCACAACCACATGGTGGAAGATTTGTGGACAAAAAAAAGGAAGGTGACATACAGAAAATGGAAGTGAGGTGCAGAAACAGCTGAATTGGTTACAGCTCAGTGTTTGCCTTCTTTGAACACAGTTGAAACAGTTTGCTACATTTGATTAGCCAACACTTGGTGATTGGCACAAGTGTAGGCTACAGTCTGTTTACATCTCTTCTTGTTATAGTTATGACATACAGAAAAACCTTTTGGCCAAACTTAAATAGTAAGGAGACAGCTTTAGGCTTGTTTTAGATCTTTCTTCCTTCTTCCTCCCTTCTCTCTCTCCCTCCCTTCTTCCCTCCCTTCCTCCCTCCTTTCTTCCTTTCTTCTCTCTCTCCCTTTTTTTAAATATGGAAAAGGCTGTGATTTATTGCAATGTATAATAGATAGCAAATTCCAAGGAAGGGCAAACACATTTTAACAAACAATTTTTAAATTTAATGGCTTAAGCCAAAGTCTCAGTTACTTTCTGGAAAATTCAGAACTATTGGGGTAGAAGAATGCTTTTCCTTTTTTCTCTTCTTTTTTTCCTTTTTGTAGTGTTTCCCTTTTTTTTGATTTACTCTTTTTTCGTTTCTTACTTCTGATATTTTTGTTTCTTTTGTTTTGAAGTGTCCTTCTGCTGAACTGGATGAGTAAGACCTTTTTCTTTTTTTTTTTTAACTTGATTTTTTTCTTTTTTCTTTTCCTCTTCTTCATTTATTCTTTTTTCCTGTAATGCCTGCAATTCATTCAGTTCTTCATTCTCTTCATCACTATCTTCACTACTTATACTGCTGACATCTAAAATTATGTCCTATAATATAGTTCTATTAAGCATAAACAAAAGAAATATGGCAGAAAGCCACTCCTGATCAACTAAGAAATTTTGTCAGACATTTCAACCTCCGTCACCCCCTGCAGTCCCCTCCACTTTTCTTCCTAATCGTCTTCCCTCTGTATCTGTGGGGCATTGGTTCCAGGACTCCTCAGATACCAATCAAGTCCCTGTCATATGGTTTGGCTGTGTGTCCCCACCCAGATTTCACCTTGAATTATAATCCCCATAATCTTTACATATTATAGGAGGGACCCAGTGAGAGGAAGAATCATGGCAGCTGTTTCCCCCCTGCTGTTCTTGTGATCGTGAGTTCTCACGAGATCTGATGGTTTTATAAAGGTCTGGCATTTCCCTTGCTGGCATTCATTTTGTCTCCTGCTGCCCTGTGAAGGGGTGCCTTCTGCCATGATTGTAAGTTTCCTGAACCCTCCCCAGCCATGTGGAACTACGAGTCAATTAAAATCTTTTCTTTTTCATTTTTGAGATGGAGTCTCACTCTGTTGCCCAGGCTGGAGTGCAGTGGCATGATCTCAGCTAACTGCAACCTCTGCCCCCCTGGGTTCAAGTGATTCTCCTGTCTCAGCCTCCCAAGTAGCTGGGACTACAGGCACGTGCCGCCACGCCCAGCTAATTTTTGTATTTTTAGTACAGACGAAGTTTCACTATGTTGGCCAGGCTGGCCTTGAACTCCTGACCTCAGGTGACCTGCTGTCCTCAGCCTTCCAAAGTGCTGGGATTATAGGTATGAGCTATCAACCCCACAGCGTGAGAATGGATTAATACACCCTGATATAAAATGATATAGGATTTGCATATAATTGTGAAAGGAAAGTAAATCTCAGGACTCCAAAATCAGCCAAATGAAGAGTCAAGTCAGGCAAACCTGCCTCTCATTTTATTCCTAAGATAACTGCAAAGATTAAAAAAAGCTACACACCTCCCTCACAATTTCTTCACAAGGAAATTCCTTGTGGGCATCAAGTTCTTTTTCCCTAAAATGGGTCTGTTGAATTTTACCCTGGCAACGTAAATTGATAACTTATCTTCACAGGTACAGACAAAGGACAGAACTAAAAAGTCATTTCTCTGCTCACCTGATATCTGCATTCTGAGTGCTTCCTCCTCCCTATTGTTTATGTAAAAATGCAGATTCACTGAGCCATACTAAGGCATAAGTGACTATTCCGCCACTGCCTCTCACATGTAAATTGCGTATTCAGTGACAGGCTGATCAAAGACTGAAAAGAGTGCAGCCTTTTGTCCCTTATCTACCTGTGACCTGGAAGCCCTCACTTTGAGATGTCCCATCTTTTTGGACTGGACCAATGTACAGCTTACACATACTGACTGATGGCTCATGTCTCCCTAAAGTGTGTACAGCCAAGCTTGAGCACATGTCCTCAGGATCTTCTGCGGCTGTCACGGGCGTGTCTTTAGCCTTGGCAAAATAAATTTTCTAAATCGATTGAGACCTATCTCAGATACTTTTGGGTCACATAACCTAAGTACACCCTCCTGTACTCTTTAAGTCACCTCTAGATTACTTACGGCACCTAATACAAAGTAAATGCTACGTGTATAGTTGTTGTATTGTTTTGGGAATGACGACAAGAAAAAAGCCGGCATATGTTCAGGACATGTTATAAACATTGCAGGTGTAACTACATTTTTGATCTGGGATTGGTCTCATCTGAGGATGTGGAACCCGCAGGTGTGGAGAGCCAACTGTACTGGCAGAAAAAAGTAGAGTCAGAATGAAGTACCAGCTACCAGGAAGGCGGCCAACTCAAGTTAGAGAAAATAGGCTGCCTTGCTGGGGATCACCCTAACGGGGCACAGGCCTGCCCGATATGAGGACTCAGCGCCCCAGCAGGGAAGCCCACATGGGTAGGTGCATCCGCCAAGCCCAGAAGGCTGTGTGCCTTGCATGAGGACCTTAGAGTGGGGGTGCAGTGTGGGTTGGAGTGGGGTTGGGTGGCAAAGAGTAGTCTCAGCACCAGCCCCCTACTCTTAGCTTCCCAGAGTTTTCACCAGCTTGTCACCAGGAGAAGCTGAAGAACGTGCACCAGCAGCCACGGTGTGTTCCTTGTGATTCTGAGGGCTTACAGAGGCTCCAGGGGGCTTTTCAAGAAATCTGGTACCAGAATGGGATACCATCGTTTCAGAGGCTTTTCCTAAGGCCTAAAGTTGGCAGAAACACTGTGAAAGACCTCTAATGTAAGAGGGATAATCAATGGGAAGACTCAAAAGGTATCTGTGGCATAACAAGAAATATATTCTTAGCCCAGGCGCGGCAGCTCACGCCTATAATCCCAGCACTTTGGGAGGCCGAGGCAGCAGATCACCTGAGGTCAGGAGCTCCAGACCAACCTGGCCAACATGGAGAAACCACGTCTACTCAAAATACAGAATCAGCTGGGGGTGGTGATGCATGCCTGTAATCCCAGCTACTTGGAAGGCTGAGGCAGGAGAATTGCCTGAACCCAGAAGGTGGAGGTTGCAGTGAGCCGAGATCGCTCTATTGCACTCCAGCCTGGGCAACAAGAATGAAACTCTGTTTCCCAAAAAAAAAAAAAAAAAAAAGGAATAAATTCTTATAGAACACCAAATAAAAGTTGCTTAGTTATACCAAGTAAAAAGAAAAAAATTATATATTTGATCCTTGTCCTCAGTACCTGTCATAGAGCTCCTAAAACTCTTGGAATTTCCTGAGTGATAACAACATCTTTTGTTATTTATAAGGAACCCCTTTTGATCATACCAGACTTTATGCTAATGAGGTGAGTCAGGTGGGATCAATCACCAGAAAGACCAAGCATGGAGAGGATTAGAGAGTAGGATATTTCAGCCCCACCCTCCAGTTCCCAGGAAACGGGGAGGGGAGATGGAGATTAAGCTCTGTAAAAACGTTTGAACAATCCTCAATGAGCTTCCAGGTCACTGAACGCACAGAGGTGCTGGGAGGGTGGTGTTCCTGGAGCGCGCTTGGGAGCTCGGTACCACCTCCCACATACCCTGCCCCGTCCACCTCTTCATCTGTCTGTTCACAAAATGTGTTTCACTGAGTTCTGTGAGACATCCTAGCAAATAGTCAAACTGGAGGAGCGGATGGTGGAAACCCCGATTTATAGCCAGTTGATCAGAAGCATAGGTGACAACCAACTGCTTGCAAAGTGGAGGCAGTCCTGTGCGACCAAGCCCTCTACTGAGAAGAGCTGGACACTGTGTGAAGAACGCTTAAAGCCCTTTGAAGAGAAAAATGAGCCCGTGTTGTAACTACAGGAAAGTTGATCCCTTCAGGAGATTTGATGCTGACAGCTCCCACCGAAATCCAAGCCCAGCAGCTACCACCAAAGTTTCAACCTGCTCTCTCTGCCCCTGCGGTGCCTACCCCACATCCATTCCCTATACCACCGTCAATGCCACCATTTCAACAATAAAAATGAAGTAATGCATCTTCCGCAGCTGAAAATTCTCCAACAGCTCCTAATCTCACTTCATAAATAAATAAATACGCAAGCCCAGGGGTCAGCAAATTTTTTCTGTAATGGACCACATATTTCAGGTTTTGCCTGACACCGTGTCTAGTGCACTGTTGTGCTGCTGTGCTGGGCTACGCTAGAGCGAGGCCACAAAGGAAACAAAGTTTGAGACAATCAAGCACTCTCGGGGCATGCAAGTATGAAAGTAGCCATAGACAACATGTAAAAGAAGACATGGCTAGTCCAAGGACATGTTATTTGGCCTATGGCTGTATGCACCAGGCTCTCACATCAGTCTTTGCATTTGCTCTTCCCTCTTCCTGAAATGCTCTTCTGCAGATTTTTGCATGGATGGCTCCAAGTGCTAGATAACTCAGTTAACAGATTAGACATATATTTGGAGAAGCAGCAGGATGCTAAAACAAGAAAATAATTTGAAAAGAGTTTTTAGATATTTCCATAAAAGTATTCAAGTAGCTGTGACTGGGAAGAAAGCAGAATTTTGTCAATCTTGTTTGCACTTTTTTTTTTTTTTTTTTTTTTTTTTTGCAACAGGATCTCACTCTGTCACCCAGACTGGAGTGCAGTGGTGCTATCTAGGCTCACTGCAACCTCTGCCTCCCAGGCTCAAGTCATCTCTAACATCAGCCTCCTGAGTAGTTGGGATTACAGGCACATGCCACTACCCCTGGCTAATTTTTGTGTTTTTAGTAGAGATGGAGTTTCACCATGTTGGCCAGGCTGGCCTTGAACTCCTGACCTCAAATGATCCACCAGCCTCAGCCTCCCAAAGTGCTGGGATTACAGGTGTGAGCCACTGCACATGGGCATTTGCATTTATTTTAAGCCTTAGTTGATTATTTTTATTTTGAATTAGCTAGGGTAGAAGAGAGAGAAGACACTATAGTATCACCATGTTTAAGACCTCTAAAGTGTCTCTTTAAAAATAATTTTTTTAAACTTTTATTTTAGGTGTGGGTACATGTGAATCTTTTTTTTACATAGGTAAACACATGTCACAGGGGTTTGTTGTACATATTATGTCTTCACCCAGGTATTGAGCCCAGAAAGTAGTGTCTTTTCTGCTCTTCTCCCTTCTCTCCCCCTCCTACCTCAAGTAGACCTCAGTGTCTTTTGTTTCCTTCTTGTGTTCATAAGTTCTTATCATTCAGCTCCCACTTATAAGTGAGAAAAGGTGGCATTTGGTTTTGTGTTGCTGTGTTAGTTTGCTAAGTATAATAGCCTTCAGTTCCAACCATGTTCCCACAAAAGACATGATCTGGTTCTTTTTTATGGCTGCATAGTACGCCATGGTGTGTATGTCCCACATTTTCTTTATCCAGTCTGTCATGGATGGGCAATTAGGTTGATTCCATATCCTTACTATTGTGAATAGTGTTGCAATGAACATCCGTGTGCATGTAAGACCTCTAAAGTCTCAATGTGGCCCTGCTGGCTCCTTCTGGTAACTCTGGCCTCACGGCAAGTGTTATCTTTTCAGGGGAAGTTTCTCCCACTACAATCTTGGTGGTACCCTTCCACACCTATTGCATTTAGCTGTTTCACTTTCTCATAGCATTCAATCACAACCTGAAATTGTTGTGCTCATTCATGTATGTCCTTGTTTATTGTCTTTGTTTGCCTGTCATCTTCAGAAGCACAGGGATCTTGTTTGTCTTTTTCTGTGCATCTGGCACTGAGTACAGCGCCTGGCACACAGAAAGAATGTGAGAAAACATTTGTTGACTGAACGAATGGGACAGATGCCTAACTAAAGAAGGCAACAGCCAAAATGTTCTAGAACGAGATCTGATTATATGTGAAAATCTCTGGTTGTCCTTCACAGAGCCTTAAAAGTGACTTAGAAACCAGTTTAGAGAACTGTATCAACTTTAGCTAACAGAGTTAAATTAATTTAGGTCAAAGCAAATTTGTCAACAGAAGAATTTGGATCTGGGCCAAATTAGACTTGGGGGAAATTTTGCTATGACATCTTTAGAAAATGTTCTCAGCTCTTTCTTTATTTTTTATCCACTTGGTCTGCTTTCCAAAAATGTTTACTTTTTTCTTCTGCCCTTTTTTTTTTTTTGAGACAGAGTCTCACTCTGTCACCCAGGCTGGAGTGCAGTGGTACATTCTCCGCTCGCTGCAACCTCCACCTCCCAGGTTCAAGTGATTCTCCTGCCTTGGCCTCCCAAGTAGCTGGGATTATACATGTGCCCACCACCACGCCCAGCTAATTTTTGTATTTTTAGTAGAGACGGAGTTTCACCATGTTGGCCCGGCTGGTCTCGAACTCCTGACCTCATGATCCACCTGCTTCAGCTTCCCAAAGTGCTGGTATTACAGGTGTGAGCCACCGTGCCTGGCCTTCTTTTTACGATTTTAATCAAGTTGTGGCTTATTCTCTAGAGAAACATAGCAATTGAAACATCTAACAATACAGAATTTATTGAAATTAAATCAAATTTCCTTTATCTCTATGCATGAATATGGAAACAGTTCAATATGCAGAGCATTCATTCAGCATATAGTGAACAGCTGATTTGTGTCAGGCTCTGTGCTGGGCACTGGAAATACTGTGGTAAACAGGTCCCTGCCCTCATACTCCTGTGGGAGAGAGACATAAAACAGACCTATTTAAACAAACAGACCAAAATGTCAAGTTTTAGTAGGGACTAAGTAGGAAATAAACAAGGAGCTGAGATGGACAATGCTGGATGTCTTATTAGGTTGGTGCAAAAGTAGTTGCTGTTTTTGCCATTCCTTTCAGTTGCAGAAGTGGGGATATCTGAGAGAAGGCCGCGGCAGTGAGAAATGATGGTGGTCTGAACTGGTGATGGCTGTGGACAGAATAGGAAGAGGAGAGGCTGGAGTTACAATTTGGCAGAAGAACTGACAAGTTCGCTGGTGAATTTGATGTAGAAATTGAGGATATGAGAACATATCAGTTGGTGTACAGGTGAGAAAACAGACGTCATTCTAGTATTGTTTTGAGATGGAGTTTCGCTCTTGTTGCCTAGGGCTGGAGTGCGATGGCAGGATCTCGGCTCACTGCAACCTCTGCCCCCTCGGGTTCAAGAGATTCTCCTATCTCAGCCTCCCAAGTGGCCTGGATTACAGGCATGTGCCACCACGCCCAGCTAATTTTTGAATTTTTAGTAGAGACAGGGTTTCACCATGCTGGCCAGGCTGGTCTTGAACTCCTGGCCTCAGGTGATCCACCTGCCTCGGACTCCCGAAGTGCTGGGTTTACAGGCAGGAGCCACCATGTCTGGCCTCATTCTGGCATTTTTAAATAGAGGGGATTTAACTTAAGGAATCAGTCTTACAAGTGTTGGAAAGTTTGGAGGAACCAAAAGGGGAACATGTGCTAACCTACAGATAAGTATCTGCAGGAAGTCACTGCCACTTGAAAGGCAGGAGGAATAGGAGGGAGGTGGTGATGTTATCAGAGCCCAGGAGCATCTGGCATCTGACAGTGCAGGAAGCTGCTGAAGCTGCTGGAGCTGGCCACTGCCTGACCCCGATGCGGTTGCTGGAACTACTGAAGGCTGCTGGAGCCCCCGCAGCTGCCAGTCACTGCGGCCCCCCTGGCCAGAGCTTAAACAAAACAAAACAAAACAGCAACAAGAAAAATTGGTCTCTCTCTCATTTCATGCAGCTTCCCACCAGTGCTTCCCATTGGAAGCATCTAAGTAGGCCAGCTGGCAAGGGAATCTGGGAAACGTAGTTCACAGGATTTCAGCCACCTCCAGCCAAGCAGTACACAGGATTTTGGGAATGGTACTTAGCTCAAACAAGCCAACGGCCAGCCCATGGAGGAATGAAAGATTTGTTTCTAAGTAGCAAAACAATCCCATAGCCTTAAAAAGTCCTTTTTCTTTCTTTCTTCAAAAGCAATATGTGGCCGGGCACGGTGGCTCACGCCTGTAATCCCAGCACTTTGGAGGATGAGGCGGGTGGATCACAAGGTCAGGGATTTGAGACCAGCCTGGCCAACACAGTGAAACCCCGTCTCTACTAAAGATACAAAGAATTAGCTGGGCGTGGTGCCGCACACCTGTAATTCCAGCTACTCAGGAGGCTGAGGCAGGAGAATCGCTTGAACCCGGGAGGCAGAGGTTGCAGTAAGCCGAGGTTGCACCATTGCACTCCAGCCTGGGTGACAGGGTGAAATTCCACCTCAAAAAAAAAAAAATAAATAAAAGCAATATGTGCCCATCAGAAAAAAATTAGAAAACACAAACAACAGAACATAAGAAGGTCCGTATTCCCACTTACTCAAAAACAATCATTAATAACATCTTGACACCCCCCTCTCTCTCTCTCTCTGTCTCACACTCGGAGACTCTTACCTTATATTCCATTTTATAACCCATTATACTAAATTTATACAATAAAACATTGGCTGGACATTTACTTTGTTCCAACTAGCTTCCAGTGTTATTTATGTTCTACCAACATTTTCCTGTTATAAATATTAAGAAAGAAATTGTCTGAAAACAAATTTGCAATTTAAGGAAACCATTTGTGAATAATACAATTGTAACCTCCAATTTGACTATTATGTGATTGTTCACTTAGGTTCAAAAAAGAAAACTATTTATTTTAACTCTAAGGTAAAATGCCAAGTCTTATCCTGTTCATTTCCTTTATGAGGAAGAAAAAACGCCATTAGTAGAATTTCTGAGCTGGAAATGAGCAAGCTAGAAGTGGAGAGGAGCCGCAGACACAGACTGCCCGAGAGCCACCCCATTGCCCCTTCTGGGTTCCATGGAGTCAGACTTCTGATGGGCAAGCTGGTCCTCTGGAATGTGCAGAATACAAGATACCCACGCAAAGTGTCTTTAAGGGTAGGACTGGTTATTATGGCTATGAGGTGACCACAGATTTCTTTGGTGTTATCAGTTAGAATGCTTTTGACTGCTAGTAGCTGAAAACCGTGACTTAATTTGGCTTTACAAATAAGGATATGTATTATCTCACATAACTGGAAGTGCAGAGGTAGGACAGGCTCCAGGGACAGTAAGATAGGCAGCTCAGTGATGTCACCAAGGTCCCAAGTTCTTTCAGTACTCTGCTCTGCCTTCCTCTGCATTGGCTTCATCCTGAGACTGGCTCCCTTTATGGGGATGTGACGGCTGCCGGAGGCCACTGGGCTGCTTGTTTCCTTTTTTATGTGCAGCAAAAAAGAGAAAGAAAGAGACCTCTCCTTTTAATATCATTTCTCTTCAGTTCAAACAGGCCAGTGGGTTCCCAGTACTGTTGCACATTGAAGTCACCAAAGTGCTGTAGCTGTATTCATTACAGTCAGGCTCTGCATAACGATATTTTGGTCAACAACAAACCACATATAGGATGGTGGTCCCATGAGATTATAATACAGTATTGTGACTGTACCTTTTCTGTGTTTAGCTATGTTTAGATACGCAAATACCATTGTGTTACAGCTGCCTACAGTATTAAGTAGAGTAGCATGTTGTACAGGTCTGCAGTCCAGGAGCAGTAGGGCACACTGTAGAGCGTGGGGAATGGTAGGCTATGCCATCTAGGTTTGCGTAAGTGCACTCTATCATGTTCTGAACAAGGAAATTCCTTAATGATGCATTTCTCCAAATGTATCCCCTTTGGTAAGTAACGCATGATTGTATTTGTTTATTGCTTTTTTTTTTGAGACGCAGTCTCACTCTGTTGCCCAGGCTGGAGCACAGTGGCATGATCTCGGCTCACTGCAACCTTGGCCTCCCAGGTTCAAGTGATTCTCCTGCCTCAGCCTCCCGAGTAGCTGGGACTACAGGCGCCCGCCACTACACCCAGGTAATTTTTGTATTTTTAGTAGAGATGGGTTTCCGCATATTGGCCAGGCTTGTTTCGAACTCCTCACCTTGTGTTCTACCCATCTCGGCCTCCCAAAGTGCCACAGGCATGAGCCATTGCGCCTGGCCTTATTGCTATTATTTTATTTTTATTTTGTATTAGGTAGCATTATTTATTTTCTCTTTTTAAACTGCAGATACCTAAGGCTTTATCTTCTAAAATATTAATTTATTAAACTGGGGTGGGGCCCAGCTGTGAGTTGTTTTTCGGAAGCTCCCAAGTGATTCTAGGATACAACCAGAGTTTTCAACCACGGATTTGGCCAGTGCAGGTCACCCGCCCACCCTTAGACCACTAACAGTTACCAGGGTAATGCCATAAACTGACTGGCTTGGAATGGTGGTTCTCAAAATGTGGTCTCAGACCAGCAGAAGCAGCTCCTGGGAACTATCAGAAATGCAAATTATCAGGCCCCATCCGAGACCTACTGAATCAGAAACTCTAGGGGTAAGGTTTAGCAATTTGTGTTTTAACAAGCTGGCCAGGTCTCTAACGGCCACTAGGGTTTGAGACCCACTGCCTTAGAGCAATCAGGCTCTTTCTCTGAAGGGAGGGAGAAGGTAAATATATGAAGAAAAGCACAGCGGTCTGTCAAAACTGGGAAGTCCAGGGCCAGTGGAGCCTAGCACTGCCTGCCTCCCACTTCCAGGCCAGGAGCAGGAATGGGTGGGATCAGCTACCTGAACCCCAGAGACCCCTGACTGTAGAAAGGGGGCCTCATAGCAATGGTGCCACCGACCCTCAGCCACTGATATGAAGGGAAGAAGGCACATTCTGGAAGCAACCATTCATTTCCACACTGGGGATCTCGGACAAGTTTCTGCATGGCTACAGGCTAAGAAGACTGACTTGGTATACACTTCCCTTAAAACCTACAAACTTATTTCTACCTCTGCAAACTTCCAACAGGATCCAGGAAAAGAAAAAGGCCATTAGGTAAAAACAAAGAAATCTGAACAAAATCATGACTTTAGTTAATAATGTATCGGTATTAATTCATAAATTATGACACATGTACTATGCTGAAGCTAGACGGTAACAACAGGGGAAACTGGGTGTGCGGCTTACAGGCACTCTGCCTGTCAACCTTCATGACCTGCCTGTAAGTCTAAAAGTACTCTACAATAAAAAGTTTACTCTAAAAAAGATACAATGAATGCTGTTCAAAGACACAACTTGACACTATTTGTATAAGCCATGCAAAGGCCTTTTAGATATTTTCAGCTTAAATGAGAGCTGAGTTGGAAGGTATTATGAGCGTTTCTAATAATGTTACACTCTCCAGAATCTGTACACGGCCAGATGATCAAAGAGCAGATGAGAGAGGCGGAAATTGTCTCCATGCTGAGAAACAAGAACTGATAAAGTAACTTTCTTTGCCATACTCATCTACCTGGAAGGGGTAGGAAGTTCCTCAGAGAGAAGAAAGTCGGCCGGGCGCGGTGGCTCACGCCTGTAATCCTAGCACTTTGGGAGGCCGAGGTGGGTGGATCACCTGAGGTCAGGAGTTCAAGACCAGCCTGGCCATCATGGTGAAACCCCATCTTTTTTTAAAAAAAAAAAAAGAGAGAGAGAGGAACATCATCAGATCCTTCCTTCTCTAAACTCGCTTTATACCAGTGAGCTCCAGACCAGAAATGTATTTCAGGCACTGTCTTATTTCATCAGCTCCGTTAAAATGAATTCACTCCTGCGTCCTGAGGGGTGGACCACACACTCCAGCACATGGAGGGACAGCTCATTACCAACTGTTCTCAACAGACCTGTGCATCACTGAATTTCTGTTGATTACTGGAAATCCTGGGCCATAAGTGGAACGCAACAAGGGGCAAAACCTAATTTGTAGTTTGGAAAATGACTCTTAATGTAGTGTACTAAATAATTTATGGGAAGTTTTGCTTATCTCCCTTCTGCACCAAATATCAGTAAAGAAACCAATAATTAAAATAGTCGTTACAGGTGAAAGTGTTATAACTAGAGTTATAACAAGAAAAAGAGTACTTCAGGGCAGAAACATTTGTTTCTATGCCAGATGTGTGGCTCAGAATGATTCTCCCTCCACACCCTGTGTTACTACATGGGAATCTCTCAAATTTTGTCCTAAATGGTTTGCTTGTTTGTTTGTTTTTGAGATGGAGTCTCGCTCTGTCGCCCAGGATGGAGTGCAGTGGCGTGATCTTGGCTCACTGCAACCTTTGCCTCCTGGCTTCAAGCAATTCCCTGCTTCAGCCTCCTGGGTAGCTGGGATTACAGGCACCCGCCACCATGCCCGGCAAGTATTTGTATTTTCAGTAGAGATGGGGTTTCACCATGTTGGCCAGTCTGGTCTTGAACTTCTGATCTACCTGCCTTGGCCTCCCAGAGTGCTGGGATTACAGGCGTGAGCCGTCGTGCCTGGCCCTACATTGGTATACTCTTTCAGAGTGACCTTGGGCAAGTTCCTTAGCCTCTTTATTCTCATTTTTGTCATCTTTGCAATGGAGAATAATAGTATCTATTCTTGGTGGTATTATAAGAATTAATTGAAGTAATGTTTGTAAACTTTTAACACAGTACCAAGTGTTGCAAAAATGTTTGATTCATCAATAGATAAGATTGCCTTTGCTCACATTGAAGTCATGCAAAATAATGACAAAGCTTCTGATGATATAGTATGGCAAAAACACACAAATAAATATGCAAGTACAGCTAGGAGGAAGGGAACCTCAGGTATGGCAGTACTTTGATGGAAAAAAAGATATGTAGGCCCCTTTCCTCAGCTGCTGCCAACATGCTCTGTCCTCCTGAGGAAGCTAAGGCTGCATTGGGGTGAGGCCCTCACTTTATCCTGCGACTAGCACCGTGTCTAGCAGCATCAGCCCCACACTCGCCCCACCGTGGCCTCTGTCTCAGCGCTCACCTGCATCACTTCAGCCCTCATTCTGCACGATGATGAGGTGACTATCACGGAGGATAAGATCAAAGTCCTCATTAAAGCAGCCAGTGTAAATGTTGAACCTTTTTGGCCTGGCTTGTTTGCAAAGGCCCTGGCACACGTCAACATTGGGAGCCTCATCTGCAATGTGGGGGTGGTGGGCCTGCTCCAGCAGCTGGTGCTGCACCCGTAGGAGGTCCTGCCCCCTCCACTGCTGCTGCTCCAGCTGCGGAGAAGAAAGGGGAAGCAAAGAAAGAAGAATCTGAGGAGTCTGATGATGACATGGGCTTCGGTCTTTTTGACTAAACCTTTTTTAAAGTATGTTCAATAAAAAGCTGAACTTTATTTATTTTTATTTATTATTTATTATTATTATTTTTAAAGATGAGGGTTTTACCATGTTGGCCAGGCTGGTCTCAAACTCCTGACCTCAAGTGATCAGCCCATCTCAGCCTCCCAAAGTGCTGGGATTACAGGTGTGAGCCACCACGCCCAGCCAAAAAGCTGAATTAAAAAAAAAAAAAAAAAAGAAGATATGTAGACAGTTTTCATCAGAAATTAAAAAAAAAAAAAAACAAAAAAACATGATGGAACCCTCTCATATTTCTGTTGGGAATGTAAAATGGTATAGCTGTTGTGGAAAACAGTTTAATGATTCCTAAAAAGTTAAACATAGGCTGGGCACGGTGGCTCATGCCTATAATCCCAGCATTTTGAAAGGCCAAGGTGGGCGGACCACTTGAGGTCAGGAGTTTGAGACCAGCCTAACCAACATGATGAAACCTTGTCTCTAAATACAAAAATCAGCTGCGCGTGGTGGCAGGCACCTGTAATCCCAGCTACTTGAGAGGCTGAGGCAGGAGGACTGCTTGAATCTGGGAGGCAGATGTTGCAGTGAGATTGTGCCATTGCACTCCAGCCTGGGCGACAAGAGCGAAACTCCATCTCAAAAAAAAAAAAAAATGTTAAAGATTTACCATATGTCCCCAAAATTGTACTCTTAGGTATATTCCCCCAAAGAATGGAAAACAGGTACTCAAATTACTTATGCATGCCTGTTGATAACAGCACTATTATAATAGCTAAAAAGTGGAAATAACCCAAATATCCATCAGTGGATGAGTGGATAAACAAAAAAAAACATCATGGTAAATGAAAGAAGCCAGTCACAAAAAGTCACAGAGTATGTGATTCCATTATTAGGAAATATCTAGAATGGGTGAATCCACAGAGAGAGCAGATTGGTAGTTGCTAGGGGCTTGGGAGAGGGGGCAATGGGGAATAACTGCTGAATAGGTACAGTTGGCTTTTAGGGTGGTGAAAATGTTTTGGAACCAGAGAGGTGGTAGTTGTATAACACTGTGACTGTACTAAATGCCACTGAATTGTTCATTATAAAATGGTTAATTTTACACTTTGTGAATTTTACCTCATTAAAATAAAACAACATACATAAATAGGACAGTATTACAGTTGAGAATGCAGAAGATTCTCTTCCACTCAACTGAGACTCTTTGGTTTCCTCATCTGTAGGAAAATGAAGGTGAACTGGGTGACCACTAAGATCCCTTCCAGTTCAAATTCAAAGGTAGGGAAACTCAACATTTTTCTTTCTCTGCTGTTCCTCCACATGCTTGGAATTGACTGCATCTGTACTGCAGATGCACACCGGAAGACAATGTTACTGTAATTAAATTACAGGGAAATTAATTTGTTTTAGTTATTATGGAAAGGTATTTTAATATTCATTATTATGACACAAATTAGTGGACAAATAACTAAAGCAAATGCACTTTAACAATTAGCCTGGGTTTTCCCTCTCTGATGCTCAGACCCAGAGCCTGTGCCTGGCTCCAGTCTGTCTGTGTCCCTCCGTGCAGTCACACACTCTGATTTTTCCAGTCACGGTATCTCTGACTCCTCTGCCAAATGCAGTGCTGGCAGCCATGAGCTGATTGAGAGGTCCTTGATTGATTAATGAGTGCCCTTGCCAAGCAGGGATGGCACCAAGGGGTTGAATTCCTCTCTGAACTGCCCATGCTTTACAACCAGCGTAATCTAGAATGTTGTCACTAGAACTCAGACTATTGCTCTAGTTATATCGAGTTACAATTTTACTCTGGATTATTGAAATATTATTTGAATAGAAAACTAAATTTACCCAGTCCTGGGATTTGAAGTCTTAGGTCAACATGTTCATTTTGGAAGATGAGTATATCATTTTCTGTATTTTACTGACCTCCACACCCCACCAGCGATTACAGGTTTTCATTCCTTTGTAAATTCCCTCCTTATCATTCCTAGGAATAAAAGATGTATCTACAAAAAACCTTCAGCTAGAAAAATTTCAGCCAGTTACTAAGGATTATCTGTCACCTTCCTCCTTTTTGATTCTGTCCCTTTTCAGGGATATCTACTGAGGTTTACGCAGTCCCCAAAGCTGCAAAATGCGCAACACAATGCCATCCAGGGTCCACACTCAGGCTGCCTTAGACTAGGTTTCTCCTGGTCACCCCATTACCCATAGCGCCCTCGGAGGAGGTCACTGCAGGAGCCAAAGCAGTTTCTTCTATGCAGGGTTCAAGCAGAAGTGGAGAGGAGGGCTTTCGTCCTTTTTGGTATCGTACTTCATTTCACTCCTTGCTGCAATTGAACAGTCCTCCAGGTTTCACTTTACGTCTCTGTTTCCCAGCAAACATTCACTGCTCAGATAGAGAGACGAAGCCCAGAGACAAACACCCTGCAGAACTCCTAACTGCTCCCTCCACTGGCCTCTAAGGTTTTGTGCTGGGTCAGGCTAATTTGCCTGACTCTTTTCTCCTGACTTCTCTTTGGGGAGGCTCCGCAGCCCTTCTTGCAAATAGATCCTTCCAGATAAGCCCAGACATACTGAATCTGAGTGGAGACTGCCGTGGCTCAGGGTCAGACATTGAGTTCCCAGTAACTATTTATTAGGCACCCACTATATGCTAAGCACTGGGGTTCCAAGGATGATGGTCTCCTCTCATCACAGAGCTGCTTTGAGAATTTAGACAACAGCTTCTTGAGCAGTGACGGCCCATTCAAGCCTTTACCCCAAGGAGGGGTACCTCCTGCTCAAATGTAATACCAAAGGTGCCAACTAATCACTGACTTGGCAGAGAACCTCTCTCAATATAACTAGAAGTTTCATCAAAGATATTTCTTCCCACCCCCTCCACCTTCACCAAAGTTTCTTAAACACTCCACCACTGACTGCTCCCCCTCAACATCCCCCAGGTTCATACTCAACCACGTGCCTCTGTCTACTTCTTTCTAACCTGTAGCAGCACCTCTCTTCTGCTCTTAGTTCTTGTCCTGGATGTCACTCCTTTTCTCCCCTCAGAGGCAGAGAAGAGAGGGCTGCTGGAGGAAGAATAAAAGTGAAAAAGCTGTAGGGGATTGTGTCCTAAATAAACAATACCTGAAAAACCTGTACATTCTTTTCTTCAACTTAAATGAGGTGCACTAATTAGTGTACACCACTAATTAGTGTACATATTAGTACACTAATTAGTGTACATATTAGTGTACACCAAGTGTACACTAATATGAAGTAAAAAAGGTGCAAATAGCTTTGCATGCAATATATGAATCTTTTTTTTCCTGATTCTGATCGCTAGTTTTCAGTAGGAAAGGGAATCAAAACTCCATAGAGCAAATCACCTTATCTGTGGATAACCAAAAAGTCTTCTCTGTGGTGTCTGTCCCTCTTGTGAAAGTACAGCTGCTTGTGGGAAAAGTGAGAGACCTAGAATACAGCGTATATTTGGGGGACATACCTCTGACTGTTACAGAAGCATGTGATTAATTTTGGAGGTAAAATTTCAGAACATCGTATTTTAATAGGAAGCTTGGTAGATAAGTGGATGAAAACATCAAGCAAAGCAAAATACACCATTTGCAGAGTTCAATCAGAGATGACTCAGCATTTCTTCATTGTGCTCATCTGTCTCCTCAAGCACATAGTGCCTTGCACACAGTAGGGGCTGAGGGAAATATTTGTTAATGCGTTAATTTTAGTTAAAACTAGATACCTCCTAATCTCTCAGTGGCTGGAACTGGGTTAAACAGCAGAGGAATGGGGTAAATAAGAAAAGACACTAGGTAAAGATAGAACAAGACCACTAAGACCACTGCTTAATAAATACATTTTATCTATTATTTATTTATTTATTTTGAGACGGAGTTTCGCTCTTGTTACCCAGGCTGGAGTGCAATGGCGCAATCTCGGTTCACCATAACCTCCGCCTCCCGGGTTCAAGCGATTCTCCTGCTTCAGCCTCCCCATTAGCTGGGATTACAGGCATGTGCCACCACGCCCGGCCAATTTTTGGGTTTTTAGTGGAGACGGGGTTTCTCCGTGTTGGTCAGGTTGGTCTTGAACTCTCTACCTCAGGTGATCCGCCCAACTCAGCCTCCCAAAGTGCTGGGATTACAGGCGTGAGCCACCGCTCCCAGCTTCTTGGGGTTATTATTTTGCTCAAAAGTCTATGAGATGTTGCAGTTAATTCCATTTACATTTTCAATGTGAGATCTAGGTTTTCAAGTTTGTTATGTGATTTTATGCAAAACAATATGCAAATCCAGCGCATTCTAAAAATTCAGCCTGTTCTCCAGCTGCTCCCCTGGTGACAAACAACTAAGGTTGGCCCCGGGCTCTCCGGGATCCTTCGCGGAGGGGCTAGAGTAGGCGGGGATGACTGGCTGGGGGGAAGGGCGGACCCGAGGCGGGGAAAGGGCGGGGCTGGGGCGGGTCCCGTGACGCGCGGAGTCGGCCGGCTTAAGGGCCAGACCTCTGCCTCTCCCGGAGTCTGGCCACAGCCGCTGCGGTGGTGGTTTCCCATCTCCAAAAGGCGTCCTCCGACTCCTTGCGCCGCCCTGCTCGCCGGGCGAGTCCGGCGCTGGGTTGTGGAGCCCTGCACCACGCCCTCTGGTTTCCGAACCCAGATCCCTTCTCCCGAGAGTTGCGAGCAACTTTCCCCTGTCCCTGGCGCTGCGGCGGCTCGGGGACCGTGGCAGGCGCAGGTTGTTGAACCCCGGGCCACGCTCCCCGCGCCCCGGCTTCGCGCTCGTATAGATCCTGCTCCCTCTCTGGGTGCACGCTGGGGGTCCCGGACCTCGACTCTGCGGGCGAGATGCCCCTGGGACACATCATGAGGCTGGATCTGGAGAAAATCGCGCTGGAGTACATCGTGCCCTGTCTGCACGAGGTGGGCTTCTGCTACCTGGACAACTTTCTGGGCGAGGTGGTGGGCGACTGCGTCCTAGAGCGCGTCAAGCAGCTGCACTGCACCGGGGCCCTGCGGGACGGCCAGCTGGCGGGGCCGCGAGCCGGCGTCTCCAAGCGACACCTGCGGGGCGACCAGATCACGTGGATCGGGGGCAACGAGGAGGGCTGCGAGGCCATCAATTTCCTCCTGTCCCTCATCGACAGGCTGGTCCTCTACTGCGGGAGCCGGCTGGGGAAATACTACGTCAAGGAGAGGTCTAAGGTAGGACGCGCTCGGCGCCCTGCCGCAGCTGCCCCCGCGGGGACAGGAGGCACTTGGAGTCCATTGTGTGTCGCCTTCTCAGGGCTGCAAGCGAGAACTTTGCTTTTTAACCAAGAAGTCAGCCTGGTTTGTCTCTCCTCGCTGCTTCCCCCCACCCCTCGCCCCAGCTCTTCTGAGCGAAAGTCCACGTTAAGGGGCTCAGGTGAATCAAGATGATGACCTTCTGTTGACTTTGAAATATTGGCTCTGGTGGGGTGGCAAAAGCCGGACAAGCTGTGGCTTTCGTCCGATTTTAAGACAAGAGGTTCTCAAAGATCCAAAGGAGGGAAAGGGTATTAGAAACACTGTGTATCATCTAAGACACACGTGTTCTTAAGATCTTAAATGCCTACTTTAAAGCCACCTAGTACTGCCCTTCATTGTGGTCAGAAGAGATTTCTACAAAAGCACTCAGAATTCTGGAGGCAGTTGTGATTTTGCCATGTGGCAGTTGGTTTGTGGAGTTGGGCAGGTGTGAAAGGGTAAAACTCCACTTCTGAATGCTGCCTCTGCCCTCTGGGACCCAGCACGCTATAAGACCATCTTCTTGACTGAAAATTCTCTCCTGGTGCTAAGCCCTACCCCACCACGTTCCTTTTCCTATCAATTGATGGCGAAGTCCACTCAAAACAACCAGTTAAGTGCTCACTAGAGAGTAGTCAAGCACCTCCGGAAAGAAACCGTGTTTTTGTTCACATAGCAGGAAGTGACTCCCTGGGTGGTAATTTATCTTGGAAACATTTACAGGTAGATTGGCAGAAAAACGGGAACATGTAGGTACTGCGAGGTCGGTGCATGTACATTACTTTGGGATAAGCCTTCTGGGTCTTTCCTTAAATGATGGTTGAGCCAGTTTTCCAGTGGCAGTTCTGAGTGACTTGCGCTTATCTTATGGTCTGGTTAATGGGCATTCATAACTATGGAAAACTTTTACTGAAACAGCGAAGCAAAGCATATTGGCATGAGAGGGAGGATGGACGTTCACCTATGCACCGCTCTTTGACAATAAATGTAGTATTTCTCAAATCGGTCTCAAGACTGATTCTGTCTCAAAACAGACCATTGTTCTCTCATTTCTCTATTACACTGAGAGGAACATTCCCAATGAAGGCCAAGTGGTGAGGACTGGAAACGTGTGGGAGTGAAGGGGTGGCGGTGGATACCAGTGCGGTGAAGAGTCATAGGTTGCTGTACACCTTCCAAGCCAGAGGCCATGAATAGAATATCTGAAAGCATCGTTATTAACGCATGGAAGTAAAGTAAATCTTAGGAGAAAATGCTGCTTTCTGAATTTTACTTTGGGGAAAAATTCAGTGTTAGCTGAACTCGGTAGAAGACTGATGTTAAAGTGTTTCTTTACTCTTCTGCCATTTTGGTGGTGGATTAGTCATTTGTCTTTGACTAGTTTGGTTTTTGCATTAAGTCACCTTGCTGTCTTCTGTGGTGGGACTGGGGGAGGGGACGGGTCAGCCTCAGTGTCGCTGAGGTGCTGATAGCTTCAACCTGGAAGAGCAGATGGCTTCCTGTCGGGGTTTTGAATGTTTCTTCTTAACTCAGGTGTTAGGAATTTTTCCTCATCATTCTAAGAGTGGAATTTGCTCTGAGGGAAGTCAGGATTAATTGGTACAAAGAGGCCACTAACATGTTGAAAGTTAAATGTTTTTATTTAGCGGTAGGGTTTCAGACTAGAATTTAACTCAAATGGAATGAAAAACACTAAGTTAGGTTCAGGGGAAAAAAGATCTTGTAGATATGATTCATCAATTATAGGTTATCTTTTGGGTGGAATGAAAAGCTTTCCAGGTGACCCTGTCAGAAGGTGATCGTGAGTTGAAAAGAAAATTCATCCTGCCCCACACCCAGATTTCCAGGTTTACTTTGGCTGGTTTGTTACAAAGCTCTTAGTTCTGCCCTTCAGATAAATCACCTTTCCATTAGAACATTCCCTGGCCAATGAGAACCAAATGCAAACCAGGCTTGAATAATTCGTGTAAATTGGTTTAAGTGTGCTTTGCTTGTATGCAGAAATCTCCTTAGTGTTGCCTCGTGGTCTTGGGTTTATTGTTCGAAGTTCATTATTAAAGTATCGTAGAAACACTTTCCATTTCTATATGATTTATATTGCTTTCACCTTTATTCCTTTTTTTCTTCAGTCACTTTTCATCCCTCAACTGAGTTCCTTATTTTGTGCTGCTTTCCAGAGCAGTGATACAGACCCAGTTGACTAGTACATCTTTCATGTATATTTTCAAGAAAAACTAATGTTTTAAATTTATTTTTGTTTTTCTTAAGGATTTTTTTTTTTTTTTTAATTTTTAGTAGAGATGGGGTTTCACCATGTTAGCCAGGATGGTCTCGATCTCCTGACCTTGTGATCTACCCAGCTCAGCCTCCCAAAGTGCTGGGATTATAGGCGTGAGTCACCACGCCCAGCCAGGAAATTTTCAAACATACATAAACATAAGAAGCTAATATAATGAGCTCCCATCACCCAATTTCAACAATTGCCAATATGTACGTTTATTTCGGACCAGTTGTTTTTAGCTACTTTAAAGTTCTTGAGGTTATGCTTATTAATACACTTACCCAAGTTTCTTTTTTTGGTTCTTCACTGGACTTAGAAAGATCATTGCATAATATAATATTGCCCTTTTTCTCAATGAAGCAATAACAAAGGCATTGGTAGTAAAACAGAAAGATATACTGGACCTAAAATTGTAATTGTGGAAAAATATGGAAAGAAACATTAGATGGGCCTGTTCCCTGCCAAAAAAGTTGTTAATGGTCAGAATTTACCTACCTCATTTTTGTTGGACAAAAATCCAAGGGTAAGAACCAGATGTGGCGGCTCCCGCCTCTAATCCCAGTACTTTGGGAGGCCGAGGCGGGTGGATCACAAGATCAGGAGTTCGGGACCAGCCTGACCAACACGGTGAAACCCCATCTCTACTAAAAATACAAAAGTTAGCTGGGTGTGGTGGCGCGCCTGTAATCCTAGATACTCAGGAGACTGAGGCTGGAGAATTGCTTGAACCCGGGAGGCGGAAGTTGCAATGAGCTGAGATTGCACCATTTCACTCCAGCCTGGGCGACAGAACGAGACTTCTTCTCTAGAAAAAAAAAAGAGAAAGTAAAAAATCCAAGGGTGTTGAAGACCCCTTGGCAGAAGTGTTCCTGTAATGTACAGCAGTATGGCGCCCCCTAACTTCAAGCATGATCATTGCTTTCAGGTTAACAAGGGATTTATCCCACTACTCCTTTTTGGAGATTTTAGACCATATCCAAGATAAATACTGGTCATAATTTTCTCCTTTTTCTTTGGCTGCCTAGATCTTGAAAATGGCTGTTTTCCAGAGTATGTATGATTTATAGAACCAAAAGTGTCTCTGATTCAAATAGCTCACTGTAGACTCACTAGTGACTGTAATAATAACACCTTTTATTGAGCTGTTTGTATTGTCTGGCACTGTGCTAAGCACTTTACAAATACTATCTTGCTTCATCTTCAGAAACAGAGTCTTAAACATACTGAGTAATTAAATACCTTGCCCAAAGTTTCAAAGCCAGTGGTAAGAAAGAATTTAACTTGAGTTTAGGAGCTTAGGCTCAGAGTTACTAACCTTGTGGCTTTAGGCAAGTTGCTTGGTTTACACCAGGTGTAAAATGAGGGGAAATAGTGCCTTAAAGCTGTTGGGGGAAGAAGTGTTAAATAAGGTGATGTATATGAGGTTTTTAGCAGAAGTTTTCTTCTTCATCATTGTTTTAAGTCTCCAGAGGGGAAATTCAGGATTCTAACCCAGGTTTGTCTAACTCCAGAGACTATGTTCTTTCCTTTTATGCTCTCCTACTTCTATCCTTTCTTTTTTTCTTTTTAATTTTTTTTTAAAGATGGGGTTTCACCATGATGGCCAGGCTGGTCTTGAACTCCTGACCTCAGGTGATCCACCCACGTCAGCCTCCCGAAGTGCTAGGATTAAAAGGCGTGAGCCACCACGCCTGGCCCCATCCTTTCATTTATTCAGCAAATGTTTATGGAGTGTTCACTCGGTGTGGGGTACTGTGCAGGTGTGGTGGTGCAACGATGAATTTATACTTTCGTATACCTTTGAATTGTAGGATTGTCTCATTCACACCTGACTAATTCTCAGGCTTAAAAAAATACCCTCAAACATTGAAGTGGGTCAGTTGAATACATTTGAAGAAGAAGTGGAGTACTGTGCTCGTGTTTTCCTATTGTTATTTTTAGGAAAATATTTCTTGACAGGATTTTTTCTTAGGATTCCTGACCAGACTAACTCTGGAAGATGGCATTGTGAGGACTGCGCTGTGAACAGACAGATTAGTCCTTCCCTGGGAACAATAAAGAGGAATGATGAAACAGCAAAAAATTGATGAATAAAAGAAGATGTGTTGCAAGGTGGTGTGTTTATTCCTTTGCTGTTGAGCAATAGCAGTTTTGGCCCACCTTTCTCCTATGAGGTCAGGAATATCCATTACTTAATGGAGCTTATCATGGTTGCAAGCTACTTTAGGGAAAAAATGAGATATGTACTATGAAGATCAGGTTATCTCTCAGGATCCAAGTGCAAGAAATGGAGCCAGAGTCCTCAGAAGCCTAGAAGCATGAACTAGGAACCAGAAAGTCCTCAGAATCCAGGACAACTGATGTGTTCTTTTCTTTTCTTTTTTTGAGATGGAGTTTTGCTCTTGTTACCCGGGCTGGAGTGCAATGGCACGATCTCGGCTCACCGCAACCTCCGCCTCCCGGGTTCAAGCAATTCTCCTGCCTCAGCCTCCCGAGTAGCTGGTACTACAGGCATGCGCCACCACTCCCAGCTAATTTTTGTATTTTTAGTAGAGATGGGGTTTCATCATATTGACCAGGATGGTCTCGATCTCTTGACCTCGTGATCCACCCTCCTTGACCTCCCAAAGTGCTGGGATTACAGGCGTGAGCCGCCGCGCCCAGCCGATGTGTTCTTTTCTCAGGAGCCTCATGACCTCCATCGTTGCTTCCCTGCTTGTGCTCATTTCTTCCCCTCCTTTCAATCCAGCTTTTGCTGCCCGCCCATGCACATGGCTGAAGATGGCTGCTCCATAATGGCCACCTCAGCCTTCAGTTCCAGATGAGCAGAGACTTGAGGAACATCCCCAAATCCCTATTTTCAGGGCCTGGGAGAAAGTCTGATTGTCTCACCTTGGCTCAAGGGACCTATCTGTCTTAGTCAGGCACGGTGGGAGGCATGTGGAAACCATGTGTCACAAATATGGTTGTCAGGGCCCATGAGAGGTATAGTTCTTTTGAGAGCTAGATGCCATAAATGATGCCTCTGCAATTAGAATCTTAAAAATCTATCTGTGAACAAGGTATTTTGGGGAGGAGTGCTGAGTTTGAAGCTCTAGAACATCCTTCTGTAAGGATGTAAGGGATTCCTCTAAAAGCTTTTGTATTAGAAGTAACTTGCCCAGACCAGTGGCTCAAGCCTGTAATCCCAACAGTTTGGGAGGCTGAGGTAGGCAGATCACAAGATCAAGGAACCAAGACTGTCCTGGACAACGACAATAATAGTGAAACAACATCTCTACTAAAAATACAAAAATTAGCTGGGCGTGGTGACGAGCATCTGTAGTCCCAGCTACTTGGGAGGCTGAGGCAGGAGAATCACTTGAACCCGGGAAGCCGAGGTTGCAGGGAGCCAAGATCGTGCCACTGCACTCCAGCCTGGCAACAGAGCAAGACTCCATCTCAAAATAAATAAATGAATGAATGAATGAATGAATGAAAAATAACTTAGCTCCTGGAGGAAGGAAATTACTCCACAGTAATAATTTACAGAATGCAGCCCTAGTGACAGTGAAACAAGTCTCTCCAGTGGGCAAGCCTTCAAGGTGTTTTTTTTTGTGTCTTTTTTGTGAATGACACTTGGAAACAAAGAAGGCAGGGGAGGGTGTGTGTTTAATTTGTAATTTCTTTTGCTCAATTTTGGGCCACTGGCCACTTCACTACAACCTTATCTGCTTCAGTGAAGTGGATAATCAGGGGATATCGATTTAATTCATTCACAGATCACTCAGTGCTGCATGCTGTGGTGGACCTGTCCATGGACAGGGGGGAATGGAGGTGCCAAGTCATTATAAAACCACCGAAGAACTACGCTGTGAGTTGAGCATAGTGTGCAGTGGTTGCCACCAACTCCTTCTCTTTTTCTGGTTAAAAAGCACACTTTTACAGTCATTAGCCATTGTTTCTCTTTGGGTTTTCTCCAATTTCTCTGTGAACTTAAAATGAAGCAGCCAGAACAACTGATCAAAACTATACAGGACTTTAATAATATGGATTTTTAGGGCTAGAGAGATATTAGAAAGCACATCTCTCCAATGTCTCAATCATTCAGCAGTTGTTTTTATATTTGGAGAGATGATATCTTGAGCAGATCCTTGAGAAGGGATGGGTAAAAGGTACTTTAATAGAGAAGGGATGGCTGGATGCAGTGGCTCACACCCGTAATCCCAGCCCCTTGGGAGGCCGAGGTGGGTGGATCATGAGGTCAGGAGTTCGAGACCAGCCTGTCCAACATGGTGAAACCCTGTCTCTATTAAAAATACAAAAAATTAGCCAGGCATGGTGGCATACACCTGTAATCTCAGCTACTCAGGAGGCTGAGGCAGGAGAATCACTTGAACCCTGGAGGCAGAGGTTGCAGTGAGCCGAGATTGCGCCATTGCACTCCAGCCTGGAAAATAAAAATAAAGAAGGAGCTACACTGGCTGGAGTTGTTCCGTGAGTCAGGTAGCCTGGGTCCAGGGTCTGTAGGTGAATTCATCAGCATCACCATTTTATTTGGGAATTTTAAATATAATTCTGACTGAAAATTGATAAACACCCTTATGCAAACCTGTCTCTGCATTAGGCTTTGGAGTGTCATGAATTATTTCCCTTTCTAACCTTTCTGCTTCAGCTCAAGCAAAATTGGTAAGTTTTTTCCTGATTCCTGAATCTGGCTGGAAAAATTTGTCATTTCATAAGTAGCAAACAGCCTTGCATTTTATGACCCTATCCCAAGAGCGCACACCATGTATGAAAGACTTCTCTGATGAAGCTTAAAGGTCAGGGTGGAGTTCTACCCAACCTATAATGAGCAGAGTTCAGGCACCCCCAGCATCTCGTGTACTTCATGATAAAGCTTGGAAGGCCGCTCATGTTTGGTTTGGCAAGGCCTCTGCTTTTGACCTAACTTTGCAGCCCTAGGTAAATGAAATGACATTTTGATCCGTTCCCACTGAAGACCAAGGAGTCGCTTGCAGGTTAACACTATGGAGAAGGTTATTAATTTTTTGTTAATTATTGCGGCAACAGACTTGACAATTCCTAGCAACACTTTGTAGCTGTTCACTAATATTGCTCTAAGAAACGGGCGTCGCTTTTCTCCAGTGTTTGTCAAATGCACATGTTCTGACAGTCATGATAGTTCAGATATATTTTGCTGGTTATCTGCTGGGGGTGCCCAGCGGGTAGCTGAACCCAGAGGCACTGGAATTGTAAATACAACAGACAAATCATTTTATGATGCCAGACTAAGGAGTTCAGCTTTGGCAGATTGCCAGGAGCCGTTGATTTGGCTCAGACTCAGTGCTGTGTGTCTGTTTGCCAAGCAAGATTAGTTGTCTTGGTTAATTATACATAGAATTTGTACCCCCTTTCTCTTGACTATTTCCATCTTAAACCAGTATGACACTTATTTTAATTTTGCATCTTGTTTCGATACGATTGTGGGTGAGTTTCTGTCCCTGTTTTTGGTGAGTCTGTAGGGACTACATGTTTTCCTGCCCTGGTCCCAACACAGTCCCAGCCTGACAGACCCTGGGTTTGCTGGTGTATAATGCAGGCTTTCAGACCTTGCATTGGATTCATTTGGTACCTTGTTACTGAGTGTTCTTCGTGGTCAGTACTGTGTCAATACCTCCTTATGAAATCAAGCCAATTTTTGATTCTTTAGAAGGTACAATGATCAACGATTCTCAGGTTCTGGAGTAAATGTGCCTATCTCATATTAAACATTGTTTTTTCTTTCCAAAATGAGGCCAAAATACTTACTGTTGCCTTACAAAAATAATTCTGGAATACAAAGAATCTAATAATATGATAGTAGCCTTGATTCTTTGTCAGTGGGAAGAAGACAAAATGAAAAATTCAATTCCAGGTGTCAGTAACATCAATTTTTTATTCTAATACGAGAACCTGAAGTTGTTTTGAAGTTGTCAGAACAAAGATTCAGCCCACACCCTCCCTCCAGGTTCCCTCTCATTTCTGCTCATCTATCTGGTCAGACCTGAGGGCCCCATCATTCGGAAGTCTTAATGCGCCCACACGACTGCTGAGTTCTTTTTTGGGGCGGGGAAATGATTTCTTTCATGTTCATGGTGTTTTGTGGGTTAAACTGAATGACTGGAGTGGAATAAACAAAACTTATTTATTTATTTTTGTAGAGATGGGGTTTTGCCATGTTGCCCAGGCTTGTTGTGAGGCCTCCAAAGTGCTGAGACTACAGGTGTGAGTGGCCAGGGCAATAAAACCCCTTTTAAACACAAAATATTGTAGAAAGACTCAGGCAGGAACATTCAGTATTGTTAGTGAAGGACCTATTGTGCTTTTTTTGTTTAGTTTTGCTTTTTAGGTTCACTATAGAACCTTAAGTCTTGTCTTTATTTATTATTTTTTTTTTTTGGAAAAAAACCTTGAATTTTCCTCCTTTTCTTAGTAGAAAAATCCTTGAGGGGGAAAGTTTTTTTAAAGTAACTAACTAACTTGCTGTAACCATAAATCACTTGCCTTTGGTTCTCATTCTCCCTGTAATCTATTTTATGTACTTTTGCTAGAGTGTAGTAATCCCAAACCCAATTCTAATCATGTAGTCACCGTGCTTAAATAAAAACAAAAAATCAAAAAATCCAACCATCCTCTGTCTTCATTGTCTACCGTGCAATGCTGTAAACACTATAAACTTAGCCAGCTTTGAAGGCCCTCTATATCTGACCACATCTGACCTTTCTACACTTAATAATTTCCCACCACTGCCTTCCTTTCTTCCCAGTCCCTGAAATGCTAGAAACTGACTTGACGGGCATAATGAGCTTCCCCATTGTCTTCCACTCATCAGAATCCATCTCTCCAGCCTTCTAGTGCCTGTTTCCGGAAGTCTTCCCTTCCGCTCCCCAGAACTCTGTGGTGGCTCAATCCAGGCTGCCCCAGTACATTAATTTATTGGGCTGTTTTTGCTGCCCACTGTGTGCTTAAAAATTCGTTGAATGCAGAGACTGTTAAGCTTATACTTTTAGTGCCTAGAACAGTTTCTTATACTTCATAGGTGCTTGTTGGCCTAATTTCATCTTCAAAAGGAACTTTGATTTCAATGGATATTTGGGTGTTAAAAAAAAAACCTAAAATTCTTTTGGGGGGCGGGGAGGGGAGTGGGGGGAAATGAAGGGGGAAGATGGGTGGCTACAGTTTGGTCTCTAATTTGATGCCTAAGTATTTAAATATTTTATTAGAGTGACATGATATGTGAGACCATCTCAAAGGAGGACCTTAACTTTGTAAGTTTCTTTTTTTTCTCAGTTTCAAAATTCTAGGCTTCACCCTGGAAATACCTGAGTCATACCTGGACCCTGGCAGCTCATACATACAGGTCTGGATCAGAGAGAAGCCAGGGCCAGTTGGTTCTCATTCTCCCTGTAATCTATTTTATGTACTTTTGCTAGAGTGTAGTAATCCCAATTCTAATCATGTAGTCTCTGTGCTTAAATAAAAACAAAAAATCAAAAACCTTAGGGCCCCAGGTTCTGGTCCTAGCTCAGCCCCTGCTAAGTTTCATGGGGTTTTGAATTTCCACTTCTTTATGGATGAGTTAGATATTTGTTTCAGTTCTGAGCTTCAATTTGGTCAGCACCTACCACTTGACAGTAGGATGGACACTTCAGATTTTATTTCATCTTCCTATGATCTTGGGTAAGTCATTTCTCTGAGCCGACCTTCGCCATCTATAACATAGGCACAATAAAACTATATCTTGACCTTTAGGATAAGGAATTAAAATTGAGACTGCATTTCCATGCGAGAGGGAAAATATTTGCTTTCAGTGCCTCTTATTTGATTCCTGGAGAGAGTAGACGCGTACCAACAGTCAAACCCCGGCACTGATATGACAGTAATCCTCAGAGGCAGAGCCCAACACAAAACAGCAATGCTAGAAAGTTACGATTGGAAACTTTCCTGCCAGCTTCAGGAATGACACTGCAGAGCTGGTGCCAGAAACTGCTGTAGTAATTCTCATTACTGCTCTACCCATCCACTTTCTGTTCCCCAAATTAACTAGTGCAGTTGACTAATTCCTCTTTACATTTATCATTTAGGGTGAGGCATTGCACAAAAACTCTTGACTTTGCCTTATAATGGCTGTGCTTCTCTGTGGTCCCTGGATAAGAAGCATCACCATTATCTGGGAACTTGCTGTAAATGCAAAATCTTTAGTTTCTCCCCAAACCTCCTGAGTTAGAAACTCACGGGTTCTCCAGGTGATTGCACACATGCTAAAGTTTGAGAACTACTGAGTAAAGTTAATGCATTAAGAGGAGATTAAATAGGGATGGTGGCGTATCGTCCTACAGTTTACCTGCTAACAAGAAAGTCAGAGGTCAGTTGATCAGACTTTAATTATTTATTGCTAAAACAAAAACAACAACAACCAGATTTTTAGTTCGTTTGGGAAATCTTTGAGAAAAATCAACATGTTAAAACACACACGTTTATAACCTCTCTATTATTTGTATCAACAAATTAAATTTTCCAGAACTAGAATTGAAGCAAATTTTGGAACCATTTCCCTTCTGTTATGGTGAATGGAGGTGAATGTCTGGCCTTTGGCAAGATAACTGCATTTGTGGCCCACGTGGGCCCTGCAGGGGCTACGTAGATTTTATGGTGGGCTTGAGGTTGGCCGTGCACTGGGAGTAACCAAAGCAAAAGACAAGACAACTTGGACAACTAGGGTCAATTTCCTTGGCCTCTTGTCTTTTTAAAATTCCCCCTTTGGATCTGTGAGTTCACAGACTGAATACCAAGCAAACTCTTTTTAAAAATATTCTTGAAATTTTTTGTATTTTATGATTTTTCTATCACGCTGGAAGGGTGATAGGCAAGGATGAGGTAGGTGGAGTCAAATATTTCAGGTAGAACCAAAGATCTTAGTACCTTCAAAAATGAGGTGGGGGTGAATTCATTAATGTCAGCCATTAGATAAACTGCCTTGGCAAAGCGTGACTTTACGACCTCACACTCTTTAGCCAGACTAACTGGGTCAAAAAGGCAAGTTACCCAAGCTCCCTATTCCTGCATTTCCTCATCTGTAAAATGGAGATAATGTTCCTACCTCATCGGATTGTAGGAAGAGTGAAGAAGGTCAGATGTGTGAAGCACACAGAACAGTGTCAGGCACACAGCACTATACAAATGTTTGTTTAGTAAATAAATATAGCTACTGAATTTTATGAGTTCTAATCTGCGCTGACTTGCTGTGTGTCATTTCTTTCATTCAGCAGATCTGTTCCAAGTGCTGAAATGCAAATGTAGGTTTCTCCTGTTATAAGATGATTGCTTCAAGGCATTTTTCATGACATGTTTTGATTGGTAACGATATTTTTTCACACATTATCCATTAATAAAGTCTTGTCTTACCAATTGTTTTGCATTATCATGGATTCTTTTAAGTATTTTAGGATTAAGTTCAGATGAAAACTTGAAGAGAGCCATATTCCATTCTCAGATGGGCCTGCAATCACAAGTATTCCTTGTCTCTGTTATGTGCAAAGCCTTTAGAGAGCCATAGGTGATGTTTTATTGTTCTGATAAGGCTGTTTTCATATCAAACGAAGTTGAATATTATGTTTCTCTATAGATACACCTGTGATAACTTCTAGGTCCATAGGGTAACTTCTAGGGTTCATGACTTCTACCGAGGACTTGTGAGCAGTGTGACTCAGGGCACACACTGCTGCTCACCTTCCCAGTAACCAGGAAATTAAACAAGATATGTGCAAAATGCCACCCGGCTATAAGAGTTCTCAGGAAACAGCAGCTGTTAATATTTGGGGAAAGGCATCAGAAAGGAAATGGTTAAATGCTTCTTGATGTCCTGATCCCTGGGCTGGACTGACTTGCTGATTTTATAATTGTGAGGAAACCCTGTTGAAACATTTCTCTGGTGACTGGGGTAGTGATGGGGGAGGGGGATGGTTCCCAGTGTCAGTTCCCAGCTCAGGCTGCCTGGCGGTGTGCTCGGGTGTGGGCTGGCTGCCACCCTCACGCAGCGCACGTAGCCCTGTCACTCAGCCATCACCCGGCTGGCTTAGAGCCAGTCCTCCACGGGAAGGGCGGCCTGCCCAAACTCAAACACCCTGTATGAGTATGGCCATGTTGCCGGGCCTGTTTACTGTGCCTAATTGCATGGGATCTGGCTGAATCCCCTCCAAGGAGAAGAATTAAACCACAACGCAGAAAGGAATGACAATAGTCTCTTAAATTCCTGGCCTCTGAGCCTTTCAGTGGCTTCCTGGGGGAGGGCGATTCACTCGGAAGGTCGTGGGTGAAGTGCAGGTCTCCTGGAGTAGAATCTCGACCCAGCACAGCTCGACTTTAGAGGCCTTTGAACCTCCTGGGATTCTGTGCAGACGTCTGTGTGCGTGCATATTTCTTACATCCTTTTAATGTAGGAATCTCAAAGGGCTATTGTGCCGTGTAGAGCTATCATCATGGAGATCGCTGCTTCCAGAGTCTGGGTAGTTGATGGCCCTGAAGCTAGGACCAAGTTCATCTGAGGACAGGTTTTAAAGTGAGGATGGTAAATTCTCCACTACTCAGGCACAGTGCTCTCGCCTGACCAGGAGGGTTTGGGCAGACCCACTTTTCATTAAAGCAACCGAGAGTTGGTTATTACTTCTTATTTTTTTATTTTCAGAAGTTCTGAAGTTTCCACAATATTAGAAAATTCAGGTGTAGGTGCATGATGACTGTTGCTCCACCTTGGGAGGTGAGGTGATGTGTAGCAGTGTTCTGGGTAAGTAGGTTCTGCGAGAGGAATTATTTTTAGTGTGGATTTGGGGTGCAAAAGACAAAGGCAGAAGTAGTCTGCGTTGTGGAAAGAGAGTAGTAAAAAACATTTTCATGAATAATTCTGGGTTTATTGAAAGGATTACCTACCTGACAGGTATTTGTCTGGTATTCTGAATCTTCCAAATGGTCCAGTGCGATGCTGAGGCTTTGGGAGGGCGAACATGGTGGCTGGATGTGTTTCCAGCTTGTGTTACATACAGCCCACCAAAAGTGTATTTTTTCTTTCCCCCTCGTTTTGTTACATCAGTCTCTAACTAGAGGCACTAGAAGACAGGAAACAGAATTGCAAGTAGCTAGGCTTGCTCTTAACCAACGACACAGATAACCAGTGAGATTCCAAGATAACTGATGATGGCTTTGACAAAATTTCCTCCTGTTCTAAGAGCTTATGTTATCTACAACTGTTTTCTTCATGCTTGTCTAGGTGAAGTTTGAATGCACAAAAATTCTAAAGCACTTTGAATGCTTAGAAGTTAGCGCTGCTTCATCATCACATTGAGACCTTTTTGTTCATTCTGTATAAAGGAGAAGACCAGCTGGCGGCAAGTGTGAACTTTGTGTCATTGACATTTTCTTAAAGCTTGGAGAAAGCTTTGCATAGTTGCCATAGTCTTGTAAAGAGGCCTTGTGAACATTGTTCGGTAGGAATTGAATTTGCTTGACAACAGTAGACCCCACAAAATTTCCTTGAAGATCACATATCCCTGAACAAGGGAGATGATAGAAGGCTAACGTGGTAATTCCAGTTTGCTTTTCACATCCTCCAGATTTAAGTTGCAAATAATTTTTTGAGTTGTTTCCTCTCACTCCTTGTCAGAGCCAAGTGGAAAATAATGGAATTGGACATTTCGGCTTAATCTGTCATTAGGGTTTTTTTTTTTAATTTGTAAAGAGCATGTCTCAGGTTTTCTCACTCCTTCCCTCAATAGCCTGCATATAGGAGTTTGCATACCTAAAGGTTTTTTTGGTTTTTCTTTCTTTTTAAATAGGAGAATTTCGGTTTTTAGAGCTGCTGCTAGCACATGTAGTGCCTTTGTTGTGGTGGCTAATCCCCTTTCCCCTCCCTCAGATGAATCACCAAGTGGGGCCCCTACTTAGCAGGGTGCCTTGATGAAGGCGGGACCTAAAGTATGCAGTCATGAGGATGCCCCACTCACTGGCTACAGTCAAGGTGTGTGTTAAAATATGTGCTGAACATAAACCACCAGAAAAACAGCCCTGGAAGTGTAGCCTTCAGCTCCTCTATCCACAGCTGACTAAAACATTGGCAAGTTTGTCACCTAGGCTGTTGTTACCCGAATATAAATGAGACCGATTTCTGGCCAGAAAACCTCAGCTATCGCATTCTACATTGTGATGAGCTGCTTGACTGTTTTTCCAAGCAGAAGAAGGTACATGGTCTCATGTATTTCTTCCCAACTCTTTTTTTTTTCTCCTTTTTTTTTTTTTCTGAGTAGCTTAATATTTGACCTTCTGAATTTTTTTAAAAAATTATTTTATTATTACTTTTTGAGACGGAGTCTCTCTCTGTTGCCTAGGCTGGAGTGCAGTGGCGCGATCCCGGTCCACTGCAACCTCCACCTCCCAGGTTCAAGTGATTCTCCTGCCTCAGTCTCTTGAGTAGCTGGGATTACAGGTGTGCGCCACCACATCCAGCTAATCTTTTGTTTTTAGTAGAGATGGGGTTTCACCATGTTAATCAGACTGGTCTCGAACTCCTGACCTTGTGATGCTCTGGCCTCGGCCTCCCAAAGTGCTGGGATTACAGGCGTGAGCCGCTGCATCCGGCCCCCAACTCTTTACACAACTAGTTGTCTGAGTCATTGTGCCTTATGGTAGAGAAGGGAAGGATCCTGGGTCTCTGTGGCTCTGCACTGGGTGGACATGGGGGAAGGACTTGATGGAGGGAGGTGTGAGGATGCAATTAGAATGCGGATGACATTAAGGATGAGGCATTGTTTTTGGACAGGATGTGTTTGAGTCTGGTGGAAAGAAATGGGGAAAGTGCCCATTCAGGAGCTGTCTCAAAGTAGCTTTACTTCTTGGAAGGCCTCACACAGTGATCTCAAAATATAGCCTGATGTGTGTGTGCGTGTGTGTGTGTGTGTGTGTGTGTATTTATTTATAGCCCTGATTAAAAAATTGGGATCAACAATATTTAGGAGAGTTTACATAAAAATCTGACTGCCTGCTACTCTCATAAAATCTGAAGATTTGCTCTCACTGAAAATAACAGCAAGTCCCCCCAGTGTAGGTGGCATAACACAAACATGACTCATGTATCCCTGATTGGCTTCAATCATTTGTTACTGGCAAACATCGAAAGCTATTTTGCCAGTCGCAGATAAACTACAAACACTTAAGTAAAATTGGATCTCTGAAGAAGAGACATTCTGCAGCTCCAGTCAGAAGACAAACATGCCACATCATCTTTAAAAATAGCTAACATTGGCCAGGTGTGGTGGCTCACACCTGTAATCCCAGCACTTTGGGAGGCGACGGTGGGGAGATCACCTGAGGTTGGGCGTTCAAGACCAGCCTGACCAACATGGAGAAAATCTCTACTCAAAATACAAAATTAGCTGGGCATGGTGGCACATGACTGTAATCCCAGTTACTGGGGAGGCTGAGGCAGGAGAATCACTTGAACCCGGGAAGCAGAGGTTGCGATGAGCCGAGATTGTGCCATCGCACTCCAGCCTAGGCAACAAGAGCGAAACTGTGTCTCAAAAAAAACCCAAAAAACAAAAAGCTAACATTTATTAAGCATTTAGTGTGTGCCGGGCTGTGCACTAAGGATTTTGCATGGATTATCTCCTTCACTCTTTATAAACCCATTTTACAGATGAACAAATCAGGGTGTAAATAAGTTAAATGCAGATTATCTCATACTTAGGTTGCATTTTATTCAAAGTACGCTTTGCTCAAGACCATGCTTAATTCAAAATGAATCCTTAAAAAGGTTGGCTGGTATTTCTCCTTAGCAGCAAGAGGGGATCTAGCATTTGTGGGTAGATCAGAGTACTAGTTTAAAGCTCCTCCAACCAGATAGTTTTGAAATCATGCTCTTCTCAACAAATCCTAAACAATGGATTTTCATTTATTGCAAATTTTGCAAATAAAATGAGACGTAATTAATATTTGAATTTGCTGAGTTAAATCTTGCATAAAATGCCACTTTATTATAACTTGTTCAAGACTGAGTCATACTAGCGAATCTGTCTCCAAAATCATGAGCAATGTAAAATACATTTGTATGAAAATACACTTGGTAACTGTTAGTAGAGAAGTGGTAAGCCTAACCACAGGATGGTTGTACCCCCTTCTCACCTGTGAGTCTGAAAAAATGATCATCGTTGCTGAGGGGATGGTGGAGGTTGCTGATGCCGTTTTTGAAATCGTTTTTAAATGCAATCAAACTGCAGTTGATGGCATGCAAGAGCATTCTGTTTAGGTATTGGAATGAAAACGGTGGACTTTTATTTTTCAGCTTTACCTTTAGACTTGATGAGATAGGTTTTTTTATGAAGTCAGCTCACCTGTACCTTTTTTTTTTTTTTTTTGGAGACAGAGTCTTGCTCTGTCGCCAGGCTGGAGCTTAGTGGTGCGATCTCGGCCCACTGCAGCCTCCATCTCCTAGGTTGAAGCATTTCTCCTGCCTCAGCCTCCTGAGTAGCTGGGACTACAGGCACATGCCACCACGCTCTGCTATTTTTTTCTATTTTAGTAGAGACGAGGTTTCACCATGGCCAGGATGGTCTCTATCTCCTGACCTTGTGATCCTCTCACCTTGGCCTCCAAAAGTGCTGGGATTACAGGCATGTGCCACCTAGCCCGGCCACCAGTAACTCTTAACAGAGCCATTGTCTTCTTTTTCACTGAGGCATTTTGGGAGCACATTTTTATATTGGGTTTGAACTTTTATGGTTCTATGTATCTGTGTATATCTTTAAAGAATACATACACATTTCCTTTTCTTGAGATGGAGTCTCTGTTACCAAGCTGGAGTGCAATGGCGCAATCTTGGCTCACTGCAACCTACACATCCTGGGTTCAAGCGATTCTCCTGTCTCAGCCTCCCTAGTAGTTGGAACTACGGGTGCACACCACCACACCTGGCTAATTTTTGTATTGTTAGTAGGGATGGGGTTTCACCATGTTGGCCAGGATGGTCTCAATCTCTTAACCATGTGATTCACTTGCTTCAGCCTCCCAAAGTGCTGGGATTACAAGTGTGAGCCACTGTGCCCAGCCTACATTTCTTATCTGAACATGGCTGCATATGTGTCTAGAACACATATTCTGGTGTAGCACCAGCCTGGGACCACCTGATTCACCTCTCCACTAATTTCCTATTGCTACAGAGCAAAGGAGAGGCCTCTGGGAATGGGGATGGTGTGGGGTTGCTTGGGTACACTATATAATGTCAGTGGAGGGAATGGTGAACATGTAAGTGAACACGTGGATTTATCTGCATATCCAAGAATAGACCTATAGGACTATCTTGTGTGTGCTGCTGTAGGTGACACTAATGTGTTGTTAAACTTCTGTAAATTTCAAATATTAATCCAGTCTGGAAGTTCAAATAAATAAAAAGCCTGTACTAAAGAAGGCGTCCTCTTGATATGTGTCAGTTTATTGCTTGGCATGTTTGTTATATGATCATTAAGTTACTGTGGCCCGTTCTTTTAACAATAAAGCTTTGAAGGTTTCTCCTCTGTTAAACACTCTAAATCCCTTCCCCGGCTTGATGAGGTTTAGATAGCAACTCAGTTGGACTGATCTGCTTCCGGAGTTTGTGACTGCCCCGTGCACAGATTGGCACAGAAGTGAAGGGCTAGTTATTGAAGTCAGGCTTGCTTCTTGTGCATCCTTAGCCTCACGGTTTTAGACCCTGTCAAAGAAGAGCAAACAGTTGGGAATGTGCCCAAGCAAAGACCCACTCATCCAGAAAACACACTGATAAAATCTGCCAAATGTAGCCTCAACTGGCCCACTGCTAGAAAATGATTTCCTTCCATTGTTTCCAACTTGATGCCTGTGGTTTCTGGAACCAGGAGAGAGGGTGAATATTCACTCTGGCCAGAAAAATTATCTCTGTTCCTCCCCTTAAGCAGTCAGACACTTTGCTGACATGTAGGGGTTTTGTCCTAATAGGAAGTCCTCTGGAATTGGCTCTTTGTCCCTGTGTGTTTTATAGATGCAGCTCTTAGTAGAGGATGTACTTTCGTGAGTTTGTATCCATCTTTTTTTCAATATTTTAATCTGAGCTGAGTTCTGAGGCAGAGAAACCTCCTTAATGACCTGAAGAGCTGGGTTGCTTTTTCAAGGGTTGCTGCTTACTTAGATTCAAGTCTTAGATCTTCTTGGACCTTTGACAGCTGTGTAACCCAATCCCCTCTTTATAGGAAATAGACAGTCTGGGATCACAGTTGCAGAGTGAACTATGGCGGGCATCAAGACCACTGACCAACCTTTCCCTTAGAGAAGAGCTGTTGAAGCATGTAAGATTATAGCATTGATGGCGTACTTTTTCTTTTCAGACACACACAGTAGGGGGAGCCTGAGACAGTAGGGAATCCAGCCTGTAATTGTCTGTGGCTTAAGTGACTTTCATTATTGGCTCAGTGGTGGCTCTTAGAATCCTAATAGCTGATTCCAGGGGTGAGTAATTCTTCAGTCATTATAGGTGACTTTATTTAGCTCTTTTTCTCTTGCTAGACTCATCAGTTCTGTTCGCCACCAATCACCCTTCCTCAAGCCATGCTTTGCTTAGTGGTACCATCATTTGCTAAATCTTTATGACCGACGTTGCCTCACAGTTTCACCTTCTAACAGCCTAACTTGAGCTCTGAGGATGACATCACATTGACCTTTTGATGTTCAAAGGCAGGATATGGGGATTGTTCGCTGCATGAGGATATGAAGTTTGAGAGGGATGGTGATTTAAGCTTTAAAATAATTGTAAAGTCAAGTTACCATTCAGCCTTATTATTGATCTGGTATGCAAGGTGTGTGATGCCTAGTTTCATGTTTTCATGCTACTATTGGAGTGACTCAGTAGCCGCGTTGAAGTTGATTCACTGAACCACTAGCCCGTTAGTTTGGGGCTCTACTCAAATGGTCATTTTACCAATGAAGCAACACTGCCACTTATCCGGAAATACATGGCCTGGAACCTTACATGGATGTTTGAAGATAGGTCTTTTTAAATGACAGAAATAGCTATTGATCTAGGTAAAATGTGAACTGACTCTTTAGAGAAAAAACCATTCACTATTTCATTGATTTATTTTTTTAATTTTTTAATTCTTTGAGACGGAGTTTCACTCTTGTTGCACAGGCTGGAGTGCAATGGCGTGATCTTGGCTCACCGCAGCCTCCACCTCCTGGGTTCAAGCAATTCTCCTGCCTCAGCCTCCCAAGTATTTGAAATTACAGGCATGCCCCACCACACCTGGCTAATTTTGTGTTTTTAGTAGAAATGGGGTTTCTCCATGTTGGTCAGGCTGGTTTCGAACTTCTGACCTCAAGTGATCTACCTGCCTCAGCCTTCCAAAGTGCTGGGATTACAAGTGTGAGCCACCGCGCCCAGCTTCATTGATTTATTTATCACATTTTATTTTTATTTATTTGTTTATTTATTTATTTAGAGACGGAGTCTTGCTGTCACCAGGCTGAAGTGCAGTGGTACCATCTCGGCGCACTGCAATCTCCTCCTCCCAGGTTCAAGCGAGTATCCTGCCTCGGCCTCCCAGCTAGCTGGGACTATAGCTGTGCACCACCATGCCCAGCTAATTTTTGTGTTTTTAGTAGAGACCATGTTGACCAGTATGGTCTCAATCTCTTGACCTTCTGATCCGCCTGCCTTGGCCTCCCAAAGTGCTGGGATTACAGGCGTGAACCACCGCGCCAGGCCATTATTTATCACATTTTAAATGGACACCTTCTGTATGTTAGGCACTGTCCTAGGTGCTAAGAATACATCAGTGAGTAGAACAGGAAAAATAACACCTGTCCTCATCTTATGTTGCTGATTCTAATATTTTCTTGCACATATTGCATCCCTATAAAAATGTTTTTAAAACCTGGCAGTATCCTGTGAAGAAAAGAACTGACTTTCTATACTTTGCCCTCCCCCCACCTCCCCAATCTGTTATAATTTTTCCGTGGAACAATTAGAGGTGTGTTTTCTCTAACTGTAATTTTCAGTAGGATTTTTGGTGTGGTTTTCTACTCTATTCTTCTACCTGGTTGATACAGGTAGCACTTAGACAAAGAAACAGAACTTGAGATTATCACCTGATTTGATAATCATCAGGAAGAAGACATGAATTAAGAAACACATATTAAGATACATGCATAGCTTTTTCCCTGAAAGGAATCTCTCTGCGTTTTCTATGCTAACAAGTTAAGGTGTGGCTTCCTATTGACTTTTCTCCCTTTCTTCTATTCTAAGCATTTTATTGAGTAAGCCTGACCTTTTCCTCCTTTGGTGATTGGTTTTGTCACTTTGCATCTGCAAGTATCTTTAGCCATTGTTCTGAAACAGTGTAAGTGATATGCAGGGGCACTTGCTAAACAGTCATAATCTCTAAACTCCACACCTAGTGACTCTGATTGTGTGGATCTAGCGTGAGAACCTAGAAGCTCCTTTTCCAAAAAGGTGTATGGAAGAAAGGCAGGGCATACAAATAGGTTATGCAAATAGGGCATGTAGATAGGTTACTTTAAGAAAAACTGTCTAAAATGTTCTAGAACTATGGGAATATTGTTGAACTTTCCACTGGGCAGAGCCATAGGTGTGACCTGGCCATTAGTCTTATACACAGAAGAGTCCCAATTCATGTACCATACATGTAATTAAGAAGCCAGAAGCCACCTATAAATGTCACATAGCACCCAAGGAGACTGTGTTACTTGCCTGCTCACCATTGGGAGGAGGGGATGTTTCAGCTTTGTTAACCAGCTTACTTGGGATTTCTCCATAGGCAATGGTGGCTTGCTATCCGGGAAATGGAACAGGTTATGTTCGCCATGTGGACAACCCCAACGGCGATGGTCGCTGTATCACCTGCATCTACTATCTGAACAAGAATTGGGATGCCAAGGTACTTTTGAATAATGGAAGCAGAGTGTGGGGTTAGAAACTATAGGAAAAGGAATTCAGATAAGTTAGAGGAGAGTTTGTATTGAGTTCATAGTTGCCCTGTCTCCCACTGATGAATAATTTCTATTTCCATTTCATAACCTCCTGCAATAATGGAATTAGTACTCAAGTTGTTAAGATGAAAACAATGAAGTTAATTTGGAGGGGGATAGGTAGGATGATTATTAACCCTACCTCTGGGAAGGGTGGTTGATGAAGGGAAGGTCATTTGATGTTAGGATTAAGGATGAATTTTTTCAGTTTAATTCAGGGTTGCTCTGACTCTCAATGGAGACGTAGGATATACACTTTTCCCTCCCAGCAGCAGCATTGAGAAAGTTCAACAAAAATAGAACTGTAGGATGTAAAACCATCCCCAAGAGAGATTTCCCACACAGGCCTCTCCCTTGGGGTGGTGTGTCTCACTGATGGCTGCTTGCCATGGGTTACTATGGTTTGTGAATGCCAAAGGTTTTTGTGGCTTATTTTTGTATTATAGAACTTATAGATAGATGGAGATATGAAGCCTGGTTCCACGCTTACAGACATTCGTCTGGACTCTGCATGCTTTCCAAAAGTTAAGAATGATTTAGGAGTCTGGGAAGTCAGAGAACTTTTCAAGCTTATTTGGCTTTTGAGCCTTCTGCATCTCCATTTCCCATTCATTAGGCAAATACTGGCTGTCATATAGCAATAATATTTTATCCAGAGTCAGAAAAATGAAACCTGGGAAACCACTGAATCAGTAAAAAGGCCTTTCTCTTCTCCCTGTTTGGTAACATGACTGGAATACATCCATTAGGCCTCCTTGAAAATCTTGAGAGGTGCTGATAGAGACAAGAGAATAAAGTTATCAGATTGGTACTAATAAATTGGAAGGTCTGGAATCATTCAACAAATATTTGAGTTCCTGGTAGTGTCAGGCATTGTATTATGAAGAAACATTGATGTGTGAGGCTTGAATTCTACTCTAATACGGTTATTCTAGTAGGTAGGAATAGGTTGACATGTAAAAAAAAAAAAAAAAAAAAGTAATTCAAAAAAGAGAGTGATATATGTCATAAAAGGTACAGATTATGTGGTCTAAGAGTTCAGAAAAAAGAGCATGTAACTTCCAACTAACGAGGTCAGATAGGAGCTAAGGGAGTTCAGAAGAGCTGTAAATTTTAATTGAAGGGGAAGTTATGTGTGATGACTTTCTTAGAAAGTTGTTAATGGCTAGATGGAACCATGTGAAATTGCTGTGGTTTTTTGTTTGTTTGTTTGTTTGTTTTGTTTTGAGACGGAGTCTTGCTCTGCTGGCCAGGCCAGAGTGCAGTGGTGTGATCTCGGCTCAGTGCAACCTCCGCCTCCTGGATTCAAGCAATTCTCTGCCTTATCCTTCCAAGTAGCTGGGATTACAGGTGCCCACCACCACACCTGGCTAATTTTTATGTTTTTAGTACAGGTGGCGTTTCACCATCTTGGCCAGGCTGGTCTTGAACTCCTGACCTTGTGATCCACCTGCCTTGGCCTCCCAAAGTGCTGGGATTCTAGATGTGAGTCACCGTGCCCAACCTGTTGTTGTTGTTTTTCTTAAGTCAAAAACACTCAAATATTGGCAAATCTGTATGATTCAATCTAATAGTACTCTATTTTATGGCCATGGGCTTTATGACTGTGGGGGTGGGAATGCTTTTTTTGGTTTAAGGTGAATAAGGAGATATCTCTAGCCAACTCTGAAATAAAATTTGGTACAAGGTGGCCGGGCATACCGGATCTGCCCACCTCGGCCTCCCAAAGTGCTGGGATCATGCCTGTAATCCCAGGGCTTTGGGAGGCTGAGGTGGGCAGATCACCTGAGGTTGAGAGTCTGAGATCAACCTGACCAACATGGAGAAACCCCATCTCTACTAAAAATACAAAATTAGCTGGGCGTGGTGGCACATGCCTGTAATCCCAGCTACTTGGGAGGCTGAGGCAGGAGAATTGCTTGAACTCAGGAGGCAGAGTTTGTAGTGAGCCAAGATTGTGCCATTGCACTCCAGCCTTGGCAACAAGAGCAAAACTCGATCTCAAAAAAAAATTGGTACAAAGTATGAGGTTGAAGTAAGAATCTGGGGTACCATGCATTTGGAGTGGTGGTTAGCAGATGGCATATTTCTAAATGGGGCTGAAATATGGTTGTTGATAAACTACATGAGAGGTAGGAAATAATCTACCTTCTTTGTGGCTTTCAGCTACATGGCGGGATCCTGCGGATATTTCCAGAGGGGAAATCATTCATAGCAGATGTGGAGCCCATTTTTGACAGACTCCTGTTCTTCTGGTCAGATCGCAGGAACCCACATGAAGTGCAGCCTTCTTACGCGACCAGGTAAGAGCTGGGGCCATGATTCCCATTCTGGAGCTTGTTGTACAAACTGTAGTTCCAGAGAACTCTCTAAACTTGTGTTATGTGCATGCAGGGGACTGACCATACCCCATAGCTGATAGCAAATTTGTTTGGCATCTACAAAAATTAAAGGGGAAACTTTGGATTCTTTAGTACACAAAAGCTAACCTCACTTTGAAAGTACCGTTAACAAATTGTTTTCCATTAGGTAAGCATATTGGATTCCAGCTTCTCAAGAGTATTTTTCTCTTCCTTCCTTTCCTCGCTTCCCTTACCTCTCTTTCCCTTTTAAAAAAACCTAATGTTGAACTATGCCTACAGAATCTTGGCTGTCCCATAACAGGAATACTGTCTGGTTACTTTGGATGAGTTTATAAGCTGCTAGTTGCAAGCAGAGAAAGAATCTTGAGAAAAGAAAGAATAATTGTTTTTGACTTTTCCTTTTTGTCTTTTTTTGGTTTGAAATTGGCTTGGGCTTGCTGCATCCATAGTCCAACAGCTGGATGTTTTATTAATCTTTTCTTTATCATGTACACATGAAGATTCTCACAATAACTGAACAACTTAGTATTGTTTAGAACCAATCTAGAAAACCTTGATTCCCAATTCTGCCTCTCATTTACGTTTGTTAAATCAATAAACCAGGCAGCATTGGAGGGCTATGAAGAGCAGCTTGTACTGAGACTAGCATTCAGGGCAGGAGGAGAGAGTTTTGGTAGGATGATGATTAAATCTCAAGCCTAATTAAATTAAGATCGTATGTGTCCTCCTGCCAAAATCACACAGCTTAACCCCAAACAGGGTTATATATTAACTGCCAAATTGGAATGTCTTCCAGATGAGCAGGAAACGAATTCTACCACTGAAGTCATCTTTTGTGTTTCATGGTGTTCGATAACTAGACCCCATTGTTTGTGGCAGAAGTCTTTGGTTATTCCCCAATCTCATGATGACTGACTTTACAGGGAAAACATTAACAAATGTTGATGAGAAACCCTTGAAAAAAACTAAGTCCTATAGAAATTTCAGTAGCTAACAATCATTTGAAAACGAAACTTCAAAAAAAAAAAAACCCAAGAATGCAATGGCTCCCATTACAGTCTACCCAATGAATGGGATAAAGCAAGTTAGTGGGGACACAGGAGAACACCCTGGGGCATTATTATTGTTCACTTGCAACTTTGACTCAATGTCCAAAACTAAAGAAAGCAAGCCAAGAGTTTTAAACATGCTATGATTTACACAAGTTATTTTTCAAAGCTTCACTCCGATGGCATCTCTTCTCTGTGTTCTCGCCACCCACTTGGGTCTCCTAGTCTTTACCAGAATGACTTCCTTCTAGTCCTTTCTATAGAGGTCATGTTTACCTGTTGCCTTATTGCAAAATCACCTGTCTCCCTTATTTTGAGCCTGAGATCCTTGTGGAAGAGGAAGAGCTGTTCACAGGATCATTTGAATTCCTAATGTTCAAGATAATTCCTGGGACATACCTGGAATTCCTTATGTGTTTTATTACATTGAAATAGAATTAAAACCAGAGAAGTTAATTTTTAATTAAAATCAGGGTAGACTTCTAATAATAGGGAAAACTTTAAAACTTTCAATGTGAGATTTATAGGACATTTGTGTGGGTTTTTTTCTTGTTTTTTGTTTTTGAGATGGAATCTTGTTCTCTCACCTAGGCTGGAGTGCAGTGGTGCGATCTTGACTCACCGCAACCTCCGCCTCCTGGGTTCAAGCAATTCTGCTGCCTCAGCCTCCTGAGTGGCTGGGATTACAGGTGTACTCCACTACACCCAGCTAATTTTTTTTGTATTTTGAGTTGAGACGGGGTTTCACCATGTTGGCCAGGCTGGACTCAAACTCCTGACCTCGTGATCCACCCACCTTGGCCTCCCAAAGTGCTGGGAT
The DNA here is from genome assembly GCF_009761245.1 of Sapajus apella. Lineage (NCBI taxonomy): Eukaryota > Metazoa > Chordata > Mammalia > Primates > Cebidae > Sapajus > Sapajus apella. The sequence goes on from NW_022436990.1 coordinate 9,046,309, forward strand.
TACAGGTGTGAGCCACCGTGCCTGGCCATTTGTGTTTTTAGTAGTAGCATTAAACCTCTTTCCTTATATCTGTTTATCTTTCACAGATATGCTATGACCGTCTGGTACTTCGATGCTGAAGAAAGGGCAGAAGCTAAAAAGAAGTTCAGGAATTTAACTAGTATGTGTTTGATAATTTTCTGTGACTTTTGATCAAGTTAATCCTTGATTTTTATTCAATGTTACATATTTTTAAATATGCTCTGTTCAATATGTTATAGCTTAGCTTTGTATGTAATGATATCTTGATGGGTTTTATCCTGAAACCTTGGCCTTAGGGTTCATAGAAAAATCAGAAGCAATGCAAGGGGTTTCCCCTGAGAATGCCCAATGAATGTATGATGGTTTATGATAGATGGGAAATAGTTAACTTTTTCTTATTAATGTTAACCAGTCAAATGTAATATTAAATTCTGCCCATGATTTTGGCATATTGCAAAGGAAATATAATGGAACCCAGTTACCATGGCAAATTTATCATATTGGGTGAGACTGTGACTCTCAGTATAAAAGCAAGGCTCATGTAATATAAACTGAATATGACATAGCACTATTCCTATCCCTTCCAACCAGTATTGTAAGGCAGCATTTTCCAAAATATGTTACATTAAAATACAAATCCTGCCAACTTGGTAAACTCCTGGTCCCAGAAATGTGGGAAATGTTGCATCCTCTATCCCTCTCTTAAAGAGTCACAGTGGTCACTAGTATGTTCAATTACGGCTCTAAGAGATCCTGCAGTAAGGAAACATGTATGATATTGCCTAGCCCATAGCCCATCTGGACTGTATACCTCTCAAACACCACAGAAAACCCCTTTTGCAAAGCTCTGTCAGGAGGCTTATATAAGATGGGAAGTGTTTACTGGAGGCTTTTTGGTGACATTTGTGACATAAAACTCATCAGAGGTGACTCCATACCTCTATTCTCCTTTCTGTCCCCCACCCAGGGAAATCTGAATCTGCCCTCACTGAAGACTGACCGTGCGCTGAAATCTGCTGGCCTTGTTCATTTTGGTAATGGTTCCTGAATTCTCTTTAAGAGTTGAGATCCAAAGATGGCCTGTTCAGTGACAACAATCTCCCTGCTACTTCTCGCATTCTTCACATCCCTGTCTTGTGTGTGGTACTTCATGTTTTCTTGCCAAGACTGTTGATCTTCAGATGCTCTCTTGGCCGAATGAACTCATTTGTTAACTCTAGAAATTTCCTGCAGACATCCTGCTCGGCCAGCGGTTTACCTGATAGATTTGGTGATACTGACTATCAAGAAAAGAGCCTAGGAGCACAGCGAGGGAGTGAACCTCACTTGCACTTTATGTACGCTTGCTGATTTGAAAGGAGGAGGTTTGAAAAGCAAAAAATGGTGGTGGTAGATGCCACAGAGAGGCATCATGGAAGCCTTAACAGCAGGAAACAGAGGAATTTGTGTCATCTGAACAGTTTCCAGATGTTCTTAATGCAGGGCTGTTGGGGTTTCTGGAGAATTATCACAACCTAATGACATTAATACCTCTAGAAAGGGCTGCTGTCATCGTGAACAATTTATAAGTGTCCCATGGGGCAGACACTCATTTTTTCCCAGTCCTGCAACCTGGATTTTCTGCCTCAGCCCCATTTTGCTGAAAATAATGACTTTCTGAATAAGGACGGCAACACCATTTTTTCTGCATTTTCAGTTCTTACCTGGGAACCTAATTCCCCAGAAGCTAGGAAAACTAGACATTAGTTGTTTTGGTTGCTTTAGTTGGAACGGAATTTGAACTTAAAGGAAAAGTATCTCCTTGGTAGTTTTGTGTTAACCTCTGATAACTGTGGAAAGAGCTAGGTCTACGGATACACAATAAACGTGTGCATCTTGAACAATTTGAGAAGGGAGGTGGAGTTGGAAATGTGGGTGTTCCTGTTGTTGTTTTTTTTTTTTTCAGTTTCCCTTTTTAATGAGCTCACCCTTCTTTGACACAATAAAAAACAGGGTGCTGTATTTTAAAAAAGGAAATGGAAATAAAAAAAATCTCAAAACTGTTTGAGTTCTTCCACATTGTCTGTCCCTAGCAGCCTTTCTTCAGCCCATGTGGCTTTGCAGATTCTCTGTGGTTGGCAGTATGGCCAGAATCATGGAATGTGCTGGAACTGTGGAAGCTTCTACTCCTGCAGTAAGCAGAGATCGCATTGCCTCAATAACGCTGTACTGAGCACATATTTTACAAAAGTTAGTTTTCCTAGTCTTCAATACTACTTCGATGTTTTAAAAATCCCTTTGAAAATCCCATGAACATTAAAGAGCCAGAAATATTTTCCTTTGTTATGTATGGAGATGTACATATAGTGTTCCAGGATAGAAGTTTACTTTTTCCTCTTCTGGTTTTGGAGAATTTCCAGATAAGACTTGTCACCATTCATTCTCATGACTGCTCTATTTCATTGTAAGGTAATACTTATCACCTTCTAAATTACTCTGTAATTTGCTTATTTATTATGTTTATTGTCTTGCGCAGTGAAGAAAGGAATTTTGCACATTTTTAACCAATGCAGTCTACTCTCAGCACCTTTAAAGAGTACCTGGCACGTAGTAAGGGCTCAGTAAATACTTGTCGAATAAACTCAATCTCCTACATTAGCATTCTAATGATTTGATTTATTCCATCTTTGACAGGAAGGGCTTGCTAGAATGTTTACACACATCTTTCTAATATTGTTGATGTACACATTTAGGCTAAGAGTTTTAGAAAGCTTTGATCAGAGTGTCGTTTCATATTTGTTTAACCATGAATAAGTCATTCACTGACCACTATGAATCTGAAAATGGAACAAATTATATTTTTGCCCTTCCATATCCTGGTACTATAGGAGTAAAATAACATTAGCTTCAGATAGGACAGAGTAAATTCCCCTTTTTGAACAATTTTGAAAATATTCAATAGGAAAGAAAGGAAGTTTATTAGAAGTTTTATAATCTATAAAATTGTAACTATTTATTTTTCATGATTACAAATGTCTTAAGAGTGATAGTGACAGTATTCTGAAGGATTAGTTCCAAAAGCATGTCTTGTATCTTTCATTTAATCAATATACCAAAAGATCTGACCTCTAAGACTTTGCTTATTCCTTCCAGACAAAGGTCCTATAAGCTAACAAATCAGTTTATTTATGTGCACTGATTTTTTTTATGGCTGACTTTGAGTCCTAGAAAATTAAGCTGGAAAATACAACTTTAATGCTCACTGTCTGTTTTTTGTTCCTTTCTTTGACAGCCCACTTAGGGGAGGAGTTAGCCCTGCTAAAGAAACATTATTTGGCAAATAATCTGATCAATTTCATTTATATTCCCAGCAATGAAATATTAAGGGGCTACCTCACCATTATGTCACTTATATAATGCAGAGTCCTTGGAAGGAGATTAAATTTTGAACCAAAGATCCAATTTCATGGAAATAAAAAGTCTTACCTAAGTGCATTAGATAGATCCTTAGTAGAGTAGTTAATACCATTAAATGTTGGACTGTCAGAATCATGACTTATCCATTCAGACATGATTTTGTTTTTCTTTAACTCAAGTTTTTTAGAGGCTGGGTCATCCTAATTTCTCTTGGCCATTCAGTATTGAATTGTTTTGCGTTTTGGAGAGCAATGATGAGAAACGCCATGCTGGGTCAGCAGTTTGTGTAAGATAGGAGTTTGGTCATGTCAGGTACTTATGTGTTTGATCGACTGTGAGGACAAGCAGAAGGGATATTCTTAGTAAAGTTACTTTAAAAATGATACAACATGGACTTAGCTTCAGTCTTGAACCTTTTGAATGATATGAAGAGTACTGGTTAGTAAGGTGGTTAGAGACTACTGTCAGAACAGAGTAGAAATAAACTTTTCAAATGAAGCTGTCTACAGTTGAACTCTGTCAAAAATATATGCTGGTTTATGTTAAAGACCCAGTCTACTTTCAGACCCAATCTACTCTCATCCCGATATGGTTTTTAGTATGCTGTTTCTTGTGTTGCTAGGTCGGATTTGCCATGGTTTACCGCCTTTACATTTGCAAGGCTGCGGCTAGAGAGTTAAAGAGTTGTGATGTAAAGAAGCCGAGAAAAATGGGTGAGATGACTTGAAATACTCAGAGAATACCTATATGCTGGCCCCTGTGCTACGTGCTCCCATGTATTTATTCTTTGCAACCACTGTGAGACAGCTTTTCCTCTTTCACAGCTGAGGAAATGTACTCAGAACGGTTAGGTGGCTTGTCTAAGGTTACGCAATGGTGGAGTAGCACACCAGGATTTGACTCAGGACCTCTAGCTCCTCAGTATTTGTTGTCTTTGGAATTGCCTTCCTGCCAAAAGTGCAGGAATGAGTAGAGATGGGAGAAGGGGAGTTTTAAATGCCTGCTGCTTGATATTCTTATATAACGTTATGTTTATGAACAAGGGTGTCATACCATCTTTAAAGAGTGTCAGTTATTCAATAAAAACCACACAAGCAGAAAACATCAGTTGGACTCTCTCTTGACTTTGCAATGAGATCTTTCCCGGGTGCCTCACAGATTGTGGAGGAACTCTGGTTTTATATCCAGCATTGGCCTCTTGGGCTAATGCTGAGCATGAGTTGTATGAAGTGTGCCCTCACTCACATATCAGAGTTAAGCAGTGTAGACCATCTGGAAGAGAAAACAGGCTGAGATTTCCTGGGTGCAATTTGGAGACCTTCCATCAGGCCACAGCACACTGGGACAGTAAGACAATATGCAAGCTGTCACCCTCATGTCCTTGTGTCAGATGCAGCTGGGGGGAGGAAAGGAAACATTTCCTTTCTTTTGGATACACATAACTTCCCAGCTTGGACTTAAGGCAGAGCTGAGATGTCAGTGGAGTTCTATTACTGACAATTCTGCATCAAATAAGTCAGATGGCCTACCTTTGTCACCTCTGAGGGACATTAAGTAGAGATGTACAAACTTTTTTTTTTTTTTTTTTTTTGAGACGAAGTCTCGCTCTGTCACCCAGGCTGGAGTGCAGTAATACCCTCTTGGCTCACTGCAACCTCCGCCTCCCAGGTTCAAGCAGTTCTCCTGCCTCTGCCTCCCAAGTAGCTGGGATTACAGGTGTGCACCACCATGCCTGGCTAATTTTTTTTTTTTTTTGTATTTTTAAGTGGAGACCAGGTTTCACCATGTTGGTCAGGCTGGTCTTGAACACCTAACCTTGTGATCCACCTGCCTCATCTCTCAAAGTGCTGGGATTACAGGCATGAGCCACTGTGCCCAGCTAAATTTTTAATTCTTAAAGCCATTTGAGCCATGTCTACTTACTTTTTTTTATGGTAGCCTGTAGAAAGTTGCTATTTTAATTTCTTTAAAACACAGCTCTTTGGCTTAAATACCATGAAAACGTATGAATATTGAAAAACCATATTTTTTTCTTGGCTGTTGCTTGTTTGACCTCTGAAAAACAGCACATTGCCAGGGTGCGGTGGCTCATGCCTGTAATCCCAGCACTTTGGGAGGCCAAGATGGGCAGATCAGGAGGTCAGGTGTTTGGGATCAGCCTGGCCAACATGGTGAAACCCATCTCTACTAAAAACACAAAAATTAGGCGGGTGTGGTGGTGGGCGCCTGTAATCCCAGCTACTTGGAAGGCTGAGGAAGGAGAATCACTTGAGCCCAAGAGGTGGAGGTTGCAGTAAGCCAAGACCACACAATTGCATTCCCGCCTGGGCGACAGATTGAGACTCCGTCTTAAAAAATAATAATAATAAAAGTAAAATAAAAAACAGGACATGGAAAAGTCAGGTTTTCTGGAAGTATTTGCTGCTTATGCTCCGAGGGCTGAATTTTTTCAGAAAATAAAGGCCATTTTGTGATCCTTTTTATTAAAGTGAGACAAACATACAATATCTGTTGTGTTATTGTCAACACAACAATAGGAGTGGCTAAACACTGGGTCATTAAAAATTAATTTAACATGTACATACCTCAGAGATATTGTAGGTTTGGATCCAGACTACCACAGTAAAGCAAAAATTACCAAAGTGAGTCACAATTTTTTCTGGTTTCCCAGTACATATAAAAGTTATGTTTATACTATACTGTGTCTATTCAGTGTGCAATAGCATTATGCCTGAAAAAACAATGTGTATACCTTAATAAAAAACATTTTATTGCTAAAAAATGCTGATGATCATCTGAGCCTTCAGCAGGTCATAATCTTTTTGCTGGTAGAGGGTCTTTCCTCCATGTGGACAGCGGCTGACTGATCAGGGTAGTGGTTGCTGAAGGTTGTGGTGGCTGTGGCAATTTAAAAAACAAGACAACTGTGAAACTTGCCATGTTAATTGACTCGTTCTTTCATGAAAGATTTCTCTGCAATCTCAAATGCAATGCTATTTGATAGCCTGTTACTTTTGGTAGAACTTTCAAAATTGGAGTCAGTCCTTTCAAATCTGCTGCTGCTTTATCAACGAAATTATATAACAGACTGGGTGCAGTCATTCACATCTGTAATGCCAGCACTTTGGGAAGCCGAAGCAAAGGGGCCATTTGAGCCCAGGAGTTCAAGATTAGCCTAGGCAAGATGATGAGACCTTGTCTCTACAAGAAATAAAATAAATTTATTCGTCATTTCAACACAGCATCGTCACCAAAAATAGTCCATCTCAAGAAACTACTTTCTTTCCTCATCCATGAAAAGCAACTTACCTGTTCAAGTCTTATCATGAGATTGCAGCAATTCAGTCCCAATTTCAGTCTCCACTTCTGATTGGAGTTTTCTTGCTGTTTCCACTACATCTGCACTTCCTTCCACCACTGGAGCCTTGAACCTCTCAAAATTGTCCATGAGTGTTGTAAACAACTTCTTCCAAACTCCTGTTAATGTTGATATTTTGACCTTCCACAAATCAGTGATGCCTTCCATGGCATCTTGAATGGTGAATTCTTTCCAGGAGGTTTTCAGTTTACTGGCCCACATTCATCAGAAGAATCACTGGCAGCTATAGCCTTATGAGATGATATATTTCTTAAATAAGAAGACTTGAAAGTCAAAATTATTCCTTGATCCATGGACTGTAGAATGGAAGTTGTGTTAGCAGGCATGAAAACAACATTAATCTCTGTGCACCTCCATCAGAGCTCTTAGGTAACCAGGTGAATTGTCAATGAGAAGCAATATTTTGAAATAAATCTTCTTTTCTGAGAAATAGGTTTCAACTGTATGCTTAACATTTAGTAAACCATGGTATAAAGAGATGTGCTGTCATCTAAACTTTGTTCCGTTTGTAACACAGGCAGAGTAGATTTAGCATCATTCTTAAAGGCCTTAGGATTTTTCAGAATGGCAAATGAGCATTGACTTCAATTTAAAGTCAGCAGCTGCATTAGCTCCTAACAAGAGAGTCAGCCTGTTCCTTGAAGCTTTGAAGTCGGGCATGGACTACTTTTCTCTAGCTGTGAAAGTCCTACATGGCATCTTCTAACAATAGAAGGCTGTTTAATCTACACTGTTGTGTAGTTACCTTTATCAATGATCTTAGATCTTCTGGAGAACTTGCTGTAGCTTCAACATCAACACTTGCTGCTCCACTTTGGACTTTTATGCTATAGAGACGGCTTCTTACCTTAAACCTCATAAGCCAACCTCTGTTAGTTTCCAACGTTTGTAGCTTCCTCACCTCTCTCAGCCTTTATGGAACTGAAAAGAGACTTGTGCTCTTGGAGACAGATTTGCAGTCACCGCTCCTTTGGCTAGGATCTGTTAAAGATTCCAAGTAACTCTTTACTTGGAAAGAAGAGAATCTGCACTTCACACTTGGGCATTGACATTTAATTTTGGGGTCCTTTATATAGCAGGGAGGAGTAGGTAAACTGATTTTTTTTTTAAGCAGGGAGGGTTTGATAATCTTTGGCAGACTTAGAGGAAAAGACTGGGGTACACTTCATAACTCTTTTAAAAGTCGCCCTTTAAACAGAAAAGCCTGCTTGTATTAGAGACTTTGGAATTTGGCAATTGGTTAGAAATGCACATTGTTTCACCTCACATTCACACCTTAAGAACCAGGAAGTGACTGATTGCTTGGCTTTACGCCCAATTACAGAAGGCACGCAGTGTTGGCAGGTGTATTAAAGTCTTTGAGTATTTTGCTCCTGTATGATTTCTAATGTATTTGTAATTTACCTTACAAATCGCCTAATCTGCTGTGTTAATGTATTTATGAATTAAAAGATGACTGTACAAAAAAAAGGCCAGGTGTGGTGGCTCACGCTTCTAATCCCAGCACTTTAGGAGGCCAAGGTGAGTAGATCACCTGAGGTCAGGAGTTCGAGACCAGCCTGGCCAAAATGGTGAAACCCCATCTCTATTAAAAATGCAAAAATTAGCTGGGCGTGGTGGTGGGCACCTGTAATCCCGGCTACTCGGGAGGCTGAGGGAGGAGAATTGCTTGAACCCAGGAGGCGGAGGTTGCAGTGAGCGGAGATCATGCCACTGCACTCCAGCCTGGGCAACAAGAGTGAAACTCCGTCTCAAAAAAACAAAAACAAAAAACAAAACCAGAGAAGAAACTTGCTCTGGATTAGGCTTTGGCTAAAGGGAGTGTCGTAGCTGGCTTGATCTATCCAGCCCACTGAAAGTTTCTCCATATCAGCCATAGGCTGTTTCACTTTCTTACTTGTTCACAGGAGTAGCACTTGCGGTTTTCTTTCAGAACTTTTTCCGTTGTATTCACGAGTTGGCTAACCGGTGCAAGAGGCCTAGCTTTTGGCCTGTCTACATGCCTTCCTCAGCAACTAACTTTTGACCTAACGTTGGAGATGTGTGACTCTTCCTTTCTCTTGAACTCTTAGAGGGCATTGTAGGGCTATTAATTGACCTAATTGCAAGATTGTTGTGTCTCAGGGAGGCCAAGAGAGGGCAACAGCCAGTTGGTGGAGCAGTTGGAATACAAAATTTATCAGTTAAGTTCGTCATTTTATATGGGCAGAGTGTTTGGGATCCCAAAATAATTACAATAGTAACATCAAACATCACTGGTCACAAATCACCATAACAGACAATAAATAATGAAAAAGTTGGAAATACTGCAAGAATTACCAAAAATGTGACACAGAGACATGAAGTGAGCACGTGCTATAGAAACATGGTTCCAATAGGTTTTTTTTTTTTTTTTTTTTTTTGAGACAGAGTCTCACTATGTCACCCAGCTGGAGTGCAGTGGTGCGATCTTGGTCCACTGGAACCTCTGCCTCCTGGGTTCAAGCGATTCTCCTGCCTCAGCCTCCTGAGTAGCTGGGATTACAGGCACACACCACCACACCCAGCTCATTTTTGTATTTTTAGTAGAGATGGGGTTTCACTGTGTTGGCTAGGATGGTCTCGATCTCCTGACCTCGTGATCCGCCCAGCTCAGCCTCCCAAAGTACTGGGATTACAAGCGTGAGCCATGCACCCAGCCTCCAATAGTCTTCTTAATGTAACATTGCTAGAAACCTCAATTGGCAAAAAATGTCTATGAAGCAGAAGAAAGTGGATCATAGTGAAATGAGGTATGCTTGTAGTCTTTGTTTTGCCCTTTTTGTTTGAGGAAAACCGCATATCCCTTATGAGTGGGTGCATGGTTTGAAGTGAGCTTAGAGAGTGGATCAAGTTCACAGATCTCTGAAAAGCTACAGGGATGGAGCATGGGGGTTCCCAGCAAGCTTCTTCACTTTCGGCTGCAGCAAGGACTGGGTGTGGACACGGAGCAGTAGGGAGGAACTGGGGCAGGATTTAAGTGTTCACCAACTATTTGGAGTTTTCAGATTCTCTGGGGTACCAGCCTATTTGCCATAAAATGCTAGGAGTAGGAATATTCCAAGAACTGTTTCCATAACCATTTACTTTTTTTTTTAAAAAGGTAATATATGCACATGGGGGAAGAATGAAAACAGTCCAAAAAGGTGTAGAGGAAAAAAGTCTCCCCCAGAAACAGTTCCTTGGCCAGGGTTTTTGGCCTTGACTCATTCTCTTGGGGGAGTCCGTGGGGGAAGCCGAGAGTCCTGGAAAGTCAGCACTTCTAGGATGAGAGGCGTCCTCTGGCTGTCTGGCACGTTAGCTGGATCGTTTCCTCCTATTTTTATGCTTATTCATCCTGTGGCCTGTGTTCTCCTTGACATGCCTATTTTTTTTTTCCACCCTCCTGTGGGGAGAGATAACATTCTCAGGACCTAATTCTCATCTGATAAGTTTTATTTTTAACCAACTTCTACACCCTTTCCTCTTTGCTTCTTATTTTCATGGGCCCATATACTTCTCAGCCTTTTCTGGCTTTCTCAGGAGGCGTGTGCGGAACGTCTGGTATGTATCTTGTGCCGGGGGGTTTTCCAAATGGGAACAGCTGGTCGGGGTACTGGGAACCTGGCTCAGCTTCTAAGGGCAGGGAAACTTTCCCCTCTGCACATGTTCCTGTTTTTAACCCGGCAGTTCACTCTTACCTCCTGCTTATCCTCTGGGCTGTCTGTACATTTCATTTTATCAGTAAATTTATATTATCTTGACGCAGGAAACCCTGTTTAGAAAAACAACAACATCAAGACGGCTGTGACTCCCAGTGATGAGCCTGGACTAGTCCCTCATTAGCAGTAGTTTTGTGGCCACTTAAGGCTTCCACGGTGTGACACTAAGCCATAAGTTTACGTGATGATTCTTGGTTTGAGATTTAACCAAACTAACCAGTTGTCCACTCAAATGAAGAGAAAGAGTGTTTTGTTTTGTTGTCACGTGATCTCCAATGAAGGCTTTCCCAGACAAGTATGTTAGGAGTAAACTGTTAGCTACTTAAATATACTTAAATATATATACAGTCTTGGTTTTTTTTAGCCTCTGACCCACCACTCCCCTCTCCCCAAATATCACTAAATATGGTTGTGGCTGAAACCACAACATCAGGGTGAAGAGGAACTTTTTAACCTGGAGAGTGGAGTGGGGTTTGCAGTGACTGGCTGCATTCCCCCGAGAGGGGTGTGCATGGGAATGCGGCTCTCGACTTGAACTTCGTGGCCTCCAATTGCATTTCATTCTCAATGGGCCAGTTGTCCCTCAAGTATACTTAGCTCTGTTGCGAATCGTGTATGTACTCACTAAGCATTTCCTGTAACACTGTATTAGGCACTTGGAAACAAGAGTTTAAAAAAGAAATCCATGGGCCAGGCGAAGTGGCTCATGCTTGTAATCCCAGCACTTTGGGAGGCCGAGGTGGGCGGATCACTTGAGGTCATGAGTTCAAGACCAGCCTGGCCAACATGGTGAAACCCTGTTTCTGCAAAAATTACAAAAATAAGCTGGGTGTGGTGGTGCCTGCCTGTAGTCCCAACTACTAGGGAAGCTGAGACACAAGAATCGCTTGAACCTAGTGTTAAAATTCGTGCTGAATGAAGAGACCCCCCCCACCAAATAGGCTTTGTGTGAGCAACATGGCTGTTTATTCACCTGGGTGAAGGTGGGCTGAGGCTGAAAAGGGCGTCAGCAAAGGGCGATGGGATAGGAGTTGATTTTATAGGTTTGGGGTGGGCAGTGGACAGTTACAGTTTAGGGAATTTTTTTGCAAGCTGAAAGGGGGTCATAGAGTGTGGAGTCATGAGGTTGACCAAGCTTGGTTACTAAGTCCAATGACCTTATCAATTAGGGTGGTAATGAAGAACAATAGAGACTGTCTCAGAGTTAAGTAGACGCCCAAGGGTTGATCATTTCTTCCTCTTTCTATGACTTTCCAGCTACTTCAGGTTTTCTAATTCTGGAAGGCCCTCCAGAGGTGTACGTGTGGTTTTTGGGGGTTGCCATGCAGTCCTCTGCAAGGTCAGACCTTACCCCTGGGAGGCGGAGGTCTCAGTGAGCTGAGGTTGCACCACTGCACTCCAGCCTGGGCAACAGAGTGAGACCGTGTCTCAAAATACATAAACAAATAAATCCATGTTGTAGATTTACAGGATGAAAGATTATTACCAAATGACTTAAGAATACTACCAACAAAATTACACACCTTGTCATGGTGGACCAACAGATCCCAGGAGACACACACAAATTAGGATAATTGGAGGACAGTTATATAAAGGCACATTTTACCAGAGTAGGGAGGGTATCGGAAAACCACAAGGTGGGGAGGGTCCACGGAAACCCTAGTGCAGTGCCCTAGGCTGCAACAGCAGGTGGTACCACCACTCAGAGGCAAGAAGGGCTGCGGGCTCCGGGAAGAAGGCAGTAACCAGAAACAGAGAGGCCTGCAAGGAGAGAATGAAGGGAATAAATAACCCATCATTTCCCTCTTCCCTTTTCAGAACTGCAGGAGCGCACCCTGGGCTAAGCACATCTAGAAGTCAGCAGTCAATGGAGTCTGTTGATATAGCCCATGCAGGGCGAGCCCCTGTGGCTCGAAGTGGGGGCATAAGGATAGAGAGCGTGGAGAAGCAAAGGGAAGGCAGTCGACACAAATGGCCTCCAGAGTTCCTCATGATCCAGCCCTGCCTGCTCCTCACAGCCCTTCTCCTGCCACACGTTCCTCTATTTGCTATATTCTTGACACACTGCCATCCTCTTCTTCAAACAAGTCAAGGCTGTTTCTGCCTCAGGGCCTTTGCACTTCCTCCCTCTGCCTAAAGTGTTCTTCCCTTTTCTACTCTGCATGGATGATGATGGGCCATTTAAATCTCGGCTCCATAAAAAGGATTTCCATCCTAGTTTTCCTTCCATCTCACCCTCCCATGGTCTATCTCCCTCTCCAGGTTTTACATTAAAGAGGGTAATGAAACAGTTTTATTTTAAAATGATATTTACTATATACTGGATGTCGTATTCTTTGTAGCTATTCAAGCTTAAGGTGAAAAATCTAGATGTCAACCTTAACATTATGCAGTGGTAATGTGCAAACTAAAAGACGTGGACATCCCTGGCAGGGCATAACCACTCAACAGGGCCTGCTGGAAGGACTGTGTCATGAAAGGGAATGTCTGTGTTTTCACCGTAGTGATCTGCACTGCATTTCCTTACCTACAAAGACCGACACAGTCTCTCCCAAGGGCTTCAGAGAGATCCCACTTCCCTTTGATGGCCACGCCCTGGCCCATTCTAATTCAGGTGGATATAAAGAACCACAATCTGAAGTGACTACTTTGGTTCCACCTAAGGACTTGGTTTGTGTGGCAGACCAGGGCCATTTCCTTGTCTTTCAGAAGGCCTCACCCATTCCTTTCAGGCATCATCCACCGGGGACTGAGGTTTGAGGAGCCAAACCTGGGTGGGAGCAATTTGAAGATTGTATCACACTTGAGAATTTATAGTGAGCTTTCACAGCATTGTCTCATTCAGGGAAGGACATGAAGCTGTCCTCAATGGCCTTCCGCCAAGTGCCATGACGTTCCTGACTTAAGCAGGCGACTGGGATGCACCTGCACTTTCACTGCCTGCCTGTCATAGGGCAGACCTCCGTTCTCACCAGTGGGGCCCACGCCACCTAGTTGTTCAGTATTTTCATGATCACACCTGCTTTTGAGGACAGACACATCAGTTTTGGTTTGGAGGTCAAGGTTTTGTTTCCTGTTCTGCTGTTACTTGGTGGGCCACCATGTTTGTCCTCTGGTGGTGCTCTCCTAGTGTCTGGATTCAAGAGGAAATGTCATGGACATCTAAGAATAGAGACCAAAGCCACATTGGACTAGAACCTGGAGCTGAGAGGAAGCCAGGACTGAGGAAAGTCTCAGGGCAGCCATCGGCCTCTCTCTCCTGCCCGCCTCTTCGCAGCTGCTCAGTTTCTTTGGGACCCTGGGGCCCCGTGTGATTTCGAGCTATTCCAGCTGCTTTCAGTTTTTCAATTCTCAAGAAAAATAATATGACTTAAAAAGTTCATCTTTTTGAGCCAGACCAGAAGTCTGGATGGACTGCCTGCCCTCTGGCCACATGTTCACAAGTTCTGTAGATGGAGGGATGGGGTAGAATCATGTGGTATCCTGTCCTATAGGGCTGTTTACAGCTGTTTCTCTCAGAAGGGGACATGGACAGGGCAGGCAATGGCAGGCATGTTTTTTCTAGGCGTATAAGCAATAGAGCAGATGTGCTTTGCCTGGCAAAGTATAAGAAGTTTCTTTTTTTGAGATGGAGTCTTGCTTTGTTGCCCAGGCTGGAGTGCAATGGTGTGATCTTGGCTCCATGCCACCTCCGCTTCCTGGGTTCAAGCAATTCTCCTGCCTCAGCCTCCTGAGTAACTGGGACTATAGGCGCCTGCCACCACGCCCAGCTAATTTTTGTATTTTTAGTGGAGACAGGGTTTCATCATGCTGGCCAGGCTAGTCTTGAACTTCTGACCTCGTGATCCACCCACTTCAGCCTCCCAAAGTGCTGGGATTACAGGTGTGAGCCACCGCGCTCAGCCAGTATAAGAAGTTTCAAGAATCCTGTCTGCCCATAAAATATCCCCGCAGGCCCTGAAGGCAGTACCTGACTCGAATTTCTGCTATTGTTCACTGAAGGGCTAGTATATCTATTCACTGTAGAGTCATTCAGCACCGGGGTTAGACCCAGGTATTGGCATAAGAACCTCTTCTGTCTCTGCCAGATTGCACAGGGGCACATACCCTCTTTCGGTCTGTTAAAAACAGAAGTGAATACTGGGTGCTTATCCAAAGGAAAGTAAATCAGTGTATGACAGCTGCACCCCCATGTTTATTGCAGCTCTATTCACAATAGTGGAGACATGGAGGCAACCTATGTCCATCAGTGAAAGAACTGATAAAGAAAGCATGTATTCAGACACAATGGAACACCACTCAGCCTCAAAAAAGAATAAAATCCTGTCATTCATGGCAACATGAATGAGTCCAGAGGACATTGTTTTAAGTGAAATTAGGCACAAGAAGGTGAATACCAGATGTTCGCATTCATACACAGGGCTAAAAAAACCATTGAGCTCATAGAAGTAAGCTTAGAATTATGGTTATTAGAGACCAGAGGCTGGAGAGAGGAGAGCCTGGCTGACAGATGCAAAGCTACAGCTGACAGACGAACAAGTTGCAGGGTTTTGTAGCACTGTGGTGAGTGCAGCTAGCAATCATGCGGTGCATGTCTTCAAAAACCTAGAAGAGAGGATTTTGAATGTTCACAGCACAAAAAAAAGGGAAATGTTCGAGGTGATGAGATACTAATTACCCTGATTTCACTATTACACATTGTATACATGCATGGAAAAGCACTCTGTAGCCCATAAATAGGTACAATTATTACACGCCGACTAAAAATAAAAGGAAAATGCAATAAAATTAGACCCATATTTCGCACCACATGCAAGAAAAATCTCCAAATGAGTTTGAAATTTAAATGTAAAGAGTGATAGCATGTAAGTAATGGGTGATTTCCTCCTTAATCTTGATGTACATAAAGCTTTTTTAAGTATAACGAAGACATAATTCATAAATTTGACTATATTTAAAAAAACAAGTGAAACAATTCAAATTATTTGTCACTTAAGAGGTGAACAGTTATGATTTGCTTTTTCAGCCTTCCAGTAGTGTTAAACATTTTGGTGACGACAGGTCTGTTACATCAGCGTGTGGAGGTCTCAGCTGAGGGTCAGTGTCCCCGAATTACCCTCTGTTCTTATCACTGTGGCTGCAGAACACACATAGGAAAGGAGCTGGGGACTGTGTCTCTGACTGAGGGACCAGGGCAGAGGCATACGCCCTGACCCTGCAGCTCTTAGCAGTCTCATCTCATGGGCTATATCTGCCAGTCCCCAGCAGGGCCAGATTTCCAGTTTGTGCTAAACTGGACAGATAACAGTCTTAGGTGTTGTCAGTTCCACTGGTTATCATTAGCAAGCAATGGGAGGTGGTGACATCACATACTGGCTGACTTCAGACGACAGGGGAAGTTTGAGATTGCTGTCCCTGCTTGTTTGGAGCAACAGAACAGAAAGTCTTAAGAAAGGCCTAGCTTCTAAGGAAATGATACATCCTTATTTGGGTTCTTCCCAAACAACTCTTTCATATCTCTTGAGACGGCACTAGGGACCTTTCCTCTAATTTTAAGTGGAGAGTAGACTTGCCGTTCCGAGCGTTTGGAATGGTAAAAGCCAAACCTGTATTTGTGGGTATGTTGTATCGAACTCCCATTAATCTCAATAGAGAAGGCACCAAGTTTAACAGGCCAAAGAAGAGCCCCAGCACCAACAAATAAGACATGGGGTTTTATCAGGTGCTTATGCACAGGGGAGAGTCCACTGGCAGTGGGCCAGCCAGGAGAACTGCTACCACCCGCAGACATCACGCTGTTTATGTAACATTTTCACTTAACACTCTCTCAACAACCTCTACCTAGCAACCTCCATTTAACCTGTAACTAAGTGCCTCAATGCCTTGTACGGTCTGTGTTTCATGTGATGGACCTAGGGCTCAGATATTTGCCATAGGCAAGGAATAAATCTCCGGGTTGGGCATGTCTGGATTCCCTAACTCGAAATACACATTCAGGTGCATCTGCCATACAGGGTCATTCTATTGCTATCAGGTGCATTTGCCCTACGGCGTATAGGTGAAAGTACTGAACCTTTGAATCTGGCCTTAGCGTACTAACTGTGTGACCTTAGGTAAATTCCTTACCCTCTCTGTGCCTCAGCTTTCTTGTCTATAAAACAGGGCTGATAATAGAACATATTTCCTGTTGGCATTTATGAGGCTTAATGAGTGAACATTTGTGGAGTGGTGGCAACAGTGCCTGCCACATGATGACCAGCATATTCATGCTTGTTAGATAAATACAAGCACTGTGGTAACTGCTGTCCTGATAGAAGAAGTTAGTGTCTCATCTCCGAATATTTAAATAGGGGGAAGCTAACTATTTGCCTCCTCCTATGTGCATCAACTTGTGAAACAGATTGGCCATTTGACACCTGGACTCTGAGAGCATGAGAAGCAGGAAACAGGGCTGGGCATGGTGGCTCATGCCTGCAATCCAAGCACTTTGGAGGCCAAGGTGGCGGATCACCTGAGGTCGGGAGTTCAAGACCAGCCTTACCAACATGGTGAAATGCTGTCTTAAAAAAAAAAAAAGAAAAGAAAAGAAAAAAGAGAAGCAGGAAACAGGTTTCAGACGGTGCCAAGCAGAACTGAATAAGACCTTGGCCCAGGGATCTTGGATGGAGGCGTGGAGGAATGGGAGGCACCCTGCTGTGGGGCAGCAGCTGAAGGCACTTTTTCTCGCTTCACATTTCCCAGGGTGCATTCTGCCTCCATACCGCATTCGACTCATTGGGAAAATGGAATGAGTAGATGAGTAATACTTGACCCTGTATGAGCACTTATAGCTACACAAATTCAATCATGTCTCTGAAACCCACGTAGGCGCCTGGTCTTGGCGATGACCTATACAAATGAAAGTAATGCTATTATGAAGTTTCGTCTTCAAGGAGAATAATTACATCATGGCCATTTCTTTCCCTATTAAATTATGGCCAGCTGTCCCTTAATAAAAAATCAAAAGAAGGCCTCTACATTTACTGTAGGCCCGAGGTAATGTTTTCCCCAAACCCCAGCCACGTGTTTCCATGGAGACAGAGATCATTGTAAAACAGAGATATCTCAAGATTGTGAAGAGGCATTGATGATCTTTAACCTTCTATAAGGGCTGAGCTCTTCCACAGCTGCTGCTGTTTTACAGAACAAACTGCTGAGACTGGAGGAGACTTTAGAGGTCAGCTGGTTCCTACATCAGAGGCTTGACTCCCCATTCTCATTACAGCTGTGCCTTCCTTCTGCAAAACCACAGTTAAGCCAGACTAGCACAGGGTCCACTTACCACAGGGTTGGAAGTGTGTGGCCATACAACTGCCAAAGTTCTGGACCCATCAATTAGTTCTTGCTACAGTATTTTCAAGCTTGGAAAAGTCTCAGCTTTGGGATAAGGTAAGGACACTCGATTTTGACATCCTTGGGTATATGGTGCTGCTTTTTGGATGATAAACACACAAATGGGCAGGGAATGCTGCAGGAAGCTCAGCACAACCATCAGTGTTGTGTGTGTGACATGTAGGTGGTCCTCTTAGACGCTGAGAGACAGAGTACTGGATATTTGTGGTATGAAATTGTGTTAATTAATTACCGACACTTCACAGTAGCTTGGCAGATAGAAGCAACATGTATTGGAAACAACATGGACTTTGGAGTCAAACCTGATTTTAAATTCCAGTTCGGCTGTTTATAATTGTGCAAGCTGTGTATGTTATTTAACCTCTGTATGCCTCAGCTTCCTCCTCCGTCACCTTGCCTCCACTCCTAATGGTTACGTGATAACTTACAAAATGTTTCCTGTCCCCATGAATCTGGGCTTTGCTAGTTTAGTGGCTTTAGTGCCCGAAGGACATACACTTCCACCAGGAGGTAGTGATACCTCTGTTGAATTTGGATATTAAAAGCACCACCTAGGCAATTTATATCTTCAGGAATTACTACTAGGTAAGTAGGCAAACATGAACAACAAAAACCAGTGTTGGCTGGAGTAATCAATGAAACTATCAAGGGAAAGTAAAAGTCACTGTTGCCCAAAGAAGATTCAGAGAAACGTGATGGAGGATCTCAAGGCTTACCCTGGGGTCCGTCCCTGGACTAACGTGCCCCATAATAAAGGCTGAGAGACAGCTCTAGCAACACTCCTCAGGCAGCACTTCCCAGAGTTCAGCCCCATTGGGAACGACGGTTTGGGTTACTCTTCCAGGCAAAGAGCCCCGAACAGCTGTGGAGCTGGTTGAAGGAAAAGTGCAAACAGTTCCCAGTTGACTCCACATCCACCTTTCATTGCCTGGATAATGGAGCTAGGCCCTGGAAACATTTCTCCCTTGCCATCTCGCACATGTTAAACTTTGTCAGTAGAGGGAGCTGGAGGAATGTTGCAGGAGGAAGGGACCTCTCTTCCTGTTTTCAGTGTGCACCTATTTCGGCTTGCTCCATGGTTTGCAGTAGCAAATATGCGGACACCACGTGGCACTTACCCTTTAGCAAGTTTTAGCGCTAGTCCCCAGCCAGTGTGCTCAGCCCGTGGCACCCAGTGGGAGGCTGACCACCAAGCAGCCTCAGCTCCCAGAGTTTGGACCAGCTCTGGCCCACCATTCCGTGGCCTGCAGCCCAGTCTTGTGAATGGGCTGCCCTTCCAAGTTTGTTCCTCCCTCAGCTACTCCTTTTCAGCCCTAGGACATCTTTTATGTCATATACATATTTCTTCATGTTAAACCTTCTCTGTTCAAATTACTTAGTAGTTTCTGTCTCCTGCCTGGACCCTGACTGATAGAGAATTAGTACTGGGAGATCCCTCCTGCTCCTGCTGAGAGCTTCCATGCATACAAACACACACACACACACACACACACACACACACGTTTGCGTTGTTTGAGGGATTTGTTTGCGCCTAAGTGCACTGGTCAGCCTACTTGCCAATGGGAAATGAGATGTGGATAATCTATTGCATGCAGTGGCATCACAATTAAGCCCTGTGTTTAATTGTGATGAAATATCAAAAGAAGCCCATTCCTTGGAATCACAAGCAATTGCTTGACCTGACTGTTGGAGCAGTAATGATGACTACATGTGCTGTGATGTAGAGTGGATTTTCCTGCTTTTCCTAGAGTATTTACAGAGAAAAAATGGTGGCATCAGGTCCTTTAGCATCTTTCAGCTCAAGTGACAGTCTGAGAACCAGAGAGCTTCTATTTTAGCCCTAAAAGAATTGCTGTTTCTTATTACCACAGACTGCTACTTCTGAAAATAAGACACAAAATTTAATTGCATGGGTTGTTGAATTAGGATAGTTAAATTCAGTGTTGGAAGATTTCTTGTGTTAAAATGTAGGGCATTGACTTGGAAAGAATGAGATTCTGCAACTTGGAATATCTGATTGGATTCAGATAAAACTGACAATTCTGCAACCCCGAGTCATGCTGAGCTTCCCTGGCCAGTAAAAGTCCCTTGTCCTTCATTATCTGAATAGACTACCTTCTTTAGCTTGAAAACCTTTATAGCCTCATTTGGGGCAGATGCTTTGGAAGGGGATGCTGGTTCTTCTCAAGACCCACCACTACCATCCCTTGTTCCATTAGCCCTGTAACTAAGGTCAATTCTCAGCATGCTCCAGGGATAGGTTTATACTAGGATCAGAGAAGTAGTAACTCAGACACTAAGCGAATTGCAAGACTGCTAATCTATCTACCAGGAGAAACCTGGAGAATAAGTATGCATGTGGCTTCTAAGGGTGTTAGACCTGGTAGTTATGGATTTTCTCCACCTTATATTTTTACAAGGCTTTTTGCTTTATGTTCTTTGAAGTCCTGGAGAGAATGCATAATTCTTTGTGCCTATTACAGTTTTTGTGAGTTATAATTTTAAAAAATCCCTTATTTTTCCTTTGGTGATAGCAGACAAAATAGAGTTCAAGCGACTATTAATATTATGCTCATCTTCTAGGTAGCATTTTTTTCTTGTATTTTTATCCATCTGTTTTCAATTTTTAGGTAATAGTTGATTTTAGGGGTATCTCTTATAAATAGCTCATAGCTTTACTGCTCTTCACATAAGCCATCTGTTCTAGCGTGTTGGATTGACATGCCGTAGTTAACCCTATTTTTTTTCTTGTTTGTTTTGTTCCTTTTTGCCTTTGATCAGATTTTTGTTTGCTTACTTTTATTCTTGTTTCTGTTTTTTACTCTAGTGGTTCAGAAACAATATGTTTTTTCTAGTAGTTAACCTTAAATTTTTGACATGTATTTACCATTTCTCTATCCCGTAATAGAATGTATACCTTCCTCTTGCATAAAATGTTTGCATGTTTTCTTCCTGCATTTCATCCACCTCCCATGTTAAGATAATCTCAGGTATTAGTCCTGGTTTTTTTTTCCTGTAATAAAGAATTTCCAGAGAATTTTTACTGCCTTCTTGATTGCCATTGTTTTTATATTCCATGTATTTCTTTTGTATTCACTATTTTTTCTTTGGCAAGAGGACAGCCTGTGACAGTATTTCAGAAAATATCCATGGATGCTAGGCTTCAGATCCTTGCATGTCTGGATTTTCCTCCCCTCATTTGAATGCTACTTTGGCTGCTTGGTCTATCATTAACCGAGATTCAGGCTGAACTCTCTTGCTGTGAATGTAGGTTTCTCTATTTCTCCACAGTTATGTTGATTTTGCTTTATCTGTTGAAAAACAAACATTTTATTAAACATATGTGACTGTAGATCTTTTTATAAGTCACTTGGTAATTTGAACTTTTTGAAAAATCATTGAGATGGTCGTCTTTCTCTGGTGATGCTTTTTGTTTAAAAATCTCTCGTTTGACACTGATAGAGCCACTTCAGCATTCTTTTTAAAAAATCATCTTTATTGTCAATCTTTTTGCATCTTTAGGCTTAAAAGTGGTTCTTATCAGGTTAGGTGCAGTGGCTTATGCCTGTAATCTCAGCACTTTGGGAGGCTGAGGTGGGCAGATCACAAGGTCAGGGGTTTGAGACCAACCTGACCAATATGGTGAAACCCATCTCCACTAAAAATACAAAAATTAGCCGGGTGTGGTGGCTTGTGCCTGTAGTCCCAGCAACTTAGGAGCCTGAGGCAGGAGAATCGCTTGGACCCGGGAGGCGGAGGTTGCAGTGAGCTGAGATTGCACCACTGAACTACAGCCTGGGTGACAGATTGAGACTCTTTAAAAAAAAAAAAAAAAAAAAAAGTGTCTTATCAACTGCATATAGTTGGATTTTAAAAATAATAATCTTTGTTTTTTAAATGGATAAACATTTCAGTTAAATTACTTTTCAGTTAAATTATATTTTGTATAAAAGTTATATTTTTAAAAATTTAAATCTATAGAAAATCTACTAGTATAGTAAGCACCAATTAGATTCACCAATTGTTGACATTTTACCCATTCTCTCTACATTAATATGTATATCATAAATGCATAGATATACATAAACTTTATAAATATATATATACATATACATATGTAGTTTTATGAACTAAAGGAGAGTTGACTATTAGGAACAATTTTCTTACCACAGTAAAACTATCCACTCTAACGTTTTCACACTGACACAATACTGGCATCTAATATACAGTCCATATTCAGATTTCCCCAGTTGTCCCAATAAGGATTTTTATAAATATCCCGCCACCCAGGATCCAACCAAAGGTCATGAACTGCATTTCATTTACTTTTAGTCTCCTGTAACGTAGGAAGGTCCCCAGCCCCTTTTCATTTATTTTTCTTTTTTAAAAAGTTTTTCATGTCATTCTCTCTCTCTCTCTCTCTCTCTCTCTCGTGTGTGTGTGTATGTGTGTGTGTGTGTGTGTGTGTGTTTAAAATCCATCTCAGTTTTATAGATATCCTTCTATTTGGATTTGTCTGATGCTTTGCCATTTCCTGATTAGGTCTAGGTATGCCTTTTTGGCAGGAGTATTACACAGATAGGTAATGTTCTGTCCTTCTCAGTGTGGTATAATAGGTGTGTGTGAGACACAGTTGGCCCTACTGTTAGTAATGCTAAGTTTGGTCAGTTGGTTAAAGTGGGTGTCTGTCAGATTTCTTAATATTCTGCTTCCCAACAATCTCCTACCCAATATTATATCATCCTTTGCTGATTTTTTTTTTTCTGGTTGTAAAGAAATCTATTGCTATCATTGCTTCTACACCTGTCAGTTGGCAGCCTACTCTAAGAAAGAGCTTCCCCTTCTTTTTCCTTTGCCTCATCCTTTCTTTTTTCTTGGTCTTTAGACTCTGTGGAGTCTTTTTTTTTTTAAATTGCATTTTGGGTTGTGGGGTACATGTGAAGAACATGCAAGATTGTTGCATAGGTACACACATAGCAGTGTGATTTGCTACCTTCCTCCCCTTCACCTGTATCTGGCATTTCTCTCCGTGTTATCTCTCCCCAACTCCCCACCCTGCCTCATCCTTTTAAAAAGAAATTTCTAGTATCAACATGGGTTCATGAACGATTTCGTTTCTTCAGTGTTATAATCTATTCCTATCAAGATTCATTTTAAGGTTTAAATGATGCTAGATTTGGCCTTGGGAGCTCTTTGAAGTGCCTTTGTTAAGGGATCTTATGTCCTTTTGATAGTACCCACTAGTTTTTGGACACTTCTTTACTCTCTGGTATAAGATTTTTCTTTCTACCCTGGCCTGTTTCCACCCTGTAATCAGTTCATTTGTCTTGTGTCATGGGGAATGGTATTCAGAAATTGAAACTTGGATGCTAGGTGTGCTCTTTGCACAGAGATTTAATTGCTTCTAGGTCCTTTCTGTGGCAGGAATAAGAAATAATAATGAGTCTTGATTCATACTAATGATGCCTTGATTCTGTTCTAAAACCATAGCCTTTTCTTTTCTTCCCTGCCCACATTTGACATTTGTACTTCTCTTCTCCCACACCAAAAACCTGGGTTCCCAAGAACACATTTGCTCAGTCCTGTACTATATTCAAAATACTTTCTTCATCAACAACAAATTTAGTAAGTCAAATTTAAGATTTCTTTGCAGTTTTCTTTTTGTCCTTAGACTAAACTGTATTTCACTGAGGTTGTATTGTCGGAGTACTATGTTCAGAAGTTATTTAGATTTTTTTTTCCTTCTGTATAATTATGTATCAATGTGATATATAGCTATGTTCTTTAGTTTCTGTTTGCATTTGATTTTAGGGTTTCCCCATTCTTGTTTTCAATGTACTTTTTAAATACACAAAACATGAACATGGTTCAAAAGTCAAAACTATATAAAAAAGTAAACTCAGAACCCTGATTCCATTTTCTATCCCTTCTACCCCCTTAGGTAGCAAATTTTATTTCATTTATTTTTCTGTTTTATTTTGCAAAAATAAACCTGTATATATTCCCATTTCTTCATCTTACACAAAGAGGACATAAAATTTTTAATACCTTTTTTCACTTCCAAATATATTCTGAAAACTACCTGTAACAGCTCCTAGAGATCCTCTTTTTTTTTGTTTGTTTCAATTAGATAATGTGTGACCATTGGTTGATTTTTAGATCTAAAATCTTTTGTGCTTTGTGCTTATCCTGTTTTGTTGAACTCTTTTGCTTTCTTGCATTTTTTCAGTATTTTATAATTCATTTTTTCCCCAGCTAGTTTAGACTTTCCACATTTTTTTTCTATTCCTCTTAGATGTTATCCTAGAAATTACAGCATGTATCAGAGTTTAAAGTTTAGTGGTAACTTTACCATCCTTCTGAAAAATGGAATGATCTTATAATATTTTAACTCTACATACCCCTCTCCCAATTTATATACTATCGTCATGTGTTCTATTTCTGTATTTCAAACCTTCAAGACCTATTTTATACATTCAATCTTTATTTAGATGAACTTGCAAATCCTTCTCACATCTCTTAATTTCCATGTTGGATCATTGCTACTTCTACCTGAGAGATTGTGGTTAAGTTTTCCTTCATTTAGTTGACAAACTCTGTTTATGTTTGTCTGAAAATATCTTCATTTCACCTTGCTTCTAAAAATATTTTCACTGGGAATAGAATTCTAGGTTGATAATTATCTTCAACCTACTGAAAGAAAAGATCATTTCCACCATTTTCTGTCTTGTTGCTGTTGATCTGACACTCTTTTGAAGAAAAGTGGTTGTTTTTTTCTTTGACTTCATTTGGGAATGCTCTCCTTATCTTTGGTTTCCAGCAGTGTCACTGTGTTGTATCTAGACATTGGCACATTTTCACTTGGTCTGACTGAAATTCACCAAACTCCTTGAATTTGGGTTGGTTATGAAAAATTCTCAGCCATTATTTTTTCAAATGTGGTCTCTGTCCCATTCTCTTCTTCAGGGACCCCAGTTGAATGCCTTTTTCTTACCTCTGCCTTCTTACCTGATCTTTTGCCTTTTCTATCTGTTGGTGTCTTTGGAATACATTCTGATAACTTTTTTGAGAGAGAGAGAGAGAGAGAGAGAGAGAGAGAGAGAGAGAGAGAGAGAGAGTGTGTGTGTGTGTGTGTGTGTGTGTGTGTGTGTATGTGTGTGTATGCATGCATGTGCACAGCTGATGATTTTTCCCCTCATGGTGACTTGTGTTTAATATCCATCCTCATCACTGGTTACTGACTATTATTTTGGAAATCTCTTGAAACAAGTGGATAACCAGAACAAAATTATAACCTTCTGGAGAGCTTTTGAGTTTCCCTCTGCTAGGTACCAGAGGGAAAATCCAGTCCTGGACCACCTTAGTCAGTTTAAGGCTTCAGTTCTGGATTACATAGAATGCACAATCTCACAGGAGGCCTGGATTCCTCTGGTTCATTCTCACCTTTGGGCTCTCAGGTCATTGAGGGGAGAGGCTCCCATTAGACTTGCTGTTATGGAATCATTGGGGTGTCCCTGCACCAGCTGGAAACCTCTATGGCCAGTGGTGCCTTTGCCCAAGTTTTGCTTGGGCCCACTGGGCCCAGCAGGCTGCACTCAGTTCGCACTCCCAGCCTGGATCCCGTGCCTGTCAAGGGCAAGCAGAGTGGCAGGGGGTGTGTGAATGAGCCCGCATGGGGTCCAGCCACTGTGCACGGCCAGGCATGGTGTGGGGTGGGCAGCTCCAGGTGCTGGCATGGTTGCCAGCTCCCTGTGAGGCTGCAGCTTTACTAGGTGACCTGCAAGCAGCTTTTACAGCTGGCACTAGGGAACCTGGTGGCACCTGGAAGCTTGGAGATGCCAGGAACTGCAGAGGCCCAAAGATGGTATCACAGCCCTAACTTGGGGAGCTCCTAGGTCTGGTCTCCCCAAAGGGCCACAGCTCTTCTCTCCCTCTTGTAGCATGCAATGTGGTGAGCAGGGGTGTGTCTAAGCTCCATTTGTGTTACAGCTCTTTCAACCCCACCATTCAGCAGGTTCCAAGTTCTTGTCCCGTGTCAAAGAAGAATGAGGTACCCAGACAAGTAGAGGGTGAGCAAGGAGAAGAGGAGCTTTACTGAGTGTTAGAACAGCTCAGAGGAGACTTACAGTGAGTAGCTCCTCTCCATAGCCAGGGTGTCCTGACGAGTGTTCAGCTCTCAGCAGAGAGGAGACTCTGGAGTGGGTAGATCCTCTCTGCAGCTGGCTGTCCTGATGTCTTTCCGAGTTTGGCTGAGTCCAAGGTTTTCATGAGCTTCA
This sequence comes from Sapajus apella, assembly GCF_009761245.1. Classification (NCBI taxonomy): domain Eukaryota; kingdom Metazoa; phylum Chordata; class Mammalia; order Primates; family Cebidae; genus Sapajus; species Sapajus apella. Next base: position 9,072,492 of record NW_022436990.1, read on the forward strand.
GAGGAGGGGATGTGTATGCTGATTGGTTCATGAGTAGCCATGAGTGGGTCCAGAAAGAGCACCGTAAGTTCCCACTCCTGTCCGCAGGACTGGCAGCCTGAGCCCTAGGCTTCAGGCCTTCCCTGACTTGAAGGTGAGGCTTTACTGGGGACCTGCTCGTTTCCACCCAGGAGCCTTTTTGCCCCCTACTGCTATTTATGGTACCCAGTCTGTTCATGCCGATGGGTGCCTGCAGGGCAGTGCGAAGCTGCTCTCAGTACCTCCTTGGCTTCCCTCTCATGCTCATTGGTGCCCAAAGTCCAGATGGGGCCAAGGAAGCAGGGGGCTGTCATCTCAGTCCTTCCCTGAGCTTGCTCACACCTGGCTGGATTGCAAGAGCATCTGGGATCTGCCTCAACTTTTCTCCTAGATTGGAGTGGGCACTGGGAGTGGGGAGAGGCCAGACAGTGGGATCAGGCACTGCCAAGCCTCCTCTGCACTTCCTTGAGAGTGCAGAGATGCCTGGGTCTGCAGCAGTGGCTGGGCAGCTGCAGTTGTGCCTGGGAGGGTGGGACTCCTGCTTGCTCCCAGCCCCCAAGAGTATAGGGATCCCTGGGTCTGCAGCCATGGCAGAGGAGTTGCTGTGCCTGAGGAGTGCAAAGCTCCTGACCTGTCAACTCAGAAGAGAGCAGGGCTTCAGACTGTTCCCAGCTATGGCCAACTCCATGGAGTGTGCAGCCCCAGCCACACCTCCTCCACTGAAGCCGGCATCATGGCAGCGACCGCTCTAGACAGGCCACTGCTGTGATCATTGCCATCTTATGTGGGTCTGGGCTTTAACATATGTCCCTTTTATAGCCAAAAGGCATTAACATGAAAGCTCAGATCTAGTGGGAGCAACAAACCCCTTCCAGACAAAAGCAGCATCTATACTCATTTACTTCTGGAGTTCCTTTAGTTCTAATAACTTCTAACTCTATTGTTAGCTGCTCTTACATTTAAGAAAGGTGTGCATTTCTTCCTTTTTAAAAATGTTTTAATCAGAGATTTGAGGTCTGTTTTTGCTTTGTTTTCAAGAGGGCTTGTTGATATCCTAGCCCATTATTACAGATGATCTGAAGTCTTACAGTTTCCTCTTACAATTTATTTCTGCCTGCTTTCTGACTTTGGAGAGTTGGTATGCTTCTATTTTTTATTATAAAGCAGGCCAAATGCTGTTACTTTCCAGTGCTGTATGTATACAGAATGCATATAAAATGAGAGAAGGAAGCTTTTCTGTGTCAGGCACCATAATAAGTGTTTTATAATTAATTAGTCTTTACTACAACCCTGGGAGATGATAGAATTGGAGGTGGCTATTGTTTTTCCCGTTTTATGTAATAGGGAAATGAGATTAAGTAATTCCACTAAGGTCATAAAACTAGCAGGTGGCCAAGCCATAGAGTCAAGCCAAGGTTTGACACCCACAGCCTGGCTCTTAACCACTGCATCTCAGCAGTTTCCATTTATAGAGATTTAGCCAGTTACTGTAATTAAAATCATTAGAGATCTAAGCACTTAGAACTCAATTTTGACTCAATATGCATAGAAATCATAATTGACTTAATAGGTACTGATGCTATAATACTCAAGCCATTGCTAGTCAAAGCCATGATTCCAACCATATTTACCTTGTATCTGTGTACCTACATAGGTCTGCACTTCTCACTTTCACACCGTTAACGGAGACATTGACTAATCCTTCCAGGGAAACACCACTTCCATTATTTCTTTTCTGTGTTTTTTTCTCTTTTTTTTTCTCCTCTCTAGACATTTAGTGCAGAAGGAGGCAATAGGTTATTTACTGTCTGCCATCATGTTGCAAATTAGGTTCACTAATCAATTTTTTAAAATACAAAAACTATTAAGAGGATGAAGTCTATTCCTTACGGCCAGTCATTCCTGTGGGTTTTTTATATGAAGCCATACATTATTGTGGTTAAGAATGTGGGCTTGAGAATCAGGCTGCCTGGGTTCAAATTCTGACCCTGCTGCTTACAAATTACATGACCATGCAAAGTATTGGACCTTTATGTGCCTTGTTTTCTTCAGCTGAAAAATGGAGAAACAGGATCTACCTCATAGCGTTAGGATGAGGATTAAATGTAAAGTAGTTGAAAGAGTGTTTGACACAGTGTTATTATAGGGTTATTATGAGGATTAAATGTAAATTAATTGAAACAGTGTTGATGACAATCAAATGCTTATTCTTACTATTTTCATTGTTTATTTCTGAATAGTCTCTAACTTCAAGGTTTATTTTCTGAATCAAGAATTTTTTATTGTAAAAATTTCCAAGTGATTAGTATATTTGTGTTTATTTTTACTTATTTCCAGGTTTATTACATATATATATGACACAGAGTTTCACTCTTGTTGCTCAGGCTGGAGTGCAATGATGTAATCTCAGCTCACTACAACCTCTGCCTCCTGGATTCAAATGATTCTCCTGCCTCAACTCCTCCAGTAGCTGGGATTACAGGCATGTGCCACCACACCTGGCTAATTCTGTATTTTTAGTAGAGACAGGGTTCCTCCATGTTGGCCAGGCTGGTCTCGAACTCCCAACCTCAGGTGATCCACCTGCCTCGGCCTTCCAAAGTGCTGGGATTACATGTGTGAGCCACCATGCCAGGCCAGTTTATTACATATTTTAAATAGAACATAACCAAAATTTCAAAACTGTAAGTCTTATAAGGATTTCAGTAATCTAATACCTAAACAAATATTGCTCCTGAAACATTTGAAAATGTCTGTTTTCTAAAGAATGAGTTATTTGTATACATATAGATCTCTATTACATCATCATTGTTAATGTTAATTTTCTAATACTCTATAGTTTTTAGCCTACTAAATCTGAAAATCAGAAACTTTCCATAATCTCTAGATATATGTATTTTGGATTTAGGTCTTAAAAAAAAAAGTTATTTTGTAGTTAATAGATTCTTCTGATCCTTGCTGAGGAAAATAAATTTTTCTTTTTTTTTTAGACAGAGTCTTGCTCTGTTGCCCAGGCTAGAGTGCAGTGGCACAATCTTGGCTCACTGCAACTTCTGCCTCCCAGGTTCAAGCAATTCTCCTGACTCAGCCTCCTGAGTAGCTGGGATTACAGCCATGCACCACCATGCCCAGCTAATTTTTGTATTTGTAGTAGAGATGGGGTGTTTCGCCATGTTGGTCAGGCTGGTCTCGAACTCCTGACCTCGTGATCTGCCTGGCTTGGCTTCCCTAAGTGCTAGGATTACAGGCACGCACCACCATGCCCAGCTAATTTTTGTATTTGTAGTAGAGATGGGGGAGTTTTGCCATGTTGGTCAGGCTGGTCTCGAACTCCTGACCTCGTGATCCACCTGCCTCGGCCTCCCTAAGTGCTGGGATTACAGGCATGAGCCACCATGCGTGACCAACTGAGGGAGATATTTTTGATGAATTATTCTTTTTCCTACCTTTATTACTGTTTTCTCAGAATCTCTGAGAGTCAAATTTGGTTTAAGATTAGGACACTTCCTAGGAGCTAGAAGAGCAAGCTGTTCTGCCTGTCACTAGATTGGCAGCAGAAAAAACAAGGACTGTGACGTTGAGATACTGGAGTAAGAAGGTGGTGGAAACGTACAGTTAGGCTTGTTCTTGCTCATTTTTAAACCATAATATTTCTTTGGCTTCCAATAACACAACTGCCTTTCTCCTCCTCCTCTTCCTCCTGGCAGCCCCAGGAGGAAGCCAAAAGAGCCAAGGGGAAATCAGATTCTACATGAAGAGCTAAGAACACTCTCCCAAACCTTATTAACAGGGAGCAGCCTGCTCTCTCATAGGGCAGCTCTTTAGAGATTGTGTTTCATGACATTGCAGACATGGTGCCTGCCTATTCTCAGGCTTCCACAAGAATTTTTCCTCTCCACACTCTACCTGTGAAAGTTGCTAGGCAGCAAGGAGATAAAAGTGTTAGAGGATGTGACCGTTTTCTTGCAAGTTTTTGTCTGTTTCTACCTACATAGAGCAAAGCAGCTTTTCTGTAGGGATTTATCTTCAAAAGCAAAGCATTCTTGTCTTTGCTTCTCTGCCTACATTATTAGTGGTAATGGAATGGCCCAGTTTTCTAAGACTACAAAATCAAGGGAGCACAACCTCCACATTTAACTGCTTGTGCTGTACCTCCTGCCTTGAATGCCTTCCCCTGCCATGGAAGGACTTTGAAGGTTGCTTAGTGCAGGGGCTGGTACTTCACTAGTGAAGGCAGTTGATTTGCTGCCAGACGTTCTCTTGTGCAGCTGTGTCCCTTCATTCCCACATGGGCACTGTCCTTTGTATAATGATGACACCCTTGCCTGCCATCAGCTGGACTGGTCTTTTGAACTCTTGATCCAGTAGTGGTGATGTTACTCTTACTCACTACACTTTACCTAGCAATCACTACAGCATATCTGAAGAGCAACTATCTGGTATAAGAGAAAAAACTTCAGCAGTGTTTGACTCTCTTGTTCTTTTACCTACCAAAATCTTATCTTTGCAAGACAAGTTTAAATAGTTCTTCTGTTTTTATCTTTTATCTTACTTAATTTCCCACTACATGATGCTATGAATTTCAACAAACTCATCATACACTTCCCTTGTAGCTGTTAGTGAGAATGTTTTATTTTACTTGGGTTTGTATGTATCTTTGGGGAAACAAACTAAATGCCTTTTATAAAGTAATCATTTAACAGCAGTTGCATAAGTGATAAAATCTGAAGTGGTGTTGTTTAGCAATGTTCTGTCACCATCTAAACTAACCAGCCACTGGATAGATAAAGTACTGTATTTCCATTAGTGTTTTTTCCTTAGAGATTATTTATGTATGCAGAAAACTTTATTTTGTTTTAAAACATGATACGGAGTATCTTTCCCAGCCTGGGGGCATTGGCCACATTCACCTCTGCAACTCTCCCTTTCCTGTTTCCCATGGCTTAACCTCTTTTGATGGACTTTTTCTGTTAGGTCGTAAATACCTCCTCACAGTGCATAATCATCTTTGCACAGGCCCAAGGGTCATTTTATTGCTTCGATCATCTGTCTCAGCCTTTTATATTTCTAGTTTAACTCTGTCAAAGGTCTTAGATGCCAGCACTTAGTAGTCCCCAAATAATAACAGATGATCATATGATCAAATTAATTAGCAGACTCTACTTTCACTTGCAATCACTTCTGCTACTACTGTGTAGAAGGAAAGGGTTTCCTTTCTTTCGACAATTACTTGAAATCTTGTCCAGGTCTCTCTGTTGGTCAGTCACTCAACCAGAATTTTTGAGCACAGTCTATATGCCTCAAACCATTATATGCACTATGGAATGAATATACAGAAGTATGTTCCCTTGAAGAAATGTTAATCTAGTTGATTAGGCAACATATACCAATACAACTCAGTGAATAAGATGATGTTATATGATACAACATTATCAACTACTCTAAAGAAACTTCTCGTCAATGTTTTTTTAAATCCCTCTGGCTTTATGAATATAAAATTGATGAATACAAATTGTATATATTTACAGCATACAATGTGATATTTTGATGTTTGCAAAATTATTAAATCAAGCCAATTAACATATCCACCACCTTGTATACTTATCTTTTTTTGTAGTTTTGCAGTGAGAATACTTAAGATCAACTTTCTTAGCAGTTTCAAGTGTGCAGTATATTATCATTAATTCTAGTCACCATGTTGTACAATAGATTTGTAGAAGTTACTCATCCTATCTAACTGAAGTTTTGTATCATTTGACCAATGTCTTCTTATTCTTCCCCCTCCCCCTGACAAACCACCAGTTTACTCTCTAGTTCTGAGTTCAACTTTTTTTTTTTTTTTTTTTTTTTTTTTTCTGAGACGAAGTCTTGCATTGTCACCCCAGCTGGAGTGCAATGGCATAATCTCAGCTCACTGCATCCTCCACCTCCCAAGTTCAAGTGATTCTCCCGCCTCAGCCTCCTGAGTAGCTGGGATTACAGGCATCTGCCACATGCCCGGGCTAATTTTTTTTATTTTTAATAGAGACGGGGTTTCACTGTGTTGGCCAGGCTGATCTCGAACTCGACCTTATGATCCGCCTGCCTTAGCCTCCCAAAGTGCTGGGATTACAGGCCTGAGCCACCACGCCTGGCTAAGAGTTCAACTTTTTAGATTTCACATGTAAGTGAGATTATGTGGTATTTGTCTTTCTATGCATGACTTATTTCACTTAGCATAATGTCCTTCAGGATCATCTATGTTGTCAAAAATGACCGTGTTTCCTTCTTTTTTGAGGTTGAATCGTATTCCATTGTGTATATATGCCACATTTTCTTTATTAATCTTCTATTCATTTGATGACGTATACCTATGTGGCCTCCATATTTCACTATTGTGAATACTGCTGCAATGAACATGGGAGTACAGGCGCCTCTTCAATGTATGGATTTCATTTGCTTTGGGTATATATGCAGAAACGGGAATGCTAGATAATACAATAGGTATAGTTTTAGTTTTTTGGGGGGCACCTCCATACTGTTTTCCTTAATGGCTATACTAATTTACATTTCTGACAACAGTATATGAGGGTTCCCTTTTCTCCACTTACCTTTTTGAAACAGCCATTCTAACAGGTGTGAGGTGGTACCTCATTGCAGCTTTAGTTTGCATGTCACCGCTGCCTAGCAATATTGAGCATTTTTTCACATACCTGTTGGCCATTTCTTTATCTTTTGAGGAATGTCTATTTGGGTCCCTTGCTCAATTTTTAATTGGATTATTTGTTTCCCTACTATTGAATTGAGTTCCTTGCCTATTTTGAATGTTTACTCCTTTTCTGATACGTGGTTTACAAATACTTTCTACCATTCTGTGGGTTATCTCTTCATTCCATGGATGGTTTCCTTTGCTGTGCAGAAGCTTGTGTGTGTGTGTGCAGAAGCTTTTAAATGTGATGCAATCCATTTATTTATTTTTGCTTTTGTTGCTGGTGCTTTTGGGTTCCCATCCAAAAAATCATTGTTTAGACCAATGTCAAGAAGTTTTTTCCTATTATTTCCTCTAGTAGTTTTATAGTTTCAGACATTACATTTAAGTTTTTAATCTATTTTGAGTTGATTTTTGTATATCATGTGAGATAAAGGTCTAATTTTATTCTCCTGCATGTGGATATCCAGTTTTCTCAGCATTATTTATTGAAGAGACTGTTATTTCCTCATTGAATGTTCTTGGCACTTCTGTCAAAGATTGGTTGACTGCAAGTGTATGGATTTATTTCCAGGATATCTATTCTGCTCCAATCATCTGTATACATCTGTTTTTATGCCATTATCATGCTGTTTTAATTACTATAGCTTTGTGGTATATTTTGAAGTCAGGTAGTGTGATACCTCCAGATTTGCTTTGCTCAGGATTGCTTTGGTTCCCTAGAGTATTAGTGGTTCCCGTGAACACTGGGATAGTTTATGTTTCTATAAAAATGTCATTGGAATTTTGAAAGGGATTGCACAGAATCTGTAGCTTACTTGGGGTGTTGTGCACATTTTAACAATATTAACTTTTCCAATACATGAACATGAGATGTCTTTCCATTTGCTTGCATTCTTCGATTTCTTTCATTGATGTTTACGGTCATTATACAGATCTCTTACTCCTTTGTTAAATTTATTCCTAAGTCTTTATATTAGTTCATTTTCATGCTGCTGGTAAAGACATATCTGGGAATGGGAAGAAAAAGAGGTTTAATTAGACTTACAGTTCCACACGGTTGGTATGTAAAGACATACCTGAGACTGGGAAGAAAAACAGGGTTAATTGGATTTACAGTTCCACATGGCTGGGGAAGCCTCAGAACCATTGTGGGAGGCCAAAGGCACTTCTTACATGGTGGCAGCAAAAGAAAATGAGGAAGATGCAAAAGCGGAAACCCCTGATAAAACCGTCAGATCCCGTGAGACTTATTCACTATCAGGAGAACATTATGGAGAAAACTGTCCCCATCATTCAAATTATCTCCCACCTTGTCCCTCCTACAACAACTGGGAATTATGGGAGTACAATTTAAGATAAGATTTGGATGGGGACACAGCCAAACCATATCAATATTTAATCTTTTTTGGTAGCTATTATAAATGAAATTTTCTTTTTCAGATAGTTTATTGTTAATGTATAGAAACACTACTGATTTTCAGGTTTTGATTTTGTGTCCTGTAACTTTACTGAATTTGTTTATTAGTTCTAACAGTTGTTTGATGAAGTTGTTAGGTTTTTTATGTGTAAGATCATGACATCTTCTAACAGGTGTCATCCTCCTTTTTGATTTGGATGCCTTTTATTTCTTTCTCTTTCATAACCTTGCTGTGGCTAGGATTTCTAGTCCTATATTGAATAAAAGTGGTGAGAATAGTCATCTTTATCTTGTTTCTGGTCTTAGAGGAAAAGCTTTCAGTTTTCCACCATTAAGTACGAAGATTCCTATGGACTTGTCATATCTAGCCTTTATTGTTTGAGGTACATTCCTTCTATATCTAACTTGTTGAGTGTCTTTCTCATAAAAGGATATTAAATTTTGTCAAGTGCTTTTTCTGCATCTATTGCGATTATCATATATTATGTATCCTTCATTCTGTTAATGTGGTGTAACATATTTATTAATTTGCATGCCTTGGCATGGATGCATCCTTGCATCCCAGGGATAAATCCCACTTAATCATGCTGTATAACCCTTTTTAAAAATGTTTTTTTTTCTCCTTTGAGACGGGATCTGCTCTGTCAACCAAGCTGGAGTGCAGTGGCATGATCATCACTTACTACAACCTCAATCTCCTGGGTGCAAGTGATTCTCCTGCCTCAGCCTCCCAAGTAGTTGGGACTACAGGCATATGCCACCATGCCAGGCTTTTTTTTTGGGGGGGGGTAGAGACAAGGTCTCACTATGTTGCCCATGCTGTCCTTGAACTCCTGAGCTAAAGCAGTCCTCTCACTTTGGCCTCCCAAAGTGTTGACATGGGCCACTGTGCCAGGCCTATGATCTTTTAAATGTGCTGTTGAATTTGGTTTGCTAGTAGCCTATAGTTTTCTTTTCATATGAATGTCCTTTTCTGGCTTTGATAACAAGTTAATGTTGCCCCCAAAAAATGTGTTTGGAAGGGTTCCTTTCCAATTCTTTGGAAAAGTTTGAGAAAAACTGGTGTTAATCCTTCTTTGAATGTTTGATAGAATTTAACGGCGATGTCATCAGATCCTGGATTTTTCTTACTGGGAGTTTAAAAAATTTTTATTTTTTTTACTTTTTTTTTTTTTTTTTTTGAGACAGGTTCTTGCTCTGTTGCCAAGCTAGAGTGCAGTGACATGATCTTGGCTCACTGCAACCTCTGCCTCCTGGATTCAAATGATTTTCCTGCCTCAGCCTGCCGAGTAGCTGGGACTGCAGGCACACACCACCACGCCCAGCTAATTTTTGTATTTTTAGTAGAGATGGGGTTTCACCATGTTGGCCAGGATGGTCTTGATCTCTTGACCTTGTGATCTGCCCACCTCCCAAAGTGCTGGATTATAGACGTGAGCCACCGTGAACAGCCGGGAATTTTTTTGTTTTTGTTTTTTTTTAATTGATTCCATTTTCTTGCTATTGGTCTGTTCACATTTTCTATTTCTCTGTGATTCAGTCTTGGCAGGTTATATGTTTCTAGGAATTTATCTTTTTTTTTAGGTTATTTAATTTGTTAGTATATAGTTCATAGCAGTCTCTTGAGATTCTTTGTATTTCTGTGGCATCAGTTGTAATGTCTCCTTTTTAATTTATAGTTTTATTTGAAGTATCTCTTTTGTTGCTTAATCTAGCTAGAGGTGTATCGATTTTGTTTATTGCTTTAAAAAGCTGACTTTTGGTTTCATTGCTCTTTTCTGATGTTTCTCTCATCTCTGTTTTCTTTATATCTGCTCTGATCTTTTTATTTCCTTCCTTTTGCTGACTTTGACCTTAGTTTTTCTTTTTCTTTTTTTTTTTAATTGAGGTGTAAAGAAATTAGGTTGTTTATTTTAGGTCTTTCTTTTTTTTAGATGTAGGTGCTTATTACTCCAAACTTCCTTCTTAGAACTGCTTTTTCTGCAACCTATAAGTTGCAGTATATTGTGTTTTCATTTTAAGTTATCTGAAGATACTTCTTGACTTCCCTTTTGTTTTCATCTTTGATATATTGGTTGTTCAGGAATATGTTGTTTGATTTCCACATATTTGTGAATTTTCTATTTTCTCCTGTTATTGATTTCTATTTTCATTGTAGTTGGAAAAGATACTTGATGTAATTTTGATCTTCTTAAATTTGTTAAGACTTGCATTGCAGCCTAACACATGACTTACCCTGAAGAATGTTCTGTGTGCTCTTGAAAATAATGTATTCTGCTGTTGTTGGATGCAATGTTCTATATACGTCTCTTAGATCTGTTTGGTCTATAGTGTTGTTCATGTCCATTTTTTAAGCTGATTTGTTATCTGAATTATCTATTCATTTTTGAAAGTAGGTTGTTGAAGTCCCATACTCTTATTGTATTGCTCTCTATTTCTTCCTTCTTTTCTGTTAATATTTGCTTTATATATTTAGGTGCTTTGATATTGAATGCATCTATCTTTATCATTGTTTTACCATCCTGAATTGACGTCTATTATTTAATGATCTTCTTTGTCTCTACATTAGCCCATTTTCATACTGCTATAAAGACACACCCAAGAATGGGTAATTTTTAAAGGAAAGATTTTTAATTGACTCACAGTTGAACATGGCTGGGGAGAACTCAGGAAACTTACAATCATGGTGGAAGGCAAAGGAGAAGTAAAGCACCTTCTTCACATGGTGGAGGAAAGGAGAAGTGCTGAGCAAAGTGGTGAAGAGCCTCTTAGAAAACTATCAGATCTTGTGAGAACTCACTCACTATCACAAGAATGGCATGGGGGAAACCATCCCCATAATTCAATTACCTCCACCTGGTCTCTCCCTTGACATGTGGGGATTATCAGGATTACAATGCAAGATGAGATTTGGGCGGGGACACAAAACCTAACTATATCAGTCTCTTTTTACAACTTTGACTTAAAGTCTATTTTGTCTGATATAAGTATAGCTACTTCTCCTCTCTTTTGGTTACCATTCATATGAAAGATCTTTTTCTCTCCTTTCACTTTCAGCCTATGTATGTCTTAAGCTAAAGTGAGTCTCCTGTAGGCAACATATAGTTGAATCTTTTCTTTTTAAAATCTATTCAACCACTCTTTTGATTGGATAATTTCATCAATTTATATTTAAAATAAGTATTGTAATTCCTTCTGCCACTTAGCTAATTGCTTTCTGTTTTTTAGTTCCTTAGATTCAATCATTATTTTCTTGGTGTCTGCCTTTGTGATTTAATATTTTCTTACTGATATGCTTTGATTCATTTCTTTCTATCTTTTGTGTTCTATCTTATGAGTATTTTTTTACTTAGTAGTTACCATGAGACTTATGTAAAACATCTTATAATAATCTATTTTAAGCTGATACTAACAACTTCAATCACATGTAAAAACTCTACATTTTAACTTCTCCTCCCCAAATATCTTGTGTTTTTTATGTTAAAATTTACATATTTTACATATTGTTTATCAATTTCCAAACTATTGATGTATGAGTTATTTTTAATAATTTTGTCTACTAACCTTATACTGGAGTTAAAATTGATTTATGTACCATCATTACAGAATTAGGATTCTTGAATTTGACTATATTCTTACTTTTATAGTAAGTTTTTATAATCTCATGTATTTTTATGTTAGTGTCCTTTCGTTTCAACTTTAAAGACTTCTCTTAGCATCTCCTATAAGGCAGGTATAGTGGTAATGAACTGTCACAGCTTTTGTTTCTTTGGGAAATGTATCTCCCCTTCGTTTCTGGAAAACATCCTTGCTGAATATCATATTCTTCATTGGCAGTTTGTTTTCTTTGGCACATTGATATCCTCCTACATCTTCCTCACCTGCAGTTTCTCTTGAGAGATGTTCTGTTTTAATTTTATGAAGCCTCTCTTGTATGTGATGAGTTGCTCTTTTCTTGCTTTCAAAATCCTTTTTACCTTTGACTTTGGGGGATTTGATTGTAATGTATGTTAGATCTCTATATTTAATCTGTTTGTGCTATTTGGGTTTCATGAATGTGAGTATTCATTTCTTTCTCTAAATTTGGGAAGTTTTCTGTCATTGTTTCTTCAAGTAAGCTTTCTGTCCTTTTCTCTTTCTCGACTCCATCTAGAACTTCTATAATGTGTATAGTCATTCACTCAATGATGTCTCATCATTTCTTTAGGCTTTCTTCAGTCTTTTTATTTAAAAAAATTTGCTCCTTTGGGTAATTACAAATGTCCTTTGAGCTCATTGATTCTTTCTTCTGCTTGACTGAGTCTGTTATTGAAGTTTTCTATGATTTTTTTTCCAGATAAGTCATTGTGTTTTTTAGCTTCAGAATTTGTTTGTTTTTGTCACTTTGTTATGTTTCTCATTTTGTTTATGTACTGCTTTCTTGATTTCATGTAGTTTTCTACATGTGGATTTGTGTGTTTGTGTGTTTGTTTTTTTTCTCACTGAGCTTATTTAAGAGGATTATTTTGAATTCCTTGTTGGGCAGTTCATTTTATTAGGGTCAGTCATTGGTGCTTTATTTTCCTCCTTTGGTGTCATGTTTTCTTGATCGTTCATGGTCCTTGTGGCCTTGTGTTGGTGTCTGTGCATTTGAAGAAGTAGGAACCTATTCCAATATTTACAGATTGGCTTTGGCAGTGAAAGACCTTTACCAGTTAGCTCATCCAGAGATTCTGGGCAGGCTCTCTGGTGGGGTCAAAGGGCAGACTTGATGCTGTAGTCATCAGGCAGGTTAGCCTTATGTCGAGATTCACTGGGGCCTAAGCCATGGGCATGGCCTGGCATTAGTGCTCTTTATGTCACAAGTCTCCATGAAGAATGAACTGGGGTTGTGAGAGTATTAGTCTCCTGTGCTGCTCACAGTGTAGCTGTGGTATGATTTTTGGCTGGAAATCAAGGAGTCCTCTTTGTCACCTCAAAAGTTTTGAAAACTTTGGTACAGTAGAAAGAACTCTGGGAGCAGTTAGATCAACAGCATTGAAGCACCATCCTGCTCTGGTGTGTAAGAAGCAGACATCAAATAAGAGGCTGAGGCAAAAGGATATGGGCATACTTGTCCTTCCGTACATAAGAGGCTTCCTTTGGGTAGTCTAAGAATGAATGAAAAACATGAGATCAGAGTAGACATTTATATCTGCAGGTAGAAGTGATGATCTAGGGAAACTGAGGTTTAATTAATGTTGCCTGAGTGTTGAGCCACAGAATGCTGAGGCCTGAGGACATTTGGGTTAAGTTAACTTAAAGTACGTCTCCATTTTATTCCTTTTCTTCCATTATTTTTGCTACTATAAATATATAGGCTTCTGCCATTTCACATCTAGGCTCTTATCTCTGTAACAGGCTTTCCATTGGTTTTCTTTCCCTTGTGTCATTCAGCTTCAGTCCATCTTGATCAGTTACTAAACTGATCTTTTTAAAATGCTGCTCTTGTCATATTATTACAAACTCTTGAAAATAAGGAGATACACATACTCTTTTGAGCTTCACAACAGAGGTGGTAGAATGATAGAGAGGATGGTGATCAAAGTAGCATGAGATCTACTATCTTATTCTCCAATTCTCACAGACGCACAAGGGAAAATATGATTCTCATGACAATTCCAGCATGTCCATTGTGTTCCTCCTTAGCATTTTTGTTTTTAAGTCCATTGAAATACGCACATAGCACTGAAAGAAATACTAAGCCAATGCTGTTAAATTGCTAACTTAACAAACAGACATAACCTTAGCAAAATTTTCCTCTGTTCATAGATTCAGAAATTTGGAGTCATATCTACATCACCTGATGCTTTGGTTGGTTTCTGTAGAAGCACATTCTGAGACAGGAATTCAGGTGAACATGTTTTATTAAAGGTGTTTTCCTAGGAGAAAAAGCTGTAGAAAAGCAAAGGAGTAGAATAAGGAAGGGAAAGAGGCAAAGCAAGGAATATAACTTCAGGTAAAGTAGAGCTCATCCATGGGATAGGAGTTTAGGGATCTGGAGCATATGTCACACTGTCTTTTGTACCCTGCCCTGTAAGTCTGTGGTAATGTTGACAAAGATGAGGAGGTGGGGATTGTAGTCTTCTGAGAAAAATGGTTTCCATTGGCTGAGGCAAGTTTCCATAGAAGGGGGCACTGTGAGCTGTTATCAGCCAATACTCACAGCAACTGAGGGACTAGGTACACGCCCACTAAAGAAGATCGAAGTGGGATACAAACAGCATCTATTATAGTTTACCCTATTGAGATCCACCGTTTCTCATACATCGAGGTCATTTCAGTAAGGTATAGATTCTAGTGGATTCTATTTGGTAACATTCTGGGAAAACACATAAGAGGAAGGTTATCAGGAACAGTATAGCCTGACTGGTGCAGTCATCCTAAAGTTACAACTAATACTCATAACCTCCACCCTTTACTATTCGTTCTAGATTCCTCTCGGTCTCAGCCATCACTTCTTCTGGCCTAGATGGCCTATCTGGCGGGATACCCCACACTTTGTTTTGTTTGACTTTTATATGGAAACGAGGGAGGTTTATTGGTTGCATATTGTACTGCAGAGCCAATGGAGAGCATTAGAGCCAGAGGATACTTGCAGACAGACAGCTTCAATGATACGCATGCACCCAAGGAGCCCTGAGCCACTGCTCATGGCTTTGCCCTCGTTTCCAGTGACAAATTCCAGCCTCCTTGGTCCCATGCTTGGAGCAGGAATGTAGGAGCTGCTGTACCTAAATTCCAAGGGGCAGGGGTGAGACCAGAGCACTTGCCTCAGCACATAGGCGTGTACCAACAGACTGCCCCCAACAAAGGGGTCTGCTACGTTCTTAGCCCTCCCAATCTTTAAAATATGAAAAAATAGAGTTTATTCTCTTAAAAATACATTCCATTCGGTATGTGTTCTCAGCAGAAAAATAGGGCCCCTTTCCTATATTCTTGGTTGTGAGGCATTGAGGAGAACCCTGTTCCCCACTCAGGGTATTCAAAAAATAATTCCTAAAACCGGCTCTTTCCAAAGCAATCTTGTCAGAGAAATAACAAAACCTTGTACCAAGTCAGCCAGGGACCCAGTCTCTGGGACCTTATTTCTTTATTGAGAAGTGGTAACACTTGGGATAACCCACGTTTCCATCCCTGGGGGAATCTGAGATCAAGAACCAAGCTCGTGTCTTTCTTCTTTTTTGCCAGCTAGTTATAGGGAACGCCCTCATAAGGTCACAGGTGTGAGCCATGGAGCAAGCATTGGTTCAGTAGTGGTAGGTATTGTGGAAATCTGGGCCACTTGTTCACACAGCTTATTTGTGACCTCTGGACCTGCTCAAGCCTAATCCTAGACATGCCACTTTAATTTAACAGTGTATTTCTTCTGAGCCCATGTAACCTAATGACTTGGTGGGGTCATGACGGGTATTTATAGCTACAGGTCACTTGGTATCTCATGATAAGGTATTCCATGTCTGTCGTTCCAGGAGTTATTTTTCAGGTCGTATATAGTTCTCTATATACCTTCTACATGTAGAACCCTAAGAATATGCTGTGTCTGTCTACTTGAGGCTTGCCTGAGTCATCACAAGACAACTGTTTCTTCCTCTAACATTGTTGAATCTGCCAAATGGTGTGACCCAAGTGGCAGGATGGCTTGTGCAGCAGTCTGAACTTGCTACTGATCTCTTCCTTTTTCCTCGCTCCATTCATAATTGGACACCTTCAAAATCATTTGATGAAAGAATCAGAATGTTATTCCCAAGTGTGAACTATACTTAATACCTATTAAGCACTGTGATTTTTTTTTCTCTTACTGGTGGTAGGTACAAGGTACAATAAATTGTTCTTTACTTTGCAGGTGATGTCTTAGATGCCTCAGGTTATTATAACCCGGAATTTTGAAGCTAGAAGGACTCTGAATCTTTGTAGCCTATTTTCCACTCTCTGGAGTCCATATATCATACAAAGATATTGAGAATACTTGCCACTTCTAGCTTATCAGACCTAATTAACATGATCTCATCAATACAGTAGATACAGTATGATGTTCTGCAAAATGTTCAGATGGTCCATGTGGCTTTGGGACTGTGATATAACAGAAGAATTAGGAATCTTGGGCAAGATCATGAATGTACATTGTTCCTTACATGTGAATGGGATCTGCTTCTGATCTTCCTTTCTCAAAGATATGGACAATAGTATATTAGCCAGATCACTACCTGTATATCATATTCTAAGCCATGTGTTTATCTCTTCTAGTAAAGATACCACATCTGGCACGATGACTGCAAGGCTCCCACTTGATTAAGTTTGTGCTACTCCACTGCCATCGCAATAATTCATCAGGTATTTGTAGAGGCCGTATAGGTGAATTAAATAAGATTGTAAATCATGACATGGTCACGATTTATAATCATGGATGATTACCATTGCATTGTTTACTGATAGTGTTATTCAGCAAAGGGGTCACTGCCTGATGTGGTAGAAACCAATACTATGACACCGAGCTTTGAGTGTCATAGGCGTTAAAAAGAGTTATATTGAAAGCGTTATACTGAAAGTCAGCTTCTAAGGCAACGGAAATTAAGCTCCAATCTGTCTCCCGATGATGGTTTCAAGGCAGTATTTTAATTAAAGGTTCTGCAGGTGGATTCTGAGATTAGTGGGTACTTGGTAAAAGGAACGGGGAAGTCTGGGAAGTCCTTGGGCATGTGCAGGTATCTATGTTCACTCATGGGTCACATGTGCAAACTTGGGGGAATTAGTGTGAAATGTAGTGGAAATTCAGGTTGTGATGTCAGCAAGCTCATTCGGCACAAACTCCAGTTAGTCATCAGGGTTCCAACTGATTTTTAGCCAGTTTTTATTTTTACTTTTTAATCTCTCAAGTGGAGGGCATTTCAGCATGTTCTTTCTTACCTTCTGTCCTGCAAACTCAAGAATTTGTTAGTTACTGGTTTCTTTCTCTTGAGGTGGGGAGAGCATAGTTTCTGCTTTTTCAGTTTCAGTTATTTCTTTTCTTATATGCTGTCCTATAAGTTTAAGAATTTAGCCATTGATTTCTTTAATTCTTTGAGGCATGCTTTCAATAGTAGTCCTAATCTCTTTCATTGTTCCCTTGCAAGCAATATTAATTTTTAATTTATTATTTTGGCTAAAGCTGGCAGCAGTCTCAGGGGCCTCCACTTGACCTTCCCTACTGTAATTCTTTTACTTTACTCTTCAAAAAACCAGTGTCTAATGTGAGAGTTTTTCAAATTGGCATGTCCATTCCAGTTATACACTGATGAACTGGAGATACAACCACTGGGTAGACCCATAAACCCAGTGGACTCACTATGAGGTCTGTAGGATTGGGTGAGGAATTCATTTATAACCTGACCCTAAATGTCTTCTCTAATTGAAGGTCAGAATGGTACTTGGGTTTTCTGAGTATCAGTGTTGATTGGGATCTTGTGTACAACATCCTTTTATTTTATTTATTTATTATTATTATACCTTAAGTTCTGGGGTACATGTGCAGAATGTACAGGTTTGTAACTTAGGTATACACGTGCCATGGTGGTTTGCTGCACTCATCAACCCATCATCTACATTAGCTATTTCTCCTAATGCTATTTCTCCCCCAGCCCCCCACTACCCTACAG
Source organism: Sapajus apella (assembly GCF_009761245.1). Classification (NCBI taxonomy): domain Eukaryota; kingdom Metazoa; phylum Chordata; class Mammalia; order Primates; family Cebidae; genus Sapajus; species Sapajus apella. The sequence continues at coordinate 9,090,271 of NW_022436990.1, forward strand.
GCCCCAGTGTGTGGTGTTCTCCTCCCTGTGTCAATTTGTTCTCATTGTTCAGCTTCCACTTATGAGTTAGAACATGTGGTGTTTGGTTTTCTGTTCCTGTGTTAGTTTGCTGAGAATGATGGTTTCCAGCTTCATCCATGTCCCTGCAAAGGATATAAACTCATCCTTTTTTGTGGCTGTATAGTATTCCATGGTGTATATGTGCCACATTTTCTTTATCCAGTCTATCGTTTGGTGGGCATTTGGGCTGTCTTTGTTATTGTGAACATTGCCGCAATAAACATACATGTACATGTGTCTTTATAGTGGAATGACTTATAATCCTTTAGATATATACCCAGTAATGGGATTGCCAGGTCAAATGGTATTTCTAGCTCTAGATCCTAGAGGAATCACCACACTGTGTTCCACAATGGCTGAACTAATTTATACTCCCACCAACAGTATAAAAGCATTCCTATTTCTCCACGTCCTCTCTAGCATCTGTTGTTTCCTGATTTTTTAATGATTGTCATTCTAACTGGTGTGAGATGGTATCTCAAAGTGGTTTTGATTTGCATTTCTCTAATGACCAGTGATGACAAGCTCCTTTTCATGTTTGTTGGCTCATAAATGTCTTCTTTTGCAAAGTGTCTGTTCATATACTTCACCCACTTTTTGACAGGGTTTTTTTTTTTTGTTTCTTGTAAATTTAAGTTCTTTGTAGATTCTGGATATTAGCCTTTTGTCAGATTGATAGATTGCAAAAATTTTTCCCATTCTGTAGGTTGCCTGTTCACTCTGATGATAGTTTCTTTTGCAGTGCAGAAGCTTTTTAGTTTAATTAGATCCCATTTGTCAACTTGGCTTTTGTTGCTCTGCTTTTGGTTTTTTAGTTATGAAATCTTTGCCTATGCCTATGTCCTGAATGGTATTGCCTAGGTTTTCTACCAGAGTTTTTGTGGTTTTAGGTCTTATGTTTAAGTCTTTAATCTATCTTGAATTAATTTCTTTATAACATGTCAGGAAGGGATCCAGTTTCAGCTTTCTGCATATGGGAGAGATCTAGTTTCCCCAGCATATGGCTAGCCAGTTTTCCCAACACCATTTATTGAAAAGGAAATCCTTTCCCTGTAGCTTGTTTTCATCAGGCTTGTCAAAGATCAAATGGTTATAGATGTGTAGTGTTACTTCTGAGGCCTCTGTTCTGTTCCATTGGTCTATTTCTCTGTTTTGGTACCAGTACCATGCTGTTTTTGTTACTATAGCCTTGTAGTATAGTTTGAAGTCAGGTAGCGTGATGCTCCCAGCTTTGTTCTTTTTGGTTAGGATTGTCTTGGCTATGCAAGTACTTTTTGGGTTCCATATGAAATTTAAAGTACTTTCTTCTGATTCTGTGAAGAAAGTCAATGGTAGTTTGAGGGGGATAGCGTTGAATCTGTAAATTACTTTGGGCAGTATAGCCATTTTCACAATATTGATTTTTCCTATCCATGCGCATGGAATGTTTCTACATTTGTTTGTTTCCATTTCCTTGAGCAGTGGTTTCTAGTTCTCCTGGAAGAGGTCCTTCACAGCCCTTGTTAGTTGTATTCCTAGGTATTTTAGTCTCTTTGTAGCAATTGTGAATGGGAGTTCACTCATGATTTGGCTCTCTGTTTGTTTGTTATTGGTGTATAGGAATGCTTGGGATTTTTGTACATTGATTTTGTATCCTAAGACTTTGCTGAAGTTGCTTATCAGCTTAAGGAGATTTTAGGCTGAGACGATGGGATTTTCTAAATATACAATCATGTTATTTGCAAACAGAGACAATTTGACTTCCTCTTTTCCTAATTGAATCCCCTTTCTTTCTTTCTCTTACCTGATTGCCCTGGCCAGAACTTCCAATACTATGTTGAATAAGAGTGGTGAGAGAGGGTTTTTATCATAAGTCCCTGACTGGGGCTGCTGCCTTGTTTTCAGAGGTGCCCTGCCCAGAGAAAAGGAATCTAGACAGGCAATCTGGCTGCAGAGGCCTTGCTTAGCTATGGTGGGCTCTGCCCAGTTCAAACTTCTTTGCAGCTTTGTTTACACTGTGAGGGGAAAACCACCTACTCATGCCTCAGCAATGGTGGACACCCCTCCCCCCACCAAGCTCAAGTGTCCCAGGTCTGCTGTGCTAGAGTTTCAAGCCATCAGATCTTAGCCTGCTGGGCTCTGTGGAGGTGGGACCCTCCAGCCAGATCACTTGGCTCCCTGGCTTCAGTCCCGCTTCCAAGGTGGTGAAAGGTTCTATCTCGCTGGCATTCCAGGTTCAACTGGGGTATGGAAAAACAAAAACAGAAACAAACAAACAAACAAAAAAATCCTGCCACTAGCTCAGTGTCTGTCCAAACAGCTGCTCAGTTTTGTGCTTGAAACCCAGGGCCCTGGTGGCGTAAGCACCGGAGGGAATCTTCTGGTCTGCTGGTTGTCAAGACAGTGGGAAAAATGCAGTATCTGGGCCAGTCTGCACCATTCTTCCCAGTACAGTTCTCTCATGGCTTTCCTTGGCTAAGGGAGAGAAATCCCCTAACCCCTAGCACTTCCTGGGTGAGGCAGTGCCCCACCCTGCTTCGGTTCATCCTCCGTGGGCTTTACCCACTGTCCAAGCAGTCCCAGTGAGATTAACTGGGTACCTCAATTGGAAATGCAGAATTCACCTGCCTTCTGCATCAATTTCTCTGGGAGCTGCAGACCAGAGTTGTTCCTATTTGGCCACCTTGCCAGCAGACCCACTCAACATCCTTTTAAAAACATGCATAGTCTACTTCCCCCAGTACATGGTTATCTGAGTAAATGACAATGAACCCCTTTCAGGAATCCATCCAGACTAGGGTAGTCACTACTATATAAATTTATTTTGGTATTGAAGCTTCTTTATTTTTATTTTGATACATATTTTAAATTTTTACATCGTTTCAAATTTACAGAAAACTTGCAAGAATAGTTCAAAAAATTCCTAGATACCTTCTACCCAGATACCTCAAATGTTAACATTTTACTACACTTACTATAACCTTTTCTTGACAGATAAGTGTATATGTATCACACAGACTTTTTTTTTTCTGAACTGTTTAAGACTAAGTTGCAGATATGATTCTTCTTTATTTCTAAACACTTCAGTGTATATTTTCTAAAAACAAAGAATTCTCTGGCTGGGTGCAGTGACTCACATCTGTAGTCCTAGCACCTTGGGAGGCTTAGACAGGCAACATGGCAAAACCCCATCTTTACAAAAAAATGCAAAAATTTAGCCAGCTGTGGTGGTGTGTACCTATAATTCCAGCTGATCAAAAGGCTGAGGTGGGAGGATCACTTGAGCCCAGGATGTTGAGGCTGCATTGAGGCAAGGTCATGCCACAGTACTCCAGCCTGGGTGACAGAGTGAGCCCTTGTCTCAAAGAAAAAAAGAAGAATTCAGAGTACACTATGGAGGAGGATAGATTTTAAGACTCCTACCATGAACGCCTGAAACTGTAGATAATACCACACTCTGGACATACTGTTTTTTCTAATATAAAAATACTCATGGTAAGTTTAATCTATAAAATGGGCATAGTAAAAGATAAACAACAATAGCTAATAATAAAATAGAATAATTATAACAATGTATTGAAATAAAAGTTAGGTGAATGTGGTCTCTTTCTCTTCCAAAATGGCTTACTGTACTGTACTTACCTATATTCGGACTGCAATTGACCTTGGGTAACGGAAACTGCAGAGAGTGAAACCGTGGGCAAGGGGAGATTATGATGATCAATCAGGGAATTATCACTGGTACAATACCATTATCTGAACTACAGATCTTATTCAGATTTTGTCAATGTTTCTAATAACATTCTCTATAGCAAAAAAACATCCAAGATCATGCATTGTAGTTAGTTGTCATATCTCTTTGGGATTCTTTAACAGACAATTCCTGAGTCTTTGTATTTCATGAAATAAACATTTTTGAAGAGTACCGACCAGTTATTTTGTACAGTGTCCTTCATTTTGGGTTTATTTGCCTCATCATCAGATTCAGGTAGTGCATTTTTTTTGCAGAATTATCACTGAAGTGATCTTGTGTCCTTCTCAGTGCACCGTAGCAAGAGGCACCTGCTATAGATTAGTTTCATTACTGGGAATGTTAAATTTGATAATTTGGCTAAGATGGTTCCTGCCAGGTTTCTGTACTGCAAAGTTCCTATTTTATGCTCTGTAATTTTGTGGAGGTGATACTTGGGATTATGTGAATGTTATTCTATTTCTCATCAAAGTTTCACTATTTTAGAAATCATTAATGATTCTTGGCTGAATCAAGATAATTACATGGTTATGCTTATTTCATTATTCCTTCTACATTTATTTGTTGGCTTTCTACTGCCAGAAAGGGATTTTCCTTGTTTATTTACATCAGTGTAGGCCCCGCGGATTTTCACTTATTTAACATGTTATAGTTCTCTACTGTCATTGTTTTGATGCTCAGATTGTCCCACATTTGTCTGCCATCTCAATCAGTGAATTCTGGATCTGAGAGCTTACTCAGATCTGGGGACTGGGCAAACAATCATGGCTTTCTATTGGGGCAGTGATCTTAACTTTCTGCTCACACATTCTTGGTCTCTTTCAATTCTACTAAGTAATAGTCCCTTAGCTGTCTATATATCTTGCCTCTAGTAATATCATGTTTTCTAGATTCCTGCAGGTCAGCCAACTTTGGCTACTATTTTGACTTTGCTGCCCATCATGGTATTTATGACCACTTAGATTCTGGCAATTCAATGCTGATACCTGGCCTCTGCTATTTTGGAGGTATATGATCCCCATATCTAGTAATAAACTTAGTTCTGAAACTGCATCCTGTACCTTAGAGAACAGTTTACAGAAGATATTAACTACCAAGCTTCTCAATGATACCAGTAATACTCACTCACCAGTATACTTCGTATTATATTTTCTTGATAACCAGAATGATCTCTGGGGTCTTCTAAGGAATAGAGTCAGCTAGTGGGTTTTCTGGTATGATGGATTATAATAAATCTATTATAAAATGCCTATTTCTCTGAGACTTTTAATCCTTCCTCTACAGGCTGCCAGAGTTGTTCTGGTATCTCTTCTTCATTTACTATGGGCCATTAAATTTTCTTGGCTTCCAAGAGCCATTCCAACAGTGGATTAGAAAAAGCCTCTGGAGACGTGCCAGGGTGGTAAATCTTGTATCATAGAAGAGTGGCCCGATACTAATCTCCCTTATCCAGCTTTGTATTCTACTCCCCTTGAATTAACACTCTGAAGATCCATGTCCTGGCAAATTCTCCCCTTTTCTGTTTGTACACCTTTGCCAGCTCCTGTACCTCCTTCAATGTATAGCTGTCTCATCCCTTAGTAGCTCTAAACTTCTGTAGTTGGGGCCATGGTGAGTTTTGACCCTAGTTCTTGGTTCAAACAAGATGTGGGAACAAATCCTGAGGAGGGCAAGCATTGTCCTGTAAGGTACCTGCCTCCATTGAAGATTCTGCATTGTCTTTGAGTGGTGAGAGTTAGCTGTTATTCTCTAATAAGGGGAAACTTTTACAGGCTCAAAAGATTCAGTGAAATTTGGGTATTCAGTGTCGTCAAGTTTGTCTACTCAGATATCCCCACCCCAAGTGTCAGAATTCCATTCCCTCTCTATCTGGGACCTGAATTTGGTGTAGAAGACATGCTAGGGCCGAGAATTCATCCTACTAAAATTTTGATAGTCATAAAATTAATTCCTGACCTTGGTCTTTGTTAGATCCGCCCTCTGTCTGTAAGAGATGAGAGTTTCTTTAAACACAGCAGGGATGTAAGGAGGCTCTCTGATGCTTACACTTTGGTCACTAATTATTGAGAGCCCATCATTTTCTCTTTAAAGCATCTGCAACAGCTACCAATTCCACAAGTGCTTATAACTCTGTTCCCTCCCATATTTATCTCACACTTGAATTATTCCACAAGACAGCGCATCTTCTCAACCTGTGTTTCTATCCATGCAAGTTAGTCACAGGTGGCATTTTGTTTTGTTATTAATAAATTTTATTTTTTATACAGTTTTACAGTTAAAGCATAATTGAGCAAATAGTACATTGAGTTCCAAATACCCATTTGACCCCTGTCCCACCCCAGTTTCTTCTATTATTAACATTTTAAATTAGTATGATACATTTGTTGCAGTTATTGAATGAATATCGATACATTGTTATTGACTGTAGTTGATAATTTACATTAAAGTTTACTCGTGTTTTACCATTCTATGGGTTTTGACAAATACCTTAGGGCCTATTTTTAAAAAATTACCATTGTAAGCATTTTTAGGTGTACAGTTTAATAGTGTTAACTACGTTCACATTGTTTAAAACAGATGTCCAAAACATTTCTTATCTTGCAAATCTAAAACTCTATACCTATTAAACAATTTCCCTTTCCCCCTAGCCCCTGATAGCCACCATTTAACTTTCTGTTTCTACGATTTTGACTACTTTAAATGACTCATATAAGTAGTTTTGTCTTTTTGTCTCTGGCTTATTTAATATCCTCCAGATTCATCTATAGAGCATATTACAGGATTTTCTTGCTTTTTAAGGTTGAATAGTATTGCCCGTGTATTCCATATTTTGTTTCCCTTCATATGTTAATGGACATTTGAGTTGCTTCCACCTCTTGGCTGCTATGAATATTGTATTATGAACATGGATGTGCAAATATCTCTGAGACCGTGCTTTCAGTTTTTTTAAATATATACCAATAAGTGGGATTGCTAGATTACATGGAAGTTCTATTTTTAATTTTTCAAGGAACCTCCATATTGCTTCCCATGGCATTTACACCATTTTGCAATCCCACTAACAGTGCAAAAGTGTCCCAAATACATCTTTATCAACACTTGTTGGTGGTTTTTTTGTTTTGTTTTGTTTTGTTTCGTTTCTTTACAGTAGTCATCCTAATGGTATGGGATGATACCTCATTTGGGTTTTGATTTGCATTTCTCTGAATAGTGGTGTTGGGCATCTTTTCATATGCCTGTTGGCCATCTTATATCATCATTGTCTGTTCACATGCTCTGCCAACTTAATTTTTCTTTTTAAGTCAGGGTCTCACTGCGTTGCCCAGAATAGAGTACAGTGGCACAATCACGGCTCACTGCAGCCTCAGCCTTCCAGGCTCAAGTGATCCTCCCACTTCAGCCTTCTAAGTAGCTGGGATAACAGGTGTGCACCACCACGCTAATTTTTTTTTTTTGTGTGTATATATATATATATGTGTGTGCATATATATATATATCTATATATATATACACACACACACACACATATTTTGTAGAGATAGGGTTTTGCTATGTTGTTCAGCCTGGTCTTAAACTCTGGAGTCAAGTGATCCTCCTGCCTTGGCCTCCCAAAGTTCCGGAATTACAAGCATGAGCCCCTGCACTGGGCCTAAAAACTTTAAAATTTGATTTTCTGATTTGCTGTTGTTGAGTTGAAGGATTTCTTTATATATTCTAGATCTTAAGCCCTTATAATATATATGCTTTGCCAATATTTTTCCCCATTCTGTAGGTTGCCTTTTCACTCTATTGATTGTGTCCTTTGCAAAAAGTTTTAAAGATTGGTGTAGTTTTGTCTTTTTGTTGTTGTTGTTGTTTGTGTTTTATTAAGTTATACCCAAGAAATTATTGTCAAGTACAATGTCTTGAAGCTTTTCCCATATGTTTTCTTCAGGAAGTCTTGTAGTTCTGAGTCTTTTAAGTCTTTAATCCATTTGGTGTTAATATTTGTATTTGATTTAAGATAATGGTCCAGCTTCATTCATTTGCATGCAGATATTCTATTTTTCCAGCACCATTTGTTGAAGAGTCTGACCTTTCCCTATTATGTGATTTTGTCACCCCCCCCCCTTTTTTTTTTTTTGAGATGGAGTCTTGCTCTGTCACCAGGCTGGAGTGCAATGGCACAATCTTGGCTCACTGCAACCTCTGCCTCCCAGGTTCAAGTGATTCTCCTGCCTCAGCCTCCTGAGTAGCTGGGATTACAGGCACCCGTCACCACCTCCAGCTAATTTTTGTATTTTTAGTAGAGACGGGGTTTCACCATCTTGGCCAGGGTGATTGTGAACTCCTGACCTCATGATCCACCTGCCTCAGCCTCCCAAAGTGTTGGGATTACAGACGTGAGTCACTTCACCCAGCGTCTTGTTACCCTTGTTGAAGATCATTTGCCCATAAACATGAGAGCTCATTTCTGGACTCTTTATTGTATTTCATTGATACTTATCTGTCTTTGTGTTACTACTACACTGCTTTGATTACTGTGACTTTTGTAATAAGTTTTGAAATCTGGAAGTTTAAGTCCTTCAATTTTGTTTTTTTTGTTTCAGAATTGTTTGGCTATTTGGTGTTCCTTGAGATTTCCTATAGCTTTTAGGCTGAATATTCCATTTCTGGAAAAAAAAAAAAAAAGGTGCTGTTGGGATTTTGATAAGGATTGTGTTGAAATTGTAGATCTCTTTGGCTAATATGGATACTTTGACAATATTAAGTCTTCCAACCTATAAGCACAGATGTCTTTTTATGTGTCTTTAATTTCTGTCAGCAATGTTTTGTAGTTTTCACTGTACAAATATTTTCTCTCTTTGGTTAGGTTTATTTCCAAATATTTTATTATCTTTGATGCTGTATTAATCTATTCTCATGCTGCTAATAAAGACATACCCAAGACTGGGTAATTTATAAAGAAAAAGAGGTTTAGTGGCCTCACAGTTTCATATGGCTGGGGAGGCCTCACAATCATGGCAGAAGGTGAACAAGGAGCAAAGTCGTGTCTTACATGGCAGCTGGCAAGAGGGCATGTGCAGGGGACCTCCTTTTTCTAAAACCATCAGATCTTGTGAGACTTATTCAGTATCATGAGAACAGCCCAGGAAAACCTGCCCTCATGATTCTCTTACCTCCCACAGGGTTCTCCCACTATATGTGGGGATTATTATAATTCAAGATGAGATTTGGGTGGGGACACAGAGCCAAACCATATCAGATGCTATTATAAAGAAAATTGTTTTCTTAATTTTCTATTTAAGAATGGACATCCTTTTCTTGCTTCTTCCCAGGGTTCTGGGTTCCCTTTCCCTGAGTGGCCCTGGCTTGCAGCACTATTGTCCTTGTGGCCAAACTGTATCATAAAGGAAAATCATGATTTTTTTCATTCTGGCTGGAGCAAAATACTTGTGATAAAACATAGACATTAGCCACTCTGCTTAGCACCCAATATCAAACTGGCAAGGCTTAAATTTGGCCCCAGAGGGGCCCTGTCATCTTTAATCCACCTTCCGACTTGGAGTTTCAACTCGTGGCCTCTGGGCAAGATGATGCCCCGAGTAATAGAAAATATAAGAAAGGTTAAGGAAAATTGAGAAGGAAAGCATTGTCTGCGGCAGGGTGGGGAAGGTGAAATGATTAGGGAGGCCAGAAACGACTCACCCATTGCAGCAACACTGAAAAGTTCAGGTAGCCGCGGCTGCTACCGTGAAGGAATTTTTTATGGCAGTCCCGTCAGCTCTCAAGTTTCCTCTTCTAGGGAGGAAAAAGCTCCCCATGTCCCACAATCCTGTACATGCCTAACTTTGTTACCTACAACCATCAGCAAAGAGTAGAAGGCAGATTAATCCAAAGAGAATAGCAGTTAACACTCAGTAGTGCCAAACCTGTTCTTAAAGGGACTTCACCCAGAGGGGCCTCTAACCCCCTAATTCTTAGAAGGAATTCTGACCCTCCTTATTCGGGCCTCTAACCTCAGTTTGGTCAAATGTCCTTGCCTTTTATGAAGAGGGGCCTCTAACCCATTCTGTCTTAGGAGAGACTCTAACTCCCCTAAGTTGAACCTCTAACCCAATCCCATCCTTTACCTGGGTATATACACCCCACTTACCCAAAGTCAGCCAACTGGGAAGTGCAGATGATTTTCCTTTGTATCGGGGGTTTCTTCATTATTGTCCCTTCTGTGATCTGCCAGAAATATGTTACAGGACCCCAAGACTTATGCAAAAGTAGCCATTGGATCATGGTTTCCACACATAGTCCCTTCTGTGGTTGCCAGAAATATGTTACAGGACAGGGGTCCTGATCCAGACCCAAGAGAGGGTTCTTGGATCTGATGCAAGAAAGAATTCAGGGCAAGTCTGTAGTGCAAAGTGAAAGCAAGTTTATTAAGAATGTGAAGGAATAGAAGAATGGCTATTCCATAGACAGAGCAGCTAGGCATTCAGTTTTATAAGGGGAGCAGAGCATAAAAGTTCAGAAAATGTGCAGCCTGACAATGTGATAGAAAATAAAATCCCATTTTCTGAGGAGAGATTCAAGCTGGCTGCAAAAATTTGCATAAGTAATGAGGAGCTAAATGTTAATCCCCAAGACAATGGAGAAAATGTCTCCAGGGCATGGCAGAGGTCTCCATGGCAGCCCCTCCCATCACAGGTCCAGAGGCCTAGGAGGAAAAAATGCTTTTGTGGTCTGAACCAAGAGTCCCTGTGCTGTGTGTGCAGACTTGGTGCCCTGCACCTCAGCTACTTCAGCTGTGATTAAAAGGAGCCAAGGTACAGCTCAGGCTGTGGCTTCAGACCATACAAGCCCCAAGCCTTGGCAGCTCCCACATGGTTTTAAGCCTGTAGGTGCACAGAAGTCAAGAATTGAGATTTGATAACTTCCATCAAGATTTCAGGGGATGTCTGGAAATGCCTGGATGTCCAGGCAGAAGTTTGTTGCAGGGGCAGGGCTCTCATGGAGAACCTCTGCTAGGGCAACGTAGAAGGGAAATATGGGGTCAGAGTCCCCACACAGAATCCCTACCTGGGCATTGCCTAGTGGAGCTGTGAGTCCCTACTGGGGCACTGCCTGGTGGGGCTGTAAGAAGAGGGACACTGTCCTCCAGATCCCAGAATAGTAGATCCACAGATAACTTGCACTGTGTGCCTGGAAAAGCCACAGACATTCCATGCCAGCCTGTGGAAGCAGTACGTACCCTATAAAGGAGGCTGTACCCTGCAAAGCCACAGGAGCAGAGGTGCCCAAGACCATGGCACCACCTCTTACATCAGTGTGACCTGGGTATGAGACATGGAGTCTAAAGAGATCATTTTGGAGGTTTAAGATATGACTACCCCACTGGATTTGGGACTTGCATGGGGCCTCTGGCCCCTTTGTTTTGGGCAGTTTCTCCTATTGGGAATATCTGTATTTACCCAATGCCTATACCCCCATTGCATCTAGGAAGTAATTACCTTGCTTTCAATTTTACAGACTTGTAGGCATTTTCTTGGATGAGACTTCGGACTGTGGACTTTTAAGTTAATGGTGAATTGAGTTAAGACTTTGGAGGACTGTTGGGAAGTCATGATTTGTTTTGAAATGTGAGGACATGAGATTTGAAAGGGATGGAATGATATGATTTCGCTGTGTCCCCACCCACATCTCATCTTGAATTCCCACATGTTGCAGGAGGGACCTAGTGGGAGGAATATTAGTCGCATCATGTTACATACACAAAACTATTACCTCACTATTTTCTTTATTTGGAAATTAAACATGTTTTAAGAAGGTGCATATGAAGGCCAAGTTGACAAAGGGTAGAATTATGGACTTAAATTTAGGTGTTAACTTGACTGGATTAAGGAATACCTAGAAACCTGGTAAAGCAGTATTTTGGGTGGGTATGTGAGAATGTTTCCAGAGGAGATGAGTGTGTAAGTCTGGGTGGACAATATAGGGAATATCAGCCCTCAGTGTTAGTAAGTACCATCCAATCGGCCAGGGGCTTAAATATAACAAATACAAGTTGTTTGCAAAGATACAAATACAAATTAAAGATAACAAAGGCAAATTGGCCTCTCTCTGGGACAGACTTTTCTTCTGGTCCCTTTAGTCATCAGGACTACAGAACTTAACACTAGTGGCCTCTTAGATTTGGAGAAATTTAGTCTTGCACTGAGAGTTAAACCATCAGCTTCCCTGGCTCTGAGGCCTTTGGACTTGGACTGAGCCACACTATCAGCACCTCAGGGTCTCCAACTTGCAGATGTCTTGTCTTGGGACTTCAGTCACCAAAATAGTGTGAGTCAAGCTTCCTAATAAATTTTGTCTCGTATTTCTACATACATAACTTATTTGTTCTAGCTCTTTGGAGAACCCTGATTAACACAGAGTTGGTATCGGGGAAGCCACATATCATTTCTTCTTTGTGCATTCCTTGTAACACAATGGAAAAGATCTGTGAAATTGTTCCCTCACAAAAAGACTGTGATAAGTGTGCGAGGCTATTTAATGTAAAGACAAAAGCTAAAAAGCTAATTATTATTGTCCCTGCAAGAGCAGGAAATACTTCATTGTAATGGCCAAGCAATTAAGCAATTAATGGCCAGACATTCAAATAGACAACATATACTTAACAAAATTTGCAAATCAGTCACTCTCTATTATTATTATTAATATTATTTTTTTGTTTTTTGTTTGTTTGTTTGTTTGTTTGTTTTTTGAGATGGAGTTTCGCTCTTGTTATCCAGGCTGGAGTGCAATGCCACGGTCTCGGCTCACCGCAACCTCTGCCTCCTGGGTTCAGGCAATTCTCCTGCCTCAGCCTCCTGAGTAGCTGGGATTACAGGCATGCGCCACCATGCCCAACTAATTTTTTGTATTTTTAGTAGAGACGGGGTTTCACCATGTTGACCAGGACGGTCTCGATCTCTTGACCTCGTGATCCACCCGCCTCGGCCTCCCAAAGTGCTGGGATTACAGGCGTGAGCCACCGCGCCCGGCCCTAATATTATTTTTGAGTACACTGACATGATCGCAGCTCACTGCAACCTCCGCCTCCCGGGCTCAAATGATTCTCCTGCTTCAGTCTCCCGAGTAGCTGGCACTACAGGTGTATGCCACCACACCCAGCTAATGTTTGTATTTTTAGTAAAGACAGGGTTTCACCACGTTGGCCAGGATGGTCTCAATCTCTTGACCTTGTGATCCACCTGCCTCAGCCTCCCAAAGTCCTGGGATTATAGGCGTGAGCCACCTCGCCCAGCCCACAACCACTTTCTAAATAAATGTGTAACAAATGTTTTGAAGATCATGGGAGTGAAAGTGCAGGCAAAAGATACAAGAAATCTCCCTGCCAAATTATTCAGTCATGTATGGCTTCTGCCCTTCACATATAGTGCCAATTTGCTATGCCATTTATTTCATCTTTGCATCATTTCCAGTGCTGGAGATATAAATTATGTAAAGACTTTTGGAGAGTTCAAATTTGTTTTACACTTTTTTGGCAAATTTGATTCCATGAAAGTGCATTATCACAACATTGACTTTGTGTGTAAGCGCTGTGTGTGTACATAAAAACATTGAGACTTCTTCAGTAAATACATGTCCTTTTTGTACTTCCGCATTTGTGAAAGATAAAATTTCTCGATTTCAGCTCTTTAGGCTTCTACAAATGCAGTGCTGATCCATGGTGATTATAGATCGATCTTGTCAAAGAATTAGGGTGTCTGTCACAGCATTTCAGATGACTGTAGTTGTAAAGATAGGTGTGCACAATTACCAACCATAGTTGGCAATTTACCCATTTTTCTTTTTTGACCTATTTCTTTATGATATGTTTCATCTGCTCATAACTATTACACTAGTGGGACTGTTGTTGTACCTGAGTGTTTATGCTTTCAGAAATATATGTTATTATTGCCTATTGCCTGGACTATTGTGTTAAGTAGCCTCTGTAATGTTCTGTTGTGTTTTATATGTTTCTCAAAGAATTTTTTTCTTAGTAGACAGAATCTAACTTTGTTGCCCAAGCTGGAGTGCAGGGGCATGATCATATTTCTGTGTAATCTCAGACTTCTGGGCTCAAGCAATCCTCCTGCCTCAGGCTCCTGAGTAGCTCAGATTACAAGTGTGCTTGCCACCATGCCTGCCTATATTTTTCAAACATTTTTTGTAGAGGTGGGGTCTTGCTGTGTTCTCAGGCTGGCCTTGAACTCTTGGCTTTTAAGTGATCCTTCCACCTCGGCCTCTTGCGGTGCTGGTATTACAGACGTGCACCACTACATTTGGCCTAAATCCCCTTTTAAAAATATAAATAAATGTCTTTAAATTTATAAAAATTATGTCATTTTAGAATTATGTCTTCGAGATTTTGATCTTTCAGGATTGTGATTTTGGAATTTTAGACCTTAGGGATTTTTATCTTTCAGGATTTTGACATTCATATTATGGCATTTGGGTCTGTATCTTTCAACATCATGACCCAAGCCCCATTTATGTATAAATCCTTAAAGCTTTCTAACAGATTTGTGCATTTAGGTCTTGCTTCCCTAAGTAAAGCGTAGATCACCTCTTTTATGACTAAATATTAAATTGATTTGAATGATTTTGAAAAGATTTTCAGGAAATAAGCCTTTTCATTTCTCATAGCTAGCCAAATTTAAAATAACCCTAGAATTTGACAAACTTCATACATTGGTTCGCAGTTCATATAGGCTGCAGACTTTGCTCATGGCTACCTTAATCAATAAATGTGTTCTCATGAAAACTAGTCTACAAATCAAATGTTTTACATTTAGAATTACATTTTTTGTATTAAAAGAGGACTATCTTTACATAGGCAGATAATCAACCTATATTTATATTAAAATCTAGATTTTCACATGTAACATTAAAAATATGTATATATATATTTTATTGTACTTTAGGTTCTGGGGTACATGTGAAGAACATGCAGGATTGTTGCATAGGTACATACATAGCCATGTGGTTTGCTGCCTCCATCCTCATCACCTATATCTGGCATTTCTCCCCATGTTATCCCTCCCCAACTCCCTACCCCACACTGTCCTTCCCCTAGACCCCACAACAGACCTCAGTGTGTGATGCTCCCCTCCCTGTGTCCATGTGTTCTCATTGTTCAGCACCTGCCTATGAGTGAGAACATGTGGTGTTTGATTTTCTGTTCTTGTATCAGTTTGCTGAAAATGATGGTTTCCAGGTTCATCTATGTCCCTACAAAGGACACAAACTCATCGTTTTTTATGGCTGCATAGTATTCCATGGTGTATATGTGCCACATTTTCCCTGTCCAGTCTATCATCAATGGGCATTTGGGTTGGTTCCAAGTCTTTGCTATTGTAAACAGTGCTGCAGTGAATATATGTGTGCATGTGTCTTTATAATAGAACAATTTATAATATATAAATACCTAGTATTTATATATTATATATACCCAGTAGTGGGATTGTTGGGTCAAATGAAATTTCTATTTCTAGGTCCTTGAGGAATAGCCACACTGTCTTCCACAATTATTGGACTAATTTACACTCCCACCAACAGTGAAAAAGTGTTCCTATTTCTCCACATCCTCTCCAGCATCTGTTGTCTCCAGATTTTTTAATGATCACCATTCCAACTGGCATGAGATTGTGTCTCAGTGTGGTTTTGATTTGCATTTCTCTAATGACCAGTGATTATGAGCATTTTTCATATGTTTGTTGGCCTCACATATGTCTACTTTTGAAAAGTGTCTGTTCATATTCTTTGCCCACTTTTGAATGGGTTTGTTTTTTTCTTATAATTCTTTTGTAGTTCTTTGTAAATTCTGGATATAAGTCCTTTGTCAGATGGATAGATTGCAAAAATTTTTCCCATTCTGTTGGTTGCCGGTTCACTCTAATGATTGTTTCTTCTGCTGTGCAGAAGCTCTGGAGTTTAATGAGATCCCATTTGTCTATTTTGGCTTTTGTTGCCAATGCTTTTGGTGTTTTAGTCACAAAGTCCTTGCCTATGCCTATGTCCTGAATAGTTTTGCCTAGGTTTTCTTCTAGGGTTTTTATGGTGTTAGATCTTATGTTTAAGTCTTTAATCCATCTGGAGTTAATTTTAGTGTAAGGTGTCAGGAAGGGGTCCAGTTTCTGCTTTCTGCACATGGCTAGCCAGTTTTCCCAACACCATTTATTAAACAGGAAATCCTTTCCCTATTGCTTGTTTTCGTCAGGTTTGTCAAAGATCAGATGGTTGTAGATGTGAGGTGTTGCCTCCAAGGCCTCTGTTCTGTTCCATTGGTCTATATCTCTGTTTGGGTACCAGTACCATGCTGTTTTGATTACTGTAGCCTTGTAGTATAGTTTGAAGTCAGGTAGCATAATGTCTCCAGCTTTGTGTTTTTTGCTTAGAATTGACTTGGCTATGTGGGCTCTCTTTTGGTTCCATATGAAGTTCAAGGTGTTTTTTTCCAGTTCTGTAAAGAAGGTCATTGGTAGCTTGATGGGGATGGCGTTGAATCTATAAATTTCTTTGGGCAGTATGTCCATTTTCACAATACTGATTCTTCCTAACCATGAACATGGAATGTTTCTCCATCTGTTTGTGTCCTCTCTTATTTCATTGAGCAGTCGTTTGTAGTTCTCCTAGAAGAGGTCCTTTACATCCTTTGTTAGTTGTATTGCTTGGTATTTTATTCTCTTTGTAGCAATTGTGAATGTCAGTCGTTCTTGATTTGGCTCTCTTTAAGTCTGGTATTGATGTATTGGAATGCTTGTGATTTCTGCACATTGATTTTGTATCCTGAGACTTTGCTGAAGTTGCTTATCAGTTTCAGGAGATTTTGGGCTGAGATGATGGGGTCTTCTAGATAAACAATCATGTCGTCTGCAAATAGAGACAATTTGACTTCCTCCTTTCCTATTTGAATACTCTTTATCTCTTTTTCTTGCCTGATTGCTCTGGCTAGAACTTCCAATACTATATTGAATAGGAGTGGTGACAGAGGGCATCCTTGTCTAGTGCCAGATTTCAAAGGAAATGCTTCCAGTTTTTGCCCATTTAGTATGATATTGGCTGTGGGTTTGTCGTAAATGGTTTTATTATTTTGAGATACGTTCTGTCAATACCTAGTTTATTGAGAGTTTTTAGCACAAAGCGCTGTTGAATTTTGTCAAAGGCCTTCTCTGCATCTATTGAGATAATTGTGTGGTTTTTGTCTTTGGTTCTGTTTATGTGGTGAATTATGTTTATAGACTTGCGTATGTTGAACCAGCCTTGCATCCCCACGATGAAGCCTACTTGATTGTGATGGATAAGGTTTTTGATGTGCTGTTGTAATTGGTTTGCCAGTATTTTATTGAAGATTTTTGCGTCTACGTTCATCATGGATATTGGCCTGCAGTTTTCTTTTTTGTTGAGTCTTGGCTGGGTTTTGGAATCAGGATGATGTTGGTCTCCTAAAATTATTTGAGAAGAATTCCCTCTTTTTGGATTGTTAGGAATAGTTTCAGAAGGAGTGGTACCAGCTCCTCTTTGTATGTCTGGTAGAATTTAGCTATGAACCCATCTGGACCTGGGCTTTTTTTGGGTGGTTGGCTATTAATTGCTGCCTCAACTTCAGCCCTTGTTTTTGGTGTATTTAGGGTTTCAGCTTCTTCCTGGTTTAGACTTGGGAGGGTGCAAGTGTCCAGAAATGTATCCATTTCTTCCAGGTTTACTAGTTTATGTGCATAGAGTTGTTTGTAGTAATCTCTGATGGTAGTCTGTATTTCTGTGGCATCTGTGGTGATATCTCCTTTATCGTTTTTTATTGCTTCTATTTGATTATTCTCTCTTTTCTTTTTTATTAATCTGGCTAGTGGTTTGTCTATTTTGTTGATCTTTTCAAAAAACCAGCTCCTGGAATTATTGATTTTTTGAAGGGCTTTTTTGTGTCTCTGTCTCCTTCAGTTCTGCTCTGATCTTAGTTATTTCTTGTTTTCTGCTTGGTTTTGAGTATTTTTGATCTTGCTCCTCTAGCTCTTTCAATTTTGATGATAGGGTGTCAATTTTAGATCTTTCCTTCCTTCTCATGTGGGCATTTACTGCAATGAATTTTCCTCTAGACACTGCTTTAAATGTGTCCCAGAGATTCTGGTATACTGTGTCTGCATTCTTATTGGTTTTGAAGAACATCTTTATTTCTGCCTTCATTTCATTGTTTATCCGGTCAACATTCAAGAGCCAGTTGTTCAGTTTCTATGAAGTTGTGCAGTTGTGGCAACATTTTTGTTAATCAACAAATGCTTAATGCTAACCTTATCACCTGCTATGCCAGTATTTAAGGGATACAAGGAAACATAAAGGCTTTTGAGGGCAGAATGCATATCTATACCTAATTGGTTGATGGTATAAACATTTCTATTGTTTGCAGTCTCATAAGAGAACAGAAACGAAAACAAACAAAAAGAATAAAAAAATTTCTATTGCTGCGTAACACACCACTTCCAAATCTAGTGGCTTTAAACAGTGACATGTATTATTTCTCACCATTCCTGAAAGTTCTGCTGCTGCTTTTACCTCGGCTTTCTTACATAGATGGATTCAACTGGTGGGTCAGCTGGTGGCTGGGCTCTGGGGATAGCAAAGGCATTTAGGCCTGCCTTCTCTAAAATCCTAACTTCTCCACTGCATGGTGGTCTTGGGTTTGCAAGAGGGCAAGCCACAGCACTCAAGCATTTATCTAGCCCCTGCTTGCATCACATTTGCTGATGTTCCATTGGCCACAGGAAGTCACGTGGCCAAAGCCATAGTTAAGGTGGCAACGGACCACTAAGAAGATGAGTACTAGGAGGCATAAGTTCTTGGAGGTCAGTAATATTAAAATAATTCTTTCTAATTGCCTGCACCTTTATGTTACTATGATGGAAAAGACTGAAGTATGGCCTTCAGGTCCCAACCCACTGAGAAGAGCCAGACTTAGGTGCAGGCAGATACAGCCCATTTACAATTCTGCAGCCATGCCTATTCATCAACAGGGCAATAGTCTGCACCTGGCTGTAAACCAGCTTGGGGTATCTGATGCTTTGGGCACTGACATAAGTCTTCTGGTTCCCTAGATTTTGCTGACTCTCTGAGCATCTTGCAGCAGCATTGCATGGAGCCCCACAGAGGCTCTGGCACATACAATTGTCTTGGGGAAGGAGCATGCATGGCTGGAGGAGTCCAGACAACAGCCTTTTAAGACACAGGCTCCAGGGCCTGAGCCCCTGGTCTAAAAACAGCACAAAAGTAGGTGAGGTGTAGCTGCTACTTTGCAACTTCACTACCAGGCTATAACTAAAGCAAGTTTTCTGATCACATTTTGTCATATGGCCACATTTTAGTAAATTGTCACAAAAGCACCTCTTCTGAAAGCTCTGCAAAGGCTGGTATTTTATTTTGACTATTGTTCTGTCTGCCTCAGTGCCTACAACATTGCATGAGCCTGAGGCAAAAGGCTGCTATTCTGGTGCCAGATTTACTTAATTCTATGACAGATAACTATTTGGGGGCCTAGAACCCACTGAACTGGTGGTGGTGTGGACAGGTTTTGGGGTGCAGGGGAGCACTCAGCTAGCTCCCTGGTGGGCTCCAGGCTCTTGGTCTCTCATTCTCTCAAGATTTGGAGAAAGGACCATAGCGAGTGACCTTGTAAAGTAAACACTGGACCCAAAAAGGCTTTGTAGAAAAGTTGTTTATTTAGGTAGAGAAAGAGAAAAAGGAGAAGAGAGAAAGTTTCCATGAACAGTGTGTGGAAGGGGACCCAAGTATGGAATCCAGAAGAGGAAAAGCAGCTTTCACAAGAGTGGAAGGGGGCCCCAGAGGAGAAATCTGCCCGGATGAGGGAGACAGGGACTTTTAACCTGGGAGGAACTCCCACCTCCTCCAAGCCCCCTGGCCAATGAAAAGAGTTCCTTTAAACTTCCACTGGAGTGATTGGCTTTTTGATTCTTCCCTCGCACAAAAATTAAACAGAAATCATTAAATCTCCCAGATGGAGAGGCATGGGAGGGGGGCATGGCGCTGGGAAGTTCTTGCCCTTGAAACTACATCCCCTTGTGGACCTGGAAAGAGAACACGTTCCCTCAGTGGGATCCAAGACCTTTTAGGGATTAAACTCAGGACACCATCCCCACGAGTAATAAGATGAGTGCTGTCCAATAAATATAAAATGTGAGCCATATTTAAAAAATAATATATATATATATACTTTGAATAATATATATTTATCTTTTTAAAAAATTTTTTAGCACTGTAGTTTGTATGAATAACATATATTTTATATGAACTAGTATATCTAACATATTATCATTTTAACATGTGCAGCTGTTACATTTCAGCTGCTGAACCGCCCCATGTGGCTAGGGGCTAGCACTCTGGACAGCACAGTTCCAGATTCTTAAGCCCTATTTCTCTAAGGGGTGGGAATGTGTCTAAATATTTTAGCTACTGCACATGTATTTACTACCATTAACTTCCTCAAAGAGAATTCAATTTGAACACTCACTGTTGACAAAGTGTCTAATGTTGGTGAGAAAAGGATTGCTAAAGGGCTTGTAGGTACTTCTGGAATGCAGTTTTTGACGGAATGTGTAGGTGTCTGTCGGGTATATGTTCCTGACCAGCACAACTGACTGCCTCTCTGGTGAGACCTACAGTGACTCATGCAGAGTGAGATAAAGAAACAGCATAGAGTCTATGCTGATATTTTTGCAGTATGTTATAAGTAAATCAATATTACCCTTACTTGGGGAAATAGTCCTAAAGAACTCTGAGAACAGATTTTCAAAAATTTTGCATATGCATAAACACAAATATTGTATTGTTTCAAAGTTATGTATGTGTGTTCACTCACATACACAAAGAGATGAATGCTGTAAGTCAAGCTGTCTTGGGTTCCTTGCTAAAGCTTTTTCTCATTATTCTTTAAAAATTTTTAATATAATAGCACTAGGGAGCCAAAGGCAGCAGGAACTATACTGGTGCAGCAGAGAAATATTTTGAGATACTCATTTGAATTTTGTTTGTCAAATATTTTATTCTTCTCTTGAATTCTAAGTAGGCAACTAGACCCTTAGTATTTCCTACCTGAGGTATTTTTATAGGACCACAAAGCAGAAGCTGCTTGAAGTCAGTGCGTCTTCTTCTTCTTCTTCTTTTTATTTTTTTTTCATGATTTGCCATGCTTCTTGAAAAGAGGATGCTGGGGATCCCAGAGGTGAGAGAAGAAGGGAATGCTGGAGAGGTGGGGTGCCTCGGCCTGGGAGGCAATGGACAGTTGGCAGGTTGATGAATGAATAATGGGAACAGGAACAGTGCTTTGTGGCATTGCTCCAGAGAGCCTGAAGGACCCACACAGGCAGCCTGGGGAGACTGGACTTCACGCATGAGGATTTCCAGCCTTGTCAAAGGTACTCATGGCTTGTTGAAAACCGGTGTGGACTGATAATGAGAGGGGCATTTGGAAAGCTTTGGTGGTGCATGAATCTTCCAAGAACTTGGCCTAATCACTGGTGGTGTCAGGGAAAAAAAGCCCCAGTAACTATGAGGCTAACTGCTCAGGAGTAGAGCATTCAGAAAGCATTAAAGAAAATAAGCATTGTGCTGCCTTTTCACACGTAGTTGGGACTGAGTCATCCTGATACGATGGCTCAGCAGACACACACAGAGGTGTAGGACTGAGAACTGGAGGGTTTCCTGTGTGTCCTCCTCTAGTCCGGTAATTACTAAAGTGAACTTAACACTGAATCGGAAGCAGGGAGCCTGATTTGTAGCCACGGTTCTGCCTTGGGTAAGTTGTACCACTTTTCTGGGCCTTGGTTCAATCTGAGGCCCAGGGATTCTGTGAGATGTTTAGGGTTCATCTTCTATATGATGAGCACTGGGCAGGAACCACAGCTCTAGGGAAATCAGTATGTCTAGACAGATGTGAGCTGGTGAAATTTTCCATATGCATAAACATATATTGTGTTTTATTAAACATAAATTAAATCCTGCAGATTTTCTTAATAATTTCAGAAGCAAGACTTGAAGCCACTTAACAGGTAAAGAAAAGCACCTAACAGACAAATTCATCTGTCATTACAGGTTGGTCTGAGGCTCTGTGCAAATATGTCTGTTGCAAGGCTCTGGGTTTTGTATCTATGAGAAGCTCCACATAGGACAATTCTTTGATAGTTTCCAGCAGGGCATTTTCCTCTGCATGCCAGGACTGCAACTGAATGCCCAGATCCTGAGGGTTGGGAACAACTTTCAGTTCTCTTGAAAACAGCTGTTTGATCTCCTTTTAAACTTCTAGAGCATTTTCTCTGACTTGGAGAAGTGTGGCCAGAACCCGACCTGTAGCTCGCCATTTGAGTTTCAAAAAAACTCAGTAGGAGATAGTCATAAAAGATCTTGATTTTGTGCAACTTGCTGGACAGAAGAATTGGGTGGGCAGTCAGACCACTGGAGCTTCAGGTCCACTGATAATTTCTGCTAAGTGGTTCTCAAGGGCTGGTTTTCACAATATTTTGGATGTATCTTTATTACTCCTAATTTTCATAATCCAAATGTGAAATGTTATCCGAAGAATTATTTATGTAAGACTAGATATAACTGGCTGGGCGCTGTGGCTCAAGCTTGTAATCCCAGCACTTTGAGAGGCTGAGGTAGGTGGATCATTTGAAGTCAGGAGTTTGAGACCAGCCTAGCCAACATGGTGAAACCCCATCTGTACTAAAAATACAAAAAATTAGCCAGGCATGGTGGTGGGCACCTGTAATCCCAGCTATTCGGGAGGCCGGGGCAGGAGAATCGCTTGAACCTGGGAGGCAGAGGTTGTAGTGAGCCGAGATTCCGCCACTGCCCTCCAGCCTGGGCAACAAAAGTGAAACTGTCTCAAAAAAACAAAACAACTAGATATAACCTTCAACTTTGGTAAACCTCAGGGCCCTAATGACTGTTTGTCTTTGAAACTGGGTATCCTAGGGTATGTATTTAAATAGGGTAAGTTATTTAAAAAGATTTTGCTAATAATCATGGCAGCTTGCTAAGAAGGGGTAGGGTATTTTACAGTGTGTCTTATATCATAATGATTTTGTTCAAAAAGAGATACATGTTTACAGTTATTAAGCACTTACTGTTATAGCTAGCATTATGTTGAGTGCTTAACTTGGAACCCTTCATTTGCTACCCATGATACCAGGGAGATCTTTACCACATTCCATTGACAGAGGGGGAAGCAGGATGGAGAACCTAGATATCTTACCTACAATCACACAGCTCAGGTGGCAGAGCTAGGTTTAAACCAACACCATCTGACTTGGGGCTTGCTGTCTTCTTTCCAATTCATTTACGTTCATATATATGTAATATTTATACCCAGAATCCCTATACATGGAGTAGTTGTGTGCACATGCTTTGTATATCTTGATTCACTCCATCAAATATTTATTCACTACCTACTACTACTCTGTGCCAGGGACTGTTCCAGGTGCCAGAAGAGAAGTAAGAAATATGACAGACCAGGTCTTTACCATCCATGGGAAGAGACAGGTCACAGACTAATAAGATGATTCTAGAAAATGAGTGCTATGAAGAAAATGAATTAGGGTGCTGTGATGTAAGATGGGCCAGTAGGAGGCAGTTTAATATGGTAGTTGTAAAGTGTATCTTTGGGAGGGTAGCATTTGACTTCAGACCTGAATGGAGAGAAAATCCTTACTGCCAAAGGAGAGCTTTCGAACTTGAACAGAAACCCCAGGATGACAGCAAGCAGGGTGTGTTTAAGGCACAGAAGAGAAGGCCAGTGAAGCTGCAGCATGATGGGCAGGAGGAAGAGTGGGTGGAAATGAGGTCACAGGGATGGGCAGAGCCAGATATCCGAGGACCTGTGGCTTGTAGTTGATGAGAAGGAGGAAGATGAGGATGCTATGTAAGTGCTGGCCTCCTTTGGACAGGTGATGGCCTAAGGTTTAAAAAAATATGCTTAGCCGGGCACAGTGGCTCATGCCTATAATCCCAGCACTTTCGGAGGCCGAGGCGGGCAGATCACAAGGTCAGGAGTTTGAGACAATCCTGCCCATTATGATGAAACCCCATCTCTAATAAAAATACAAAAATTAGCCAGGCGTGGTGGCAGACACCTGTAGTCCCAGCTACTCAGGAGGCTGAGGCAGGAGAATCACTTGAACCCAGCAGGTGGAGGTTGTAGTGAGCCAAGAGTGTACCACAGCACTCCAGCCTGGGCAATAGAGCGTGACTGCATTGTTAAAAAAAAAAAAAAGTGTGCCTTAAAGTGGGGTTACATGCCAACAAACCCATCGTGAGTTGAAAGCATTATAAGCAGAAAACACATTTAATGCACCTACTGAACATTATCGCTTAGTCTAGCCTGCCTTAAAACATGCTCAGAACACTTAAATTGTCCTATAGTTGGACAACATCATCTGGTAACACAGGACACTGCAGAGTGTCGGTTGTTTGCCCTGGTGATTGTGGAACTGATGGGGAACTGTGGCTTGGCTGTCCAGCAGCACCAGAGTATCGTGAAGCTTTTCACTAAATGTGTATCACTTCTGCTTCATTGTAAAGTTGAAAAATCCTAAACTGAACCATTGAAAGTAGGGCACTGTCTGTTCATATTTATCTCATTTAATCCATAACCCTGAGAAGAAGGAACTGTCATTCACACTTCATAAAGATCAACTGTGAAATACGAGCCCTAAGTGCTTACTATGAGGCTTCAGTGTTTCAAGGATGACTTCAGAATCCTGCCAATCCAGCTGAATTCAAAGGCAAAGTGATGAAAACACCCACTGCATGTTGGTGATTGCTTTCACTGTTAAATTAATACTCTTCTCTTCAGTCTAGCTGTATCGGTGGTCCTCTTAAAATAGTCACTCCTGTTTAACAGTGAAACATGCTACACATCTTTCACTTGTCTATTCTGTCTAGTCAGTTAACATTTATAATCAAAATATTTCCCTTTTTCATTAATAGCAATATTCTCTTCACTAAGAATCCTTGCAGTTCTCATGTAGTATGTGAGGACAGAGTCTTATTTTTCATTCGTTCTTTGAACCTGTATTTACTGACCAAATAACCAGTTCAGAATGTTTCGCATGTGTCCCCGCTGGGACTTCCAGAAGCAGAGCTGGTGCTGTGAGCCTGAGCCTTTGTGGTTTACGGTGTCTCGGGAGCCACAGTGATCTACTCACACACAGGTTACCTTCCTCCAGGTATAAACCACTTTTAGCTTTTTCACTACTATAGCAGAAAGAATTTTGTACTAAAAGTTTAAGAAAAAAACTAGTTTAACATTTTGCTTGGTCTCTTTCCTTCTATATGACTTCTAGGCAGGTCACAGAACCTCTGTAAGTGTTAATCTAGATGGATCAGGATCTTTCAGGGTTGTCGTGAGAATTAAATTAAAACTAGGATGTAAACAAGCTTTTGACGCAGTGTTTATCTCCAGTTCCTGTCCCTCTCTGCCCTCCTCTTTGAGTAAAGCTACTCAAAAGTGTTTTCAATTCCATGTCAGGTTCATCTTCCATTCTCTCTTGAACCGATTCCAAATAGGTCTTACCTTTCCACTAAAATCATCTCTATCAAGGAGAGCCACAGCTTCCTTTTACCAAAACCAGCTGTCAATTATCAGTCTCTTACTTGGCCACTCCCCCCACCCCCATCAGACTGGAGCACTGACGTCATCTCCTCAGACACTCTCCCTGGCTATCTCCATGCAATACAGCTGCCCCACTCTCTTCCTGCATTTTCTTCACAGTGCTTGCATTAGTTTCTCGTGGCTGCTGTAACACATCACCATGAACTTGGTGGCTTGAGACAACATAAGGGAGAGGGATTCAAGATGGCCGATTAGGAGCAGCTCAGGGTTGCAGCTCCCAGTGAAAGTCAGAGGGTGAGTGGATGCCGCATTTCCGATGGATTTTTATTGCCCACAGACCAGGAGATTCCCAGGCGGAGGAGCCCCATGGGTCGCCAGCGCAGCTGGTTTGTCTGGCACAGCTGGTTTGGCTGGCTCGGCTGTTTTCCCACGCCCCAGCGGGGCAGTTCTCCGTACAAAATACATGGGTCCAGGCACCATTTTAGCTGGCGATTGGAGCTCCAGGAAGGCAGAGTCACCCATTCATTTGATTGAAAAGGGGACTGAAACAGGGGGCCCGGCCAGGAGATTCCCAGGCAAAAAAGTGCCACAAATCTCAGCGCCTTTTCAACAGGCGACCGGAACAGCTGGGAGACAGTCGACTATTCAACTAAAAAAAAAAAAGGCTCTGAGGCAGGGAGCCAGGTGTTCAGGCTCGGTCCCACCCCCACAAAAACAACAGCAATCTGAAACACTCTGGATTGAGAGTTTTACAGCAAGCACAGCTGAACCCAGGACGGTCCAGCTCTGTGGGAAAGGGGTGTCCACCATTACCGAGGCAGTACACCACTACAGAGGTAGTCCGCCATTGCTGAGGCAGCCAGCCATTGCCGAGGCAGCCCGCCATTTCAGAGAGAGTCTGCCATTACAGAGGTGGGCCGGCTTTGCTGAGGCAGTTCTAACTACACGCGTATAAACAGGACTGCAGAAAGTTCACACGGCAGCTGGGCAGAGCCCACAGCAGCTCAGCAAAGCCTCTGCAGGCAGACAGTGACTAGGCTGCCTCCTTGCTGGGCAGGGAAGCCCTGAAAAAAGGCAACAGCATAACAGAAACTCATAAATAAAGCCCTAACTCCCTGGGACAGAGCACCTGGGGGAAAAAAAAAAGAGGGGGCTTATGAGTTCTGCTGCAGCAGACGTAAACGAACCTGCCCAGCAGCACTGAATGAAACAACGGAGCTCACAGCTCAGCACTTGAGCTCCTATAAAGGACAGACTGTCTCCTCAAGCAGCTCCCTGACCCCCGTATATCCAAAGATTCACCTCATAAAGAAGAGCTCAGACTGACATTTGGTGGGTATCCTTCTGGGACAAAGATAGCAGAAGAAGAAACTGGCAGCAACCCTTACTGTTCTGTAGCCGCTGCAGGTGATCCTCAGGCAAGCAGGCACTGGAGTGGACCTCAGCAGTCCTACAGCAGAGGGGACAGACTGTTAGAAGGAAAACTAAGAAACAGAAAGAAATAACTTCATCATCAGCAAACGGGATGTCCACTCAGAGACCCAATCTGAAAGTCAACAGCTACAAAGATGACAGGTGAACAAATCCACAAAGCTGGGAAGAAATCAGTGCAAAAAGGATGAAAACGCCTGAAACCAGAACACTTCTCCTCCTACAAGGGATCACAACTCCTCACCAGCAAGGGAACAAGGCTAGATGGAGACTGCGTGTAATAAGAAACTTCTGTGAGCTAAAAGAACATGATCTAACCCAATGCAAAGAAACTAAGAACCTTGAAAAAAGACTTGACGAAATGCTAATGAGAATAAACAACTTAGAGAGGAATATAAGTGAATTGATGGAACTGAAAAACACAACATGAGAACTTCGCGAAGCATGCACAAGTTTCAACGGCCGAATTGACCAAGCAGAAGAAAAGATGTCAGAGGTCGAAGATCAATTCAATGAAATAAAACAAGAAGGCAAGATTAGAGGAAAAAAGGGTAAAAAGGAATGAACAAAGTTTCCAAGAAATATGGGACTATGTGAAAAGAACTAATCTATGTTTGATAGTTGTACCTGAATGTGACGAAGAGAATGAATCCAAGCTGAAAAATATTCTTCAGGATATTGTCCAGGAAAACTTCCCCAACCTAGCAAGGCAGGCCAATATTCAAGTCCAGGAAATACAGAGAACACCACAAAGATATTCCTCAAGAAGAGCAACCCAAGGCACATAATCGTCAGATTCACCAGGGTTGAAATGAAAGAGAAAGTGTAAATTAGTCCAACCATTGTGAAAGACAGTGTGGCGATTTCTTAGGGGCCTAGAAATAGAAATTCCATTTGACCCAGCAATCCCATGACTGGGTATATATCCAAAGGATTACAAATCATTCTACTATAAGGACACGTGCACACGAATGTTCATTGCAGCACTGTTTACAATAGCAAAGACCTGGAACCAACCCAAATGCCCATCGATGATAGACTGGATAAGGAAAATGTGGCACATATACACCATGGAATAATATGCAGCCATCAAAAACGATGAGTTTGTTTCCTTTGTAGGGACATGGATGAACCTGGAAACCATCATTCTCAGCAAACTGACAGAAGAGCAGAAAATCAAACACCGCATGTTCTCAATGATAGGCGGGTGTTGAACAATGAGAACACATGGACACAGGGAGGGGAGCACTACACACTGGGGTCTGTCGGAAGGGAATAGGGGAGGGACAGCAGGGGGTGGTGAGTTGGGGAGGGATAGCATGGGAAGAAATGCCAGATATAGGTGATGGGGAGGAAGGCAGCAAATCACACTGCCATGTGCGTACCTATGAAACAATCTTGCATGTTCTTCACATGTACCCCAAAATCTAAAATGCAATAAAAAAATAAAATTAAATAAAATTAAAAAAAAAAGACAACATAAATTTATTCTTTCGCAGTCATGGATGCTGGAAATTCAAAATGAGTTTCTCTAAGTGTGGGCAGGGCCGTCCTCCCTCTTGAGGCCCTAAGGAAGATTTCCTTCCTTGCCACTTCCAGTTTTTGGTAGCTGCCAGCAATCCATGGCTTGAGGCTGTGTTAACCCTGCCTCTGTGGTCAAACTGCCATCTCTTTCGTGTTTGTCAAATATCCCACTGCCTCCCCTGATGAGGATAGCATTTTTCCTTATACATGCAATTGCCTTCAAGGCCCACCCGGATAAGCTCCTCCTCAAGATCTTTAAGTTAATCTTATCTGCAGTCTCTTTTTTGCCTTATAATACAAAATTCACAGATTCCAGAGATTAGGAGGTGGCTAGATTGGGGGGACATTTCACAGCCTATCATCACTTTTAACGTTCCAGATTGCTCAAACCTTAGTTAGCAGAGTATCTTACATCTCTCCTTCTAGGTTATAAACTTCATGTGGGCAAAGCTTTTTGTTTTGCTTTGTAGACCTTAACAAAATGTGAAGAAATATGTTATTTTGCTAGAACTCTGGAATGAGGAAGAGAATTGAAAGTCTTTTTAGTTTTAGATGGGATTTGGTACACACAGAGACTATTTTTGCCACACGTGA
This sequence comes from Sapajus apella, assembly GCF_009761245.1. Classification (NCBI taxonomy): domain Eukaryota; kingdom Metazoa; phylum Chordata; class Mammalia; order Primates; family Cebidae; genus Sapajus; species Sapajus apella. The sequence goes on from NW_022436990.1 coordinate 9,119,241, forward strand.
ATGCAAGTTTTCAATTTGCTTGATTTCCCACAAGTCATAGTAGCATAATGGTTTATAAGCCTTTTTAAATTTGTGAGACGTGTCATACAATTACACATGCTGCTGCTCACTACCTGACGCTCCAGCAAACTATATTAATCTATTGATTACTAAGGTAGCAACGGGACTGAACCAATTGGCATTACATGGGTACTATATAATAGATGTTTAATTGGCACATAGCCAGAAGGAAACAATACATTAAACATCTGGGCAGAATATTTAATGTATTAAACATCCATTGTGGAAGATCAAGTCTGGATTTTCTGTCTACTTATTTTGCATCTGAGAATGGTAGCTTAGGGGAGACTATATGGATAGCACAGTTTTTCGTTCCTCGTTACAAAGGCTTTCACATGTGTCTCCTAATTGGGAAGTTAGGTGGTGGTCGAAAACCATATAAATCACCAAGGAAAGTGTGAATGAGCTAGCAAGCTGGAGTAAAAATCCCACCTTTCCTCCTCCCCTCTCCAGTTGATTTGCGCTTTGACCAAATCTGTGAAATAGTATCTCCATGAGCCTTCTCACTTCCTATGGTATAGAGGCTTCTAGATAATATTTGCAAAACTTGGCCCCTGACATGTTTGTTTAATGAAAAATAAACATTAGCTATAATATCACCTCATAGGTAAGAGTGTTTAACATATAAAAGACATGGCTTCTGAGCTTGCATTTTAAAACGATGCTTATATTCAGGGGTTGAGATGGGCAAAACAAGTGCAAGAGTTTTGACAAAACTTATGAGAGAGAAACTCCATGTTAAGGACAAGTGCGTAGGAAAACTATATTGGGATTCAGGAAACCTACATAGGTTTTGTTAATGACAACTGTACATCCAAAACCCAGTCTGTTCATTTAGTAACAAATTCATATTATGGGAATGCTGTGAGCTAGGCATAATGCTAGATTTTGTATAAAAATATAGAATTTCCCTCCAAAGACTTTCTAGAAAGGGAGAAAATAAGAACAGATAATCTTTTAAAGCATTGTGATTAAAGTTTGTGTTGGAAGATGACACTGTTCATCTTCTCTACCACTGAACCACCAATGCAATAGTGTCCATCTTCTCTTTCCGCCCAGCCCTCCCTGGAGCTTTAGTGCCCCAGGTAGGCTGCAGGCCATAGCCCCTGAGGGCACACAGGCAGCTGATCTCAGCTCTGACAGCAACTTTATTTAAATTATCTCTTTCTTTTATTGCCAATGATATAGCTTTGTTCTTACTGATACATTTTCACTAAATATGTGAGAGCAATATATTCTTGTTACGTAACTATCACTTCAACACTTTATCAAACTTTACTCCATTTTTTCTAGCTTTTAAACTGTTTGGGGAAAAGGTCTTATTTCCAACCATTAGAAAGTTATATGTTATTAAAGGCACTACGACTTTAAAGAAGCCCCGTGTCTCCACCTCCTGGCATTCACGCCTCCTGTATAGTGCCCTCCTCTTGAGTGTAGGCAGCACCTGTGTCTTGACTGTAACCAATGGACTATGGCAAAGGTAATATGATACATGTGATCAAGTAAGAATGTAGCGTTCCTCTTGCTGGAGGTTCTGTTTCTGGCTTTGAATAAGCAAACTGCCATGAATCCTGTGGCCACAAGGAACTAAATGCTTCCAATAACCATGAGTGTAAGAATGTAGATACCTCCCCAGTCAAACCTGCAGATGAGAGCCCAACCCTGGTCAGCACCTTGGTTGCAGCCTTGTGAGATCCTAAGGTATTCTTGATCCACATAAATTGTGAGATAATAAACATGTGTTAAGCTGCTAAAATTGTGGTAATTCATTACATAGCAATAGAAGGCTAAAATAGCTGCCAAAGCCACCCTCCTCTCCTCCTCCAAGACCCAAAAGTATGGCTTGGTCTTAGTTTCACCCATGTATAAGCAGGGGCAAGAAGCAGATCACGGGGAGCTGTGGGGGAAGGGCTCAAAGGCTAGAATTCATATCAAGGGCACTGGGGACACTTTGGAGAGCTTGAAATAAAGAAATAACAAATCTAGATCTCTGAGCTCCAATGTTCCTCTCAACACAAATGAGGGTGAAAGAAGGCCTTAAATTCTTTGTATCTGAAACCCATCAGCTGCTCTTGGGCTCTTCTCCCTTCCTGGACTTCATGCTCTGTGTCACTGGGGCCTTCACATTTCTCATCCCCATTCTCCCATCTCTTCCCAAATGCTGAACTGTTATTAATGGCGAAACTACAATTGCTTTTGCACCAACCTAACATTTCTAAAGCTTACTTCTTCCAAAGTTTCTGAAGATGAGTGGAGCGAATATAGTATTGGCTGTTAGAAAGTATTCACAGCTTCAGAGACAACCTAAACAAAAACCCACAGAGTTGAGACATTCTAGATGGGTCTTAAGGGAGTCAGTATTTGATAGGCAAATGAGGCTGGGGGATGGGGTGGGGAGTGGGGGAGGGGAACATTTTGCAGGCACACAGGCAGCTGGTCTCAGCTCTGATAGCGACTTTATTTAAATGATCTCTTTCTATTATTGCCAGTGATATTGCTTTGTTCTTTCTGACACATTTCCACTAAATATGTGAGAGAAATATATTCTTGTCACACAACTGTGTCACTTTAACACTCTACCAATTATCGGATCTCTTTATATCATTTTTTTCCTAGTTTTTAAACTGGGTGAAAAAACTTCCTAACTCTTATGAAGTTTCTTCCTCTTACTAATCAGGGTTGTTTTCAGACTCAGTATCTACCATTTTTTCCGTGCCCTCTTGCTGCTGTTTTGGTGTTTGTCCCTCTTGTCCTTTCCTCTCTCCAAACCTTCCCCTCCGCTCCCGGGGACTCCTCCTCCCATCTGTTCATGTATCAGATGCATGTGTCATGTATTCACCCATCCAGCGTTTGATTAGTGGCCCCTGTGACCTAGGCAGTGAGAATCAAAAACAAAGAGATTGTCCTTGCCCCTAGATGATCAGCAATCAAAGTGGGGACAGGCAAAACCAGTACCTGTGTTGTTAAGGTCCCATGTGTATCCAGTTGCCCTCTGACTGTGTCCACTGAGTCTCTGACAGCCACTTCAGCCTCGGGGCTCCACCCTAGCCTTTTCCCACACTCACCCCCACCTCTGCTCATCCTCTGACTCTATTCCAGCAAAACCAGCACCACCATGCACTCAGTCATCTGAGGCGGAAACCAGGAGCCATCCTTGATTCCTCAGTTGCTCGCTTATCCAGCTAGTCCCTGCACCTTGTCCATTCTGTGTCTCTAGCACATGACTCTGCCTGCGTCCCATCCACTTGTACTGCGGCTTCTGCCATCTCGCACCAGATCGTCCCAATAGCCTCCTGACTGGGTTTTTGGCAACCTTCTTGTGTCTCCCTCTAATCCATTCTGTTCACAGAAGCCACAGGCATGTTTTTAAATTACAGATCTTGTCAGGGCACTCCTACTTACCAGCCTTCCAAGGTCCTCACTGCCCCAGTGTGGAGTCCCAGCTCCTCCTGCTCCAGCATCTGGGTCCCTGCCTGGTCTCCTGGCTCCACAGCCTTGCTTCCCTCTCCATTCCAGCCCTGGGAAACTGCATGGGTCCTTGAGCAGACTGCGTGAGCCTCTCCTCCCTGGGACTTGGGGCATGCTGTTTCCTCTTCCTCATAGGTACTGCTCCCTGCATCTGACCAGACAGACAGGATTACACCCTTCAGTAAGGGCGTTTATGGACCTCACCTGTCTGTGTTTTGCATATTAGTTTTTATATAATAATTGCCTGTCTTGTTTCTTTACTCCCCACCCCCAGCCTAAGGGCAATTTGTTAAAGTCTGGGATAGCTCTTGGGTGATGTAATAACACAGTAGAACTCTATGGGCTAACAAATGCGGCCTGTATGGTTTAGTGGCATAGAAGTTAGGCTTCTGAATCAAACAGCCTGAATTCGTTTTCCAATCTCACTCTTTATTGGCTATAATCATCTTGGACAAGTTACTTGATTTTTCTTAATCTCAGATGCTTCATATATAGAATGGGGATAATAGTTACCTCATAGGATCGTTGTCAGCATTAAATGAATTAATAGGCCAGGCATGGTGGTGTGCACCTGTATTTCTAGCTACTTCGGAGGCTGAGGTGGGAACATTGCTTGAGGCCAGAAGTTGGAGCCTGCAGTGAGCTCTGATTGCACCACTGTACTCCAGCCTGGGTGACAGAAGGAGACCATGTCTCTAAAAATTAAAGTAATAATACATAGAAATCAGGTTGCAGAATCCTCAGGGTGCAGCAAGTGTATTTTCCATTTCTTTTTTTTTTTTTTTTTTTTTTTGAGACGGAGTTTCACTCTCTTTTTTACCCAGGCTGGAGTGCGATGGCGCTATCTCAGCTCACCGCAACCTCTCCACCTCCCGGGTTCAGGCAATTCTCCGGCCTCAACCTCCTGAGTAGCTGGGATTACAGGCACGCGCCACCATGCCCAGCTAATGTTTTGTATTTTTAGTAGAGACGGGGTTTCACCATGTTGACCAGGATGGTCTCGATCTCTTGACCTTGTGATCCACCCGCCTCGGCCTCCCAAAGTGCTGGGATTACAGGCTTGAGCCACCGCGCCCGGCTATTTTCCATTTCTTAATGGAACAGAGCGATAAGTACTATGATTGTTAGCACCAGGTGTGGACTCATAGAGGAAGGGTATAAGACTCAACCTGGGGTGGAGGAAGATTGGCAAGGTTTGTCTCAGCCTCTAAGGCCTGTTTGCGTAATAGAAAAACTCAAGACCAGTGACTCCAATCCAAGCTCTGGTCTCATTCTAGCTTTCCTGTGTGGCTAAATTCCTGAGGCCCATGTCCTAATGATGTCCCTGCTGGGCAGGCAAGAGAGCTCAGTGAGGCCCTCTAGTGATGACTTCCTCCCATGACGTAAGGCACAGCCTTGCTCAGAGGCCTCCCAGACGTTCCCACGCGCTTGGGGATTTTCTATTAGTCAGGAGCAGAGCACAGCTAGCAAACAGGAGAGCAGCTCTCCTGGCACCGTGGCTCCCTCTGTGGCAGCTATGAGGTCATTCATGCAAAAGGTACTGCTAGGAAACCCTGATCAGCTACAAAGGAGCGTTTCAGGTGAAAAAACAAAGATGCTTCTTAGTGGTTGACTTAGGGTTCTGAACCTGTAGATACTAAATTTGGAAACTATCCAATGGAGCAATTACCAGGTGTCCTAGGGAGTATTCACTTTTCATCCAAGGAGTAGAACAGCAGCCTAGTTTCCTGCTGTTCCTGTAGGATGATGGAGTCCCAGGGTTCATGTCCGGGAGGCTTTGTAGGTAAAGAGGAACAAATGCGCTGCTCCATGAGCAGAGAGGAGACGGGAAGCAGGACATTTTGTTCCTCGCCCATCTCAGCCTAATGAGGACACAGAGATGCTGATTGCTTTTCCATAATGATGTAGGCCTGTCAGAACCACAGCAGCTGGACAGACTTGACCGCTCACCCTGAGGGTGGAGAGAGTCACTTTCTGCTTGGTTTGCAGCTTTGGCAGCATTCTGCTCCCCACAGCTGCAGTCACATGACTACCTGCTTTCACACCTTCTGTCTGGTTCTTCCTTCTTTATTTCATTTTGAATATTGCAACATAAAGATAGCGTATAAGCTGTCTCCAATAAAAGATACAGATATTGCAAAAATAGCATACAGAAAGGCCTAATGGAAACTGGAGCTACCGTAAGTCATTAAGTGCACAGGTTCTGGAGGTGGGGAGACTAGATTTCAATTCTACACCTCTCTGTTTCTACCGGTAAGAACTGGGAAAGTTCTAGTATCTTAAGTTTGAGGTCCCATCTCTGAGATGGAAACAGTGATTATACTAGTCAGATTTCTTTGCTGCAAGCAGTAGAAACCAACTCTGATTTAAGTTAAAATTAAGGAGCAGGGGAGAACTAACGAAAAGGACATTGAGATAGCTATTTCACAGATTTGCTGTTAAGGATGAAATTAGATAATAAAAATCATCTAGCACAATATGTGACATGTAGAAAGTGTTAGACATATTAGCTATTATTGTATCATCATCACTTACCATCATTGTGATGAGCTCTCTCCTAACTTTCTTACCTGTAGCTTTGGCTTGGTAGAAAGTCAGTGCTGGCCTCGCTGCTATACAGCATTGATTTTTGAGAACTGGTTTCCAGAATGTATGGTCAGCGATCAATTTCTGGTCCAACCAGCTATTGTCGAAAGGCATAGGGTCACATGGCACAAACCTGGACTGTAGCTATTCTTTTAAACAAAAATTTAAAATATTTATATATTTAGAAGGTACAAGTGCAGATTTCTTACATGCTTGTATCGTGGAGTGGTGAGGTCAGGGCTCTTACTGAACCCATCATTCGAATAGTGAAAGTTGTACCCAATAGGTAAGTTTTCCACCTTCATCCCCCTCCTTCCCTCCCACCTTCTGGAGTCTCCACTGTCTGTTATTCCACTCTGCACATCCATGTGTGCTCATTATTTAGCTCTCATATATATGTGAGGACATACCGTATTTGACTTTCTGCTCCTGAGTTGTCTGCACTGCAGTTGTCTTCTACATGGTATGCTCAGGGCAATCTGAGTTCAAATCTCAGGGCTGCCACTTATTAGCTAGATGATATTGAGCAAATTCCTTAACCTTTTTCTCTCCCAGATACCCTGTGTGAAAAATGGGGATAATTATTGTTTCTGTCTCATAGGGTGGTTATGTGAATTGCTTGTTTTCTGGATGTTGTTGTTGCTGCTGTATTGTTATTACTTTTTTGCTCTGTTCTTCAACTCCTGAGTTTTAAATGTGCATGCATACCTGCGGGAAAGATTATTCTTCCTCGTGTCTGTACCGTTTCGGTGTGTGTTTTGCAATTGGTAGCTAGTCAAATGATTTGCGATGGGAACCTAGGAACAGTGGGAAACGGAGCCTGCCCACACTCTCACAGAATGGTTATGACAGAAACAGAATTTGCTTTCTTTGGCTCTTGGCCTAGTTTCTCATTCTGTAAATTGCATTACCTCTCTGTACACATACATGTGTGCACACACACCCATACATGTATGTGTGCATGCATGTGTATGAGAGTGTGTGTGTGTGTGTGAGTGTGTGTGTGTGTGTGTGTGTGTGCGTGCGTGTTGATTTCAACGTCTACAAAATAGCCACCAGCTGATCATTCTGCTGTAGCTTAATGGAAGAGAAACATCCCAAAAGTTGGATGGAGAGCTTCCAGGGAGGAAGGCAGGCTCAGATACAACACAGTTCTGACCCTGTCAGCTTTTAGTACTTTCTGTTTTGAGGGGGAAAAAAAATCCAAATAAACTATAAATAAAATTCACATTAACCTGAGAATTGCCTTAGTGTTTTTTGAAAAGAAAAAAAATAAATAAAGAGTTGAGCCAGCAGATCTATTTCAAGATGATTTAACAGGTGAGAGGGAGTTCGCTGCGATTGTTTTATGTCTCAGTCTATTAGGTACTGTACAATGCGACAGATCTATTCTAATTTATACAGTTGTTCAGCAAAACTTTTGTGGGTTTTTAAATTGACTGTAATGTTTAGCAATTGGAATATAAATTTATTCAAGCCTCTTATTTGGTGGCCTCAATGGCGCATTACAAAGTATTTTATAGTGTCTGATCTGCTTAAGTTTTACAACCAGCTTCCGTTGTTCTGCACTTTTTACAGCTCATGCTGAGAGCAGGCCTGGGTGCCACTGGCCCTGGCCATTCCTAAGCCTGCTCCGGGGACTGGGTACAGGCTCACCAGGTGAGCCCAGTATGTAAACAGCACCCCTGTGCCCCAACTCCTTTTTAAATTCCCTCCTTTCCCTGGCTTTCTGCCATCTGTCTTTGGTGTGAGATTGTTTGGACCTAACCTAACCCCCATTGGGTATTTGCCTGTCTGGTCCTAGCTATGATGATTAATACGAAATTGTCAAGCTTCTTCTTGCCATGCTTTTTTCCCTTGTTACCAACCTTCTTGAAGTCATGGAATATTACAGTCAGTCTTCATGTTCTCATGAGCTGCTTTTTCCATTGTCTTTTGGCTTCATCTGTTACCCATCTATACAAACTACTTTCTCAAAGATCTACAATGACCTCTAGTTGTTAAATTTAAGTGCCTATGTTTTCTGGGTGTCTGCAGTGGTTGACGTTGGACACACACTTCTTTCTTGATACCATTTCTCTCCTGATCAGCCTGACATGGCTGATATGTCTCCTGTTCTCATTCGTTGTTCTCTAAACCCTTCAGCTTCCCATGCCATCTGGGAACAGCCCAGGTCTCCTCATCTTACCTGGTGCATGCACAGATCACGTCTCTGCAGCCTTCCCTGCACATTGTATTTCCACTCACCTCCTCCTCTCAACTCCCTGTGCGTACATTTTTAATGCTATTGATCACGTTTTACTTTACACTAATTGTCATAGCTGGGTCCTCCTTCTCTCATGTAAACTGCTTGACACGAGCAGATACGGTGATTGATATAGCTTTGAAATCCCCATGGCGCCTGGCACGCCACAGAGGCTCAGTTACTTAACCCAACTTCAAACATGGGTTTTTGAAAAGGAAAGGCAAGAGTGGTGTGAGACAAGACTGCAGAGGTAGGACGGGGCCAGATGAAGCAGACAAGCTTAGGATTCTTTGAGAATTCTGGATTTTACCCAAAGAAATGTAATTAGCACCTGATTTTAAATGTGTGGGATATGACCTGGGTAAAATCAACATTTAACAATATTTCTCTGCTGGAATGGAGAGGGGCAGGCAAAAGATGGTGGTAGCTTAGATTGATGGTGGGGGGCAGTGGGGAGAAAAAAGGAAAGAGATCTGAAAAAAAGTCTAGTAGATAGCCGGGCACGGTGGTCATGCATGTAATCCCAGCACTTTGGGAGGTTGAGGAGTGCAGATCACTTGAGGTCGGGAGTTTGAGACCAACCTGACCAACATGGAGAAACCCCGTCTCTATTAAAAATACAAACTTGCCTGGGTATGGTGGTGCACACCTGTAATCCCAGCTACTCAGGAGGCTGAGGCAGGAGAACTGCTTGAACCTGGGAGGCAGAGGTTGCAGTGAGCCGACATCGTGCCATTGTACTCCAGCCTGGGCAACAAGAGTAAAACCCAGTCTCAAAAAAAAAAAAAAAATTCTAGTAGATCGAGTGGACAGGAATCGTAATTGATTTGATATGAGATGTGAGGAATAAAAGGAAAATATTAAGAGTGTTTGCCAAATTTGACTTAAATACTGGCTGCATGGGAATGCAGATTTCACAATGAGAGACTGTTGAAGAGCTGGGTTCCCTGTGTGTGCAGCAGGAGGGGTGCAGGAAGTGAGGAGGTAATTTAGTTTGGTTCATGTTGAGCTTGAGGTGCCTATGAGCATTCAGGGGGTGATATCCAGGACCATGCATATGGAGATGGAGCTGGATCTGTAGGAATAGACACCTAAGGAGGAGGTAGAATAAGAAAAGAAGAGGGCCCGAGACACAGCCTGGAAGATTCCAGGATCCACAGACTGGGGTGAGATGGCAGAGTCAGCCCCAGACACTGAGGAATAGTTTGGTGTTCCTGGGCCTGAGGGACAGCAGTGTTCTCAGAAGGTCACCTGTGGCAAAGCTGATGAGAGGTCAAGTAAGAAGAGAACTGAAGAGCTTAGACTGAAGGTAGCGTGGCCACGTGAGGCACTGTGAGGGCAGGCAGATGGAATGAGATTGGAAAGAGCTGAGAACTAAGTAAACAGGAGGAAACAGGACTGGCTTGCAGGGAGCTCTGCTGAGAAGTTTCCTTGCAAAGTGAGGCTAGATGGCGGCCATAGCTCAAGGGATCTATGGGGAGTGGGAGAGGTTGGGTTTTGTTTATTTGTTTTTGCTTTTAAGATAGAAGAGACTAGAACATGTTTAAATGTGAGAATGGAAGGGGGCAAGGAAGAGGGAGAAGATGATGCAGGACCTAGACATGACGAATGATGACTAAAAGCATCAAGTTCCCAAGAAGGTGGGAAGATGGAGCTTCCAGGCTGCAGATGGAAGGGCTGGCCTTTGTCTGGTGAGGAAGAAAATGTCTTTGCTTACAACAAGAAAGAAAGAGGAGATGATGAGTATAGTGCAGGGGCTTTGTGGCAACAGGAAGGCAGGACAGCCTTTGGAGAGGCTTTAATGTCCGTGACATGAACGTGCAGCTAAATCTCTGTTACTATTAATAATGAATTATAATGAAGCAGCTACCAGTAGCAACTGTTGACTATGGTAAGTATTTGTATTTAATAATTCATTTAAGCCTCACAACAAACCTATTGGGTAGGTTTTATTTATAGATGAGGAAACTGGGGTTCATAGAGGTTAAGTAATTTGGCCCAAAAAGTTAGTTGGTAAGAAACAGATCCCGGAATTGAACAATATGTTCATTTCAAATCCCCTGCTATTGCTATCACTGTGGCTATTGCATAGCTATTGCTGTTACGACGGCAATAAGGGCCAACTCTTTATTTTTTAGAACTCACTGTGTACTTCATGCTATTGGGAAGGTTTGTGGCATACCAGAGAAGGCTTTCCTCTTCAATCTTAAGGTTTATTGAACCGTGTGCAGCTTCTAAGAATCCTGGAAACGGATGGAGACAATCAGACCCAAGAGTGTTCCCCCACAATGTATTCCCAGATGCAGTGATTCGGTGTCATATTCTAGCATAAAATTTTCTACCTGCTCCTTGTCTGCACAGGAGGGCAACAGATATTCATCAGCACTGGATTAGTTAATGTAGCATGCAGCTTGAGGTCTCTTTCTCACAGCGGGCTTTGGGGTTTTTGTTGATTGTTCAGTGTACACTCTGCCCTCTAGTGGCCAAGATCTCCCTCGACCCGAGGGGTATCCACGGAAACCCCTGCAGGGCTGTGGTAGGGGAGTTGCCTTGCACTTCACAATCTCTCTGTCCAAAGGATTTTCTTATGTGCATTTCTATATTATTTTCATTCATTAGTGTCTCTCTCCATAGTCTACAGTAATGTGCTGATCCATTGGAAAACCCAGCCGACCCAAGCGCCAGTGCCATTTCATAGCCATACAGCCTTGAATGGAGTCGTTGCAGCTGAGGGTCGGAGCCGGAGCCTGTAGGTCTGAACACCGGCTTTGGAGGGAGAAAAGCCTGGGCTCTCGGCCCAGAGTAGCCCACCTTTGTACACGAACAGTGTTTTCCTCTGGGAAATGGGGTACCATTACCTGCCTGAGGATTAAATGGTTAAGCATGTAGGAATGGCCTGGCACCTCACGATCATCCAATAAATGTTGGTTCTCATGTTTCTTTGGCTTAACTCCCTGATTTCTGGGAAGATCTTTGAAGAATAAGAGAATCGTCTTTGTTGCGTTCTTGTAATGGTCTGATTATTGTTCATGAGCCCCGTTGGACAATAAGCTTTGGTGAAGACAGAGGTCTTGTTGGTATCCCCAGCACCCACCACATAGCCATTCAATAAATCTTTGTTGAATGAATAAAAACGAAATGTGTCCTATCACAAAGAAATGAAAAATATTCGAGATGATGGATATGCTAATTGCCCTGATCTGGTCACTGCACATTGTACGTATCAAAACACCACTATGTACCCCATAAATATGTACAATTATTATTAATCAATTGGAAAAAAAAACTGGCTCAGCGCAGTGGCTCCTGCCTTTAATCCCAGCACTTTGGGAGGCCGAGGTAGGCGGTTCACTTGAGCTCAGGAGTTTGAGACCAGCCTAGGAAACATGGCAAAACTCCATCCCTACAAAAAAATATAAAACTTAGCAAGGCATCGTGGGGCATGCCTGTGGTTCCAGTTACTTGGGGGGCTGAGGTGGGAGGGTTGGTTTAGCCTGGAAGATTGAGGCTGCAGTGAGCTGTGATTGTACCACTGCACTTCAGCCTGAGTGACAAAATGAGAACCTCACTCCAAAAAAAAAAAAAGAAAGAAAGAAAGAAAAAGAAAACCCAAATTCAAGCATTTCAAGTCATTTCCTAGGCACACTAAATTTTGATAACTGTTCTAGAGGTTTCACCTATAGAAGTCAAGCTATAGATAGAATTAAATTTGGACCTTATCTTTGCTCTCTATAATCTGCTTCCTATTGGGGAACTTTGACGTTAGCTAGAAAACAGAGCGCGTGACCTCCTGCCAGATTATTTGTGAAAAGAGCTAGTACTTGTGTTTATGAAATGGCATCTGACTTAATGCAGAAGCTTTTTTTAAAGGCCTTGACCATAGTTTAGGGTTAAGGGAATTATCACAGAAGAAACAATTAGCATCTTACTGGCTGTAGGCTTGAAGTCTTTCCAAATCAACAATTTTTCAATACTCAAAACACTTAAAAATATTATTTATTTTTCACTTAGAAATAGCGCCTTTAGTCTCCGTTTGCCCTTCTTGTGGATCCTGTGTCTAGGGTTTCCAAAGGAACTCATTGACCTGCTCTGGCTCGCTGCAGTTCCAGGAAGGCGGCTCCTATCACGTTCTTGATTGTTCTGACCTGCGGACATCAGTTACACAAATGCAGAAAAAAGGCCCAGGCTTTACTCTAGCTCAGGTTGCCAGTATGCTTCCATGGAACTTGATCCCCAACAAAACCCGAATCTGGGGGCAGATGCATTTCCATAGCTCTTGACTCAAGTGACTATTTTTTCAATTTTATTGAGGTATAACTGACCAATTGTATGTATTTGCAGTGTACAACATACAGTTTTAATATGTGTATACATCGTGAAATGATGGCCACAGTCAAGCTAATTAGCATATCCGTCATCTCACATAATATTTTTTTGGGCGAGAACATTTAAGATCTACTCTGTTAGCAATTTTCAAGTGTGCAATATACTTATTAAATATATATATATATTTAATCTGGACAATCTGGAGATATTGTACAGCATGTATTATTATACAATAATAATTTATTCTGCTTACCTGAAACTTTGTACTTTTTGAGCAAATCACCCCATTCCTCCTCAAGTGAGTGTTTTAATGTTTAAGTTTCAGAAAATTTTGGGAAAAAAATTTTCTTCTCTCTCACAAATTAATATCGAAGAACCCAGTCTGGTTACATGTAAGTGAGGCAGGAGGGCAAAGTTAGGGAATATGATGCCTGGGACTCCTTGCTCCCAGATCAACAGAGTTTAACACGAACAACAATACTTACTAAGCATTTATTACATGCCAGGTGATGTCCTGATCACATCAAGGCCATATATCCAATGTGATCCTCACAATAGTAACGGCAACACAATGCAATGCTCATTACCCCCATCTTACAACAGAGAAGCTGAGGCAGATAGCACGTAAGCGACTTGACAAAGACCATGTGGTCAGTGAGTAACAGCACTAGGATCCAAACCCAGGCCCATCTGATCCATATTCTTAAAACCTGGGCTATTCTCGAGGACAACTACCTTATTTCAATGATGGTCTAGAAAGATGTTGCTGCTATGCCCGCTCTGGAGCTTGGGCATCCCTGGAGCTGCTGCTTCAGGAACGTGGTCTTTATGTTACAATCAGTATCCGCTCTCAGTTGCCGGTGTTAGGTCTACACTGCTCCCAACCCAAAGTCGGATTCAACCTGGGCATGGAGATTTGGTTTCTATGATAGGAATTCATCTGGTCTGGAGATTTGGTTTTCTGTTATAAAAATTCAGCTGGTTTGGAGATTTGGTTTTCTGTTACAGAAATTCAGTTGGTTTGGAAATTTGTTTTCCTATGACAGAAATTCAACTGGTTTGTATCTTTTGGTGGCCCTGCTGTGTTCCTTTCCCTTTCTTTTTCCTTCTTTTTGTAAGTGTTCTCTTTCAATCTTGTGGGGGGCGATTTGGCACCATTTATGTCTTAGCTCAAAGGGCTTCTCCTTTCAGAAAGCCTCTATATCATGGACTAAGGAGAGTGCTGGAGGCAGGCCCAGGGAGGGATGGCAGGAGGCCCGGGGGATGGGTGGAAGTGAACACCATCCAGGAAAGCAGGAGGTGGGCAGCGAAACAGCCGGAAATACCAGGGCAAGGGGCAGGGAAGGGGCAGGTGTGTGGAAAAGGGCCAGGAGTGAGTGCGGAGACAAAATGATATTTTATTAAAACCCTGCTGCTTACTTTAACCTCAAACCTTTTTCTTATTGAAAAAGTAGTGCTGAGAAGTTCAGTACTTCCTTGCTGGAAGTGTGGGGTAAGGTCGGAAGCTTGCTGATGTGGGCTGCAGGCACTTGGTAAAGCCACAGAGGGGAGAAGATAAATGGTTTTTCTCTGAAACAAGAGGAGGCATCAATTTGACGGTTGGCACCACAAGTGCTTACAATGCCTTGGGGGCAGAACCTCCCCTGTGATCTCCCTTAGGGCAAAAACTACTCCTGCTTCAGATGCTTTCAATAAAAACATCTTTGTGCATGACTTGCCTTCTCCAGGGATAATGTCACATAATCTGTGGGGATTTTGAGTTGTTTGTGAGATCTCTATATCATACCTGCTTACTCTTTACCCCGAGAGAAAGCAGTAGGAGGCATAAGAAGTTGCCAGGGTAGGGAGCTAAAAATCTTCCCATGAACTGTTTCTAAACTTCAGAGCAATAATGACCAAATCTGGGTACAATATGGGGGAAGGAGTCTTGCTTCTGGAAGATTTCCCTCCACAAGATTAGAAAATTCTGTACAATGAAACCAACATAAGTAAAACAAACCATACAAAAGGATATGGAGAGAGATCCTGTGATAGGCAGAATTCCAGTCCCAATAACCATATCCATGTATTATCCGTTGTCCTTACGTGCGGCCACACCTATAATTTGCTTCTAACCAATGAAATATGGCAAAGGTGATGGGTTATTACTCTTATGACTCTGTTATGTGGCAAAGGTCTGTAATTTGCACAATTTTGGTCATTAATCAGTAAGCAAAAAGAGCTATCCTAGGTGGGCCTGGCCTAACCAGGTGAATTTTTAAAAAGAGATTCTAGAGGTCAAAGACAAAAGAAGTCAGAGATTCTTTTGTTGGCTTTGAAAAAACAAATTTCCATATTATGAACAGCACCACATGGCAAAAAATTGTGGTGGCCTCTGGGAGTTGAGGTCCTCAGCCCTAAACCATATGGAACTGAATTCTGCCAATAACCAGTGAGCTTGGCAGAAGACCCCGCACCTCAGATGAGATTGCAACCCTGGGCCGGGCGTGGTGGCCCACGCCTGTAATCCCAGCACTTTGGGAGGCCAAGGTGGGTGGATCACCTGGGGTCAGGAGTTGGAGACTCCCTTGGTCCAGATGGCAAAATCCTACTTTTGTGTCTCTACTAAAGACACAGAAATTAGCCAGGCATGGTGGTGCATACCTGTAATCCTAGCTACTCAAGAGGCTGAGGCAGGAGTATCACTTGAACTCAGGAGGCGTAGGTTGTAGTGAGCCAAGATTGTGCCACTGCACTGTAGCCTGGGCAACAGAGTGAGACTTCATCTCAAAAACAAAAAGAAAAAAAAAATTAACAGCCCTGGCTGACATGGAGATTTCCACCTGGTACAACCCTGGACAGAGGACCCAGCTAACCTGCGTTTGGTCTCCTGACACATGGAAGCTATGAGATGATAAATCTGTGTTAGTTTAAAGCTGCTGTTTGTGGTATTGTGATGGGCAGCAGTCAGAATGAATATAGATCCTATGTTTTTCAAATGAAAACTCAGTGACTTTCAAGATGACATCTGCTTCAAGACTTTATTGTCACTAAGCAAAGTAGGAGCCACAATTATTCTCTTCTTCAGTCACTACCTGCCCTGACTCTCCCGAAGCCACCTCTCAGGAAGCCCTGTCGTTAAGGGCTTCTGGTAAGCTTACTTCTGAGGGCCTGTTGGAAGATGAATAAAACAAAGAGACGCTTCTGGTCATGTTTTATGGAATTATGTTATGCATATTTTTGTGTACATTGGGCAAAAACCCTCTTTGGGGCTTAGGAGCTGTCCCCGGAGTGGCATTGGTGAGGGAGAACCCACAGGAAGGCATTCCTGGGAAGGGGGACTCACTCCAGCGTGTAAATCATTCAGCCATATGCAAATGACTTCTCAGGTCTACAGTCCTCTCCTCCGTGGTCCTCCTAGGCTCTGCCTGGGAGTTAGTTAACGTGTTAGTGGCAGAGCTGATTCTGCAGCCCCAGCTTTCTGAATGCCTATGTCTGTCCATTCCACCTCCCAGCCATGGCACAGGCTGGGTGTGCCCCTGGAGAGGTGGAGGCAGAGAGAGGGCTGTGCCTTCTGTCCTAGGACAGCATGAGGTGAGCAGCAGCATCCCAAATCCAGCCCAGGCCCCGTCTCCACGTCCACCCGGTCTCCATCAAGCAGCCCTTAGCTCCGCTTCTGTGCTTTACATGCTGTTGCTGATGGCCTCCCTGCCCAATTCCCTCCAGTGCCGTTTTCAGCTTCATACTTCATGAATTTTATTTGCAATCGATAAATAAACCTATTATCATCAGGGTTTTGTATTCTCGTCATATATCGTCATCTGTCATAAACCATTTTGTGCAGGAGTCCGGATCATTCAGCATATCCCACTCATCTTTATTTCTGAGTCACTGACTGAGAGATACAAACTAAAAGTGCAGGGCCAAGAATTCAGTTTTTACTCAACAACATAATGTCTAAAGATAAAAATCTTATTTAGATATTATTATTATATTTGAGATTAGTGCCGAGGGAGAAAAAAGTCATTACCTTGTCAGGCTCTGTGTACTTATTAGAAGTGACAAAGTATTTCGTTCTTCCATTGAAATGTGACGAATCTGATGGAAAAGCGGTTTTTCATTAAGGTGTGTTTTCAAAATGCTTCTGGCTTCTGGCCATTTCTAGCAGTTTTGGGGGGGTAACATCTCATTTAAGTATAGCTTTGGGTTGGCAAATAAGTTGGGGGCTCACAGTTGTCTGTTAAAGTAGACTTTGGGAGGAGAAGCTAAATAATGCTGTGGTCTAACGAGAAGTCACATTTTCTAGTTTCTGCCACAGTCTTTTAAAATAAAATTTTATATTTGTAATTTTCTGTTCATTTTTTTTAAACTTCTCTGCATTTTATTTTGTTTATTTATTTTTGAGACAGGGTCTCACTTTGTCACCCAGGCTGGAGTGCGGTGGCATGATCACAGCTCACGGCAGCTTCCACTTCCCAGGCTCAAGTGACCCTCCCATCACAGCCTCCCTAGTATCTGGGACTGTAGGGTGCCACCATGCTTGGCTAAAATGTTTTGTTTTGTTTGTAGAGATGCGGTTTCATCATGTCGTCCAGGCTGGTCTCAAACTCCTGGGCTCAAGTGATTCACCCACCTTGTCTTCCCAAAGTGTTGGTATTACAGGCGTGAGCCACCACGCTGCACTATTTATTTTTATTTTTGTGGATATGTAGTATACATATTTACAAAGTACATTAAATACTTTGATGCAGGCATTCAGTATGTAAGAATCACATCAGGGCAAATGGAGGACCATCATCTCAAGCATTTATCCTTTCATCGTATTACAAATAATACAATTATACCCTTTTAGTTATTTTTAAATTTAGCATAAATTGTTGACTGTAGTCACCCTGTTGTGGTATCAAACACTAGATTCTATTCATTTTATCTAACCATAATTTTATACTCATTTACCATCCCCATTTTCCCCATCCTGCCCCACTACCCTTCCCAGGTTCCCGTCTGGTAATCATCATTGTATTCTTTATTTCCATGAGCTCAATCGTTTTAATTTTTAAAACTCCCACAAATAAGTGCGAACATGCGCAGTTTGTCTTTTTGTGTATGGCTTATTTCACTTAACATAATGTATTCCAGCTCCATCCTTGTTGTTGCAAATGACAGGATCTCATTATTTTTTATGGCTGAATAGTATTCCAATGTGTATATATACCAAAGTTTCTGTATCCATTCATCTGTTGCTGGATGCTTAGGTTGCTTCCAAATCTTGGCTATTGTGAATAATACTGCAATTAAATATGGGGTACAGATGTCCCTTCAATATACTGATTTCCTTTTATTGGGGGTGATTTCCTTTTTTGGAGAGAGCTGTATACCTAGACTTGGGATTGCTGGATCATGTGGTAGTTCTGTTTTTAGTTTTCTGAGGAACCTCCAAACTGTTCTCCATAGTGGTTGTATCAATTTACATTCCCAATGTATACATTACAACAGTGTGCAAGGGTTCTTTTCTCTCTATGTCCTTGCCAGCATTTGTTATTGCCTGTCTTTTGGATAGTAGCCATTTTAACTGGGGTGAGATGATATTTCATTGTATTTGGATTTGCATTTCTCTCATGATCAATGGTATTGAGCACCTGTTTGCCATTTGTATGTCTTCTTTTGAGAAATGTCTATTCAGATCTTTTCCCCGTTTTTAAATCTGATTATTAGATGTTTCCCTATAGAGTTGTCTGAGCTCCTTATATATTCTGGTTATTAACCTCTTCTCAGATGGATAGTTTGCAAATTATTTTCACCCATTCTGTGAATTGTCTCTTCACTTTGTTGATTGTTTCCTTTGCTGCGCAGAAGCTTTTTTAAAATTTATTTATTTATTTTTTATTTTTTTTGAGAAGGAGTTTCGCTCTTGTTGTCCAGGCTGGAGTGCAATGGCATGATCTCAGCTCACTGCAACCTCTGCCTCCTGGGTTTAAGTGATTCTCCTGCCTCAGCCTCCCAAGTGGCTGGGATTATAGGCATATGCCACCATACCTGGCTAATTTTGTATGTTTAGTAGAGACAGGGTTTCTCTATGTTGGTCAGGCTACTCTCGAACTCTCATCCTTAAATGATACCCCCACCTCGGCCTTCCAGAGTGCTGGGATTACAGGCATGAGCTACCACGCCTGGCCTGCAGAAGCCTTCTAACTTGATGTGATCCCATTAGTCTAGTTTTGCTTTGGTTGCCTGTGCTTGTGGGATATTACTCAAGAAATCTTTACCCAGTCCAATGCCCTGGAGAATTTTTTCAATGTTTTCTTGTAGTAGGTTCATAGTTTGAAGTCTTAGATTTCAGTCTTTAATCCATTTTTATTTGATTTTTGTATATGGTGAAAGGTAGGTGTCTAGTTTCATTCTTCTGTATATGGATATCTAGTTTCCCCAGCACTATTTATTAAAGAGACTGTGCTTTCCTCAATATATGATCTTGGCACATTTGTTGAAAATGAGTTCAGTGTAGATGTATGAATTTATTTCTATTCTGTTCCATCGGTTTGTGTGTCTGTTTTTATGCTGTTTTGGTTATGATAGCTCTGTAGCATAATTTGAAGTCAGGGAATGTGATTCCTACAGTTTTGTTCTTTTTGCTCAGGATAGCTTTGGCTATTCTGGGTCTTTCTTGGTTTCATATAAATATTAGAATTTTAAAATATTTCTGTGAAGAATGTCATTGGTATTTTAATAGACATTGTATTGAATCTGTAGATTGCTCTGGGAAGTATGGACATTTTAACAATATCGATTATTCCATGAACATGGAATATCTTTCAATTTTTTGGTGTCCTCTTCAATTTCTTGTATCAGTGATGTTTGTTTTTGTTTTTGTTTTGAGGCAGGGTCTCACTTTGTTGCCCAGGCTGGAGTGCAGTGGTATGATCTCAGCTCCACTACTGGAGTGTAGTTTTATCAACCACTGCCTCCCAGGTTCAGCTGATTCTCATGTCTCAGCCTCCTGAGTAGCTGGGACTACAGACGTGAGCCACTACATCTGGCTAATTTTTGTACTTTACTTAGTAGAGACAGGGTTTTGGCATGTTTCCCAGGCTGATCTCAAACTGCTGGCTTCAAGTGATCTGCTGTCTTTGGCCCTCCCAAAGTTCTGGGATTACAGGTGTGAGCCACCGGGCCATGCTGGAATCAGTGTTTTATGGTTTTCGTGGTAGAGATCTTTCCCTTCTTTGGTTAATTCCTACATATTTTATTTTATCTGTAGCTATCATAAATGGGATTATTTTCTGGATTTCTTTTTCATATTGTTCACTGTCGGCATAGAGAAATGCTAATGATTTTTATATGTTGATTTGTAGCCTGCAGCTTTACTGAATTTGTTTATTAGTTCTAATAGTTTTTTGGTAGAGTCTTTAGTTTCTTCCAGATATAAGGTCATATAATCTGCAAACAGGAATAATTTGACTTCTTCCTTTCCAGTGTGGATGCTCTTTATTTCTTTTCCTTTTCTGATTGCTCTAGTTAAAATTTTAGCACTATGTTGAATAACAGGGATAAAAATGAACATTCTTGTCATGTTCTAGATCTTAGAGGAAAATTATTCAGTATGATATGAGTTGTGGACCTCTCATATATGGCTTTTATTTTGTTGAGGTACTTTCCTTCTATACCCAGTTTTTAAAGGACTTTTATCATGAAGTGATATTGAATTTTATCAAATGCCTTTTCAGCATCAGTTGAAATGATCATATGGGTTTTATTCTCCATTCTGTTGATATGATGTATCACATTGATTTGCATATGCTGATTCATCCTTGCATCCCTGGGATAAATCCCACTTGGTCATGATGAATAATATTTTTAATGTGTTGCTGAAAGCTAAATAAAGTGAAATGTAAATGCCATAGATTGAGTCAAGAACATCATGACAATTTTGGAAAAGTTTCTTGCAAACTATAATACTTAAGATGAGGTAAGATTAATAGCACAAAAGTCTGAAAAATTAAGATGGAAGTGACCAAAAAATAATATAAACATGCACAAACTATATGAATAATGAAGTAACAGAAAGGGAAATTTAGATTAACATAAACATATAATTAGGTGCTCACAATATCACATAGAAAGAGATTGATTCTTCCTATCCATGAGCATGGTATGTTTTTGCATTAGTTTGAATCATCTCTGATTTCTTTGAGCAGTGGTTTGTAGTTCTCCTGGTAGAGATCATAGTCCATAGTTTTTAAATAAGCATTGGACAAGTAGTTCTCAACTCTGTTGATGAAAAGAATCAAACTCTGTAAAATACTTGAAGAAACTTATTCTGAGCCAAACATGAGTGACCATGGCCCATGACACAGACCTAAGGAGCCCCTGAAAACATGTACATGTGGTTTGGACAAAGCTTGATTGTATACATTTCAGGGAGACATGAGGCTTCAAATACTATGAAGATATACACTGGTTTGGTCCAGAAAGATGGGACAACTTGAAGAGTCAGGAGTGGGGTTCCAGATTATAGGTAGATTAAAAAATGTTCTGATTGCCAGTTGGTTGAAAGAGTTATTATCAATAGAAAGGAATGTTTGGGTTAAGAAAAGAGGTTGTGGAGGCCAAAGTTTTGTCATGCACCTGAAGCCTCCAGGTCACAGGTTTCAGAGAGAATAGATTGTAAATGTTTCCCATCAGACTTAAGGTCTGTATTGATATTAAATCCTGGTTAACTTTTCCTGAATTCCAAAAGGGAAGAGGGCATAATGAGGCATGTCCAACTCCCGCTTCCCATCATGGCCAGAACCAAGATTTCAGATAAAACTTAGAGGGCCTTGGCCATTCAGATAGTTGGGGGAGACTTTGAACTTTATTTTTGGTTTACAACTCTTTGTTGTGTCTGAAATCTTTACACATAGTGGTACTAATAGATCATGGTAATATTCATTATCCTTGGTAGGTAAGGTGATGTTCCAGGCTGGATGCCATTGGCTCCAAAGCTAAATGTCAAATTATTCTGTGACCCCTTCATGGTGCGCTGGTTGGGAAGCTGGAAAACAAGAAGGAATCTTGTTTTAGATTTCTCAAGTTCTGAGCTTCTTCTGAGTCCCATTATCAGTACAGAAAAAGGGTCTTTTGGGGGGCTTGTTTTGCCTCCCAGAAAGCCTCCATAGAGCTAATGTGATACATTTGGCTCTGTTCTGCAGGTGTTGGAAGAGTATTCTGTTTTGTAAAATCTAAATCACAAAAGAGGTAAAGGTGGTACCCCTTCTATCCACTATGACTACACGTCTAGATTTTCTCTTTGCTTTCATATAGTTTGGGTAACTTTTTAACTCTCTTCCCACAATATCTCATTTCCCATCAAGCCTCAGTTTGAGGCTGAGTCACTTCTCTGTATGTGAGAAAATGGTAGGATCTTAGGCTTAGGTTGGTGGACAGGAGAAGAAAGCTCATTTGAGTTATGCCATCTTTGCTATACCGTCTGGGCTCTATCCTGAGATTTTGTTGCATGTTCCCTACAGGGTTCACTACACATTATTAGGGATGTAGATATCATTTATATCACTCAGGGTTCTCCAGAGGGACAGAACTTACAGGATATATGTATATATGAAAGGGAATTAACTAAGGAGAATTGGCTCACATGATCACAAGGTGAAGTCCCACAATAGGCCATCTGCAAGCTGAGGGAGAAAGAAACCAGTAGTGGCTTAGTCTAGGTCCAAGCGCTTCAAAAGTAAGGAAGCCAACAGTATATCCTGCAGTCTGTGGCTGAAGGGCCACTGGTATAAGTCCAAGAGTCCAAAACCCGAAGAACCTGAAGTCTGACGTCCAAGGGTAGGAAGAACAGACAGACACATTCAGCACAGGAGGAAGATGAAGGGCAGAAGACTCAGCAAGCTGGCTTAACCCACCTTCTTCCTCCTGCTTTGTCTTAGTCACGCCAGCAGCCAATTGGATGGCGTGTACCCACATTGAGGGTGGGTCTTCCTCTCCCCATCCATTGACTCAAATACCAGTCTCCTCTGGCAACACCCTCGCAGACACACCCAGAAACAATAATTTACCAGTGATCTAGTCACCCTTCAATCCAATCAAGTTGACACTAAATATTAACAACCACACCGTCTTTCCAGCATGCTACTCTGGCGGAGTCTTTGGCTCAAATCTGCTCCGTCATTCATTCTCTGCTTCATACATTTCTCTCAGCAATGAATTTCTGGTTAATGTTAACTCTCCTTTCTTTGAGGAGAGAGTTAATGTTAATCACTCAGTTTCCTTAACTTCAGATCTAGGGGTATCAGTGAAAATTTCCAATATTTTGTTAAAAGCAATGGTTTGAAATGTTAGAAGGGGGAAGAATGAGGGATTATTCAGAAATGAATTTGTGGAGAGCCTCTTCTCTTTGATTCAAAATGTCCTGTTTCTGAAGCTTATTATGTTAGATTATGACCCTTTCTGGGTTTGGTTGTTATCACGAAATTTTTTTGGCCTTGTCTTTTATTTTTCTTTCTCATTCTGTTAGGTATCAGGAGGCAAGAATGCAGTCAGGACCCTCAATCTGCCATCTAACATGACTTCAGGTAATTTTTCAGAATTCTATGTGGTTCACTATTATTACTTTGGCTTGAATTTTAAGGAGCTTTAAGATGAGGAGAGGATAATAAGACAGTTGGGGTACAATGAGGTTGTACATGAAGCTGTAGGCCTAAAATATAAGTCATTAAAAAATGTGTTCTACAATGCCTACTTAAAATGTTTGGAAATAAAATGGTTTGGCAAAACAGCAAATTCTGATAAATGGGAAAACCATGTTTTTATTTGATAAACTTCAGGATTTTTTTTTAACATATAGATTTGCTTTTTGAGAATAAACTGACACAATCAGTACAGATTTAAGATCATCGAAGTCTAGCCAGGATTCATTTTTGAACCTGTATTTCAAACAGGCTTGTCTCTTCCATAAGACAGTGTCAAGTATGGTTGGTTCTTGGGGGTTCTAGTACATTTCCAAGAACTGAGAAGTGAGGAAAGTAGAGTTACACTGTAAAGCAGTGCATATGGAACAGGGGAGGGATGTGTAGAGCTCTCTAGAAGAGACAGATTGGCGTCCAGCCTTGGGAGACTGTAATTTTCTATGTATGTATAATTATATTAACATATTTAAATAAGTGATACATCCAAAGCAGGGGCTTAGTAAGAGCTGTGGGAAGCCTAGAAAAAAAGGAGAATCACCAAACATCCCTTTTTTGAAAATCCCATACCAGCTCTGTCCCTTGGAGTGAGAGAATTCACCATCAAACTTCCAGAAATTCCAGTCCCAAAGGCAAGAGTGTTCCTATTGTGCGCCTGATGTGAAAACATGAGCTTCATCTGACTCCTTTTCTGATTCACTGTCCTCACAGCAGTTTTCTGGTTCCAGTGAAGGTCTGTTCATGGAGAGGGAGAATATAGAAAATACACAGATTTTAAATATTTCTAAGTCTTTCACAGTGATTTCTCATGGTAATGAGTAGCTTCTGATTACCATTTGGTTTTCCCTGACTACAGGGAAAAAAGGAGATTATTATGCCAACCTGAACAATTCCAGTCTGTGTGACAATTCTATTTCTCACTTTAAATTAGTATATTGCCATCCTGATGCCTTCCTCAGGCCTTCTGTACATTTTAGTTAGTGTAAGTCAGTATTTGTGTCTGATTGCCCCAGGACATTGACAAGAGTAAGCCCGCCTTCTGCTAGAAAACTCTGATTCTATTTCCATCTTGCCTCCCTATTTATTTCTACATCAAACACAGTTATGTATTTGGTTAGTTCATCTGTATTAAAATGTGCTAGTACCAGATAACATTTAAAATACCTCAAGAAAATTGATGAAAAACTTTTTGTGGATCTTATTTTGTCTCTACTTCAGTGTTTTGGAACAGGAAGAGTAGCGTGGGGAAACGGAGGCAGTTTCTTGCAGTGACCTTCAAAGATCACTTTTAAATTTGAGGATCTAGTCTCATCATTTGATGGGTAATGCTCTTTCTACTAAGTTTCCTCTCCAGTCTAAAGGTACTGAGGCCATTAGTAGAAGCGAAAGGTGACTGTGTGAAACAACGGGACGAGCATGGGACATGGGATTTTTGGAGAGGACCCAAAAGTTAAAAGTGCTTTCCTGTTCATTTGCTCAGGCGTTTCATGTGCTTGTCCTTGTTGTGGTCTTACTTGTCTCAGATCGACCTGTTCTTTTGAAAAGCCTGATAATGTGATTAAAGAGCACAGAAGCAAGAGTTGAAGAATCAACATTTGAACCATTTCAGAATTCCAAGGAGATTTTATAGAAGCTGGGTGCCTATTAAAACTGCTGTGTTCAATTCTCTCTCTCTTTTTCTTTTTTTCTGAGACGGAGTCTCACTCTGTCATCCAGGCTGGAGTGCAGTGGCATGATCTTGGCTCACTACAATCTCCCCTTCCTGGATTCAAGCGATCCTCCTGCCTCAGCCTCCTGAGTAGCTAGGACCACAGATGCGTGCCACCACACCTGGCTAATTTTTGTATTTTTAGTAGAGACAGGGTTTCACCATGTTGGCCAGACTAGTCTTGAACTCCTGACCTCAGGCGATCCACCCGCCTCAGCCTCCCAAAATGCTGGGATTACAGGTGTGAGCCACCATGCCCAGCTTGAAACCACTGTGTTCAATTTTTATAAACAGAATCCTAATTATGAAATTACAGAGGAAACCTTGTTATCTAACAAGATCAAGACAATTTAATTAAAAAGTTAGATAAAGCATGGAATGTGTTTAAAAACTAGCTTTAAAAACCCCATGCATATGTACCTAGAACATTTCGTATTAAATTAAGACACCTAAATGTACTCATTTACATAGATTTGATGTAGATTCAGGCTTTTTAAAGTGCAAGCATACTAATTATAGTCCTGCATCATCTTTCTTGCATAATTGACGCCCCGAAATATTGTCTTCATTGTCCAAAGTGTAGTTTATTTAAAAAGAGGTATAAATTTAAAGATCTCTGACACAATCTGAGAGATACTTTCCCTTCAATGTTTTACAGTCGTCAACATCAAATTATTAAAGCAAGTCTCCTCTGTGTAATCTGTTTTGCAAAACTAATCCTAGTTCTCATAGAAGCAACAATCTTCTTTCTTTCACTCTTATATTTGAATATTTATGTAACATTAAATAACATGCATTGTTACGATAACAAGCACAACAGATTTGTATAAACTCTGCTGACTCTTGGTGAGCAGGAGACTGTCATTCACAGCCACAGAGCGACCCAACAGTGGCAAGAATACAGCATGCTCTGTGGATCAGCCATCAAGAACGGGGCATATTGGTGACTCTAGCTGACCTGCTAGGTTGAGGTCAGATAGGAGAACCTCTCCTTTTGGAGGTCATCTGCAAACTTACCTCACTCTATGTTTAAGCCAGGTGGGCCCCAGAGAGGTTAAGGGACAAACAGCAGGTCCAAAGCTAGACAGCTATCAGTATTGTCTTTCTTGACTCATAGTCTAGTATGTAGTATTCTTTTGTGAGAATTCATTTGGAGTATTCCTTTAAAAGCTTTTTTTCGTCATTTAATCTAAATATGCTTTTTGTATCATTAGATGTAATTTTTTAATTGAGATTTGTGGTTAAGACTTCATAAGAGCTCATAGCTACGATTTTATGATAGCATTTAATAACAAAAACAAATTTGCTATATTGGCATCTTTTCCAAGGAATAGAATTGTTCCATGAAGTGAGGCATACTCTATGACTTCTTATTAACATTTCATTGTCCTAACAGTGCTAGAAACATGGACCACTTTAACTCCATTTATCCTTGTCCTAACTTATGGTATACGCTGGTTTGCTTTACTTTTCTCTATATTTTTGGCCCCACAAGATATTATTATTACTGCTTATGCAGTCAATATTTATTTAAAAGTCATTAATACATTTCCTCTTTGCTTTAATTACATACTGTAGTCTTAGTTTCCATCCGGGGTCATTTTTCTTTTTGAAGAATATTTCAGTGTTTCTTTAGTACAGTTTCTTGGTGATAAATTTTGTTTTGCATCTGAAAATATCTGTATTTTACTTCAATTTTTACTGGATATAGAATTATAGATTTGTAGACTTATTTTTTAGTAATTTGAAGAGAGATTATTCTTTTCTGGTTTTTCTGGTTTCTATTGGTAAGTTAGCTTTTGGTCTTATTACTGTTTTTCGAAAGAAATAAGTCTCTTTATTTCCCCTCTGGTTGCTTACGTGGTTTTCTCTTTGTCTTTGGTATTTGGCAGTTTTACTACAAATACCTGTGTGATGTGCATGCGTGTATTTTAATTCATTGTACTTAGGTTTGAATCTGCAACTCTGAAACCTTTAAACAGTTTTGGAAAATTCTTAGTCATTGTCTCCTCAAAATTTTCCTCTGATTCATTCTTTTTTGTCTCTCCTGGGATAATGATGTGTAGGCTAGGCCTTTTTATCGATCGTACAACCTGTGTGCTCTTTCCTGTATTTTTCTAGACTTTCCTCCCTTTTTCACTGTGGATATTGTCTCCCTGTTTACTAATAGGAATACTCCTCAAATAAGCCTAATTTTCTGTTAAATCCATTGTTTGAGCTCTTAAGTTCAGTTATAAAACTTTGGCTGCAGATTTTTTTCTATTCACTCCTTTTATAATTTGAAAATTTCCCTTAATTTTCAATATTGACTGTTCACTCCTCAAACACCAATTATTGTTAAGGTCCACATTTGATCATTCTATTCTCTGGATTTTGTTTAGGTTTATTTTTATTGTCTGTTTCTTTAGGTTTTCATTCACATTGTTATCTTGCATACTCATATGAATGGCTAATTTTGATTGAATGTTCCATGGAGTATTTAAAATTGAAGAGATAATACAACACTCTGGTATATATTATGTCTCCCAGGGGGATTTATATTTGCTTCTGCCTGATGACTAGGAGAGACATATGTTTAAATCTTCCAACATGATTGTAGATTTGAACTTGTAGTTTTGAATTATTTGGCATTATAAAATTTTAGACTGTTAGAATACAAATGTGATTTTTAATAAATTTCTGATCAATCAAACATTTTATTATCAAGCAATCCTTTTATTTTCAGTGATTTTTTTTGTCTTAAAAATCTCTGTTTTATAAAGTATTAAAAAAGTAGTTGTGATGGCTTTCAGGAGCAATTCTCTCCTCCACATCAAGGTGGGGAAGAACCCATAGCATAATGTTTAAAAAAATCAATCAAGCTTTGAAACCAGGGAGGCGTGGGTTATTATTCTGGTTCCACCAATTATTAGTTAAGAGACTATGGATAAGCCATCTAACTTCTTGGATTCTCAGTTGCTGCCTTAAGAGAGTGATCACAATAGTATCTACCATTAGTAGGTTATGAGAATGCAATGAGCGAGTGAATGTAAAGTGCTTACTATTGTGCTTGGCATATGGTAAATGGTGGCCGTGGTTATCTTCTTGTGATCTTGTGATGACCTAATTGTTTTTTTTGGAGTTGTCCTCAAAATTTTTAGTTACTCGCATTAGGCAGTATTTACAGCACCCAGGTGGGAGTGTGTGGGTCTCCAGGTAACTGGTGGCTGCTTAGTAGCATCATTTGGGTTCTCATTATTAATTCTGCTTCCATAGGGTTTTCCAGTTCCATCCCTGCCAGGTAATCAGTGTGTGCATGAACCTTTTCCCTGTAACTGACAACAAATGAAGTATGGCCTATTTCATTCTCCAAGTTTACTCTAAGGTTTTTTTCAATCTTTTCTTTGAGTTTTGACAGTGCCTGGTATTTAAGAACAGTTCAGATAATGCTTCTGAGATAAATGGTTTCACAGAGGATACCTCCTTGCAACAAATGGCATATAGAACTTTAACGTATTGTCTGTGCAGCCAGAATTGGTTCTATTTTCGACTGTGAAGTAATTCCTTGTTTCTGTGGGATTCTTTCTCATTGGATATGTGGAGTTAGGTAGAATCATCACTTGTCAAGCATTTGCTAGAGTTTAAAGAACCTCTTTTCATCCTTCCTACAAGGATGTTGAAGCTTCTTTTCCCACATTTGATTTCTCATGCTTTCCTATCCTTGTGCTAGAATATGTAGAGAGCAATGCTGGTCAAAAGACAAACTTTAGGAAAGAACTGGGGAACTTGCGTTAGTGATGAACAGCCAAAGGATATTTATAATCAAGTATAGTAGTTACATCAGTTAAGAATTAAATTCAGTAGGAAAATAAATCCCTCTTCCCAAAATGACATGGCTTAAACAAGATGGAAGTTTATTCAGTTTCATATAAAAGAGGTTCAGAAGTAGGTAGTTCATGGCTACAGTAACGCCCCCAGAACTAAGCTCTGCTCCCCTATCCTAGCTCATGGTTTTTATTTTTAAGGTCACTTCATGATCTAGTATGGCCGCTGGAGCTGCAGCCATTATGTCTGAGTTACAGTCTAGAATAAGAAGGAAAGACAGTGTATCAGCTTTCTTGGAAATTCTTGTCCTGTGCTAAGATTTCATGGGCTAGAACTTTGTCATGTGGCTATATTCAGCTGCAAAGGAGGTTAGAAAACAAAATGTTTTATTTTATTTTAGCAGCACTGTGACTAGCTAAAAAAATTTTGGGTTCCATTACCAAGGAGAAAAAACAAAAGGATATCAGGTAGTCAACCAACAATTTTTTTTGGCATGGCTTTAAGTGGCTTAACTGGAGTCAGTGATTCCACATCACTCAACCCTAGTCTGATCCAGGTTTGGAACCAACCTTATTCTTTCTCCATTGAATAAAGCCCCAACCATACACTTCCTTACTTTCTCTTTCTTGGAAGGAGTTTTGTTTTAGAAATATAGAATATCACACAAGAACTGTGGATTATCAGAGAGGTCATTTAATTTCTCTGGGGAGAAAATTGAGAGTACACAAAGTCCTTGATACACGCACCGCATCTTACCGTGTGTGACCTTACTGCTTGCACAGTGGCTTCTGTGACTGCAGTGCTGGGGCCAGAGCCTCGGCTGTGGGAAAGTCAATGTGAGGTACATGGGAAGAAGATGGCAAGATAGATTCTGCAAGGGCAGGACTTTTCCTCAAGCCCTCTTGTTCAGTAGCCATTTAATATGAGTGATGCAGGAACTATAGTTTTTTTTTTTTTTTTGAGACGGAGTTTCGCTGTTGTTACCCAGGCTGGAGTGCAATGGCACGATCTCGGCTCACCGCAACCTCCGTCTCCTGGGTTCAAGCAATTCTCCTGCCTCAGCCTCCGGAGTAGCTGGGACTACAGGCGTGCGCCACCATGCCCAGCTAATTTTTGTATTTTTGGTAGAGACGGGGTTTCACCATGTTGACCAGGATGGTCTCGATCTCTTGACCTCGTGATCCACCCGCTTCGGCCTCCCAAAGTGCTGGGATTACAGGCTTGAGCCACTGCGCCCGGCTATAGTTTTTTAAAGAAAGATCATACCGATCAGTGACAAAAAGAATTTGCTTCTTAGAAATGAGGCTCTTTCATTTCCTTCGCTGCCAAATTTCTGGAAGGGGTAGCCATCTTACACTGTCATTGTTCACCATGTCCATTTGATACTCCAGTCCTTACCTGGCCTTCTGGAAACTTTTTTTCAAACTGATTTCTGCAACACCAATCCCTTTCATTCTTCTGGCCTCTTGAAAAAATTCCTGTCATGAGCTCTCGTTCCCCTGGTCACTCCTTTGACACACGCAAGGCCCCCATTCTTGGCCCCTTCCTCATTCTACACCCTCTCTCCTGTGTAATGCCACCTAGACCCATGGCTTCTCCTATGAAAGCTGATGTTTCTGATGCTACCTTTAAAACCGATTTCTCTTCAGAGATCTAGAACTATTTTCCACCTACTCTCTGGACATTTCCTGCATTTTCCATAAGCACTTAAAACTTACCATGTCTAAAAGTGGAGCTCTTTAACTCCTACTCATCCCTTAAATCTTTCTTTGCTGCTGTGTTCTCTGCCTGTCTTGTTCAATGACACCCACATACCCACGCCAGAAACCTGAGTCATCTTTTACTCTTTCCTCTCCTCCATCTCTCCATATCCAACCACTCACCATGATTTCTCTCCTAATTCTCTCAAATCCACCCTTTCTACCCCCTCCACTCCTGCTTAACTCTCACCCTTTGCCACGTGGGATATCACTCTTGTGGATATTTAATCCAGGTCATCCTTAAAATGCCATCAGAGTGGCCTTTCCAATACACAAAGTCTGTTGTTATACTTCTCTGAATAAATTGATTATTCCATTACCTAGAGGTACCATTCAGACTCCACGTATAACATTCAAGGTAGGTCCCTCAAAGGGCTGCTGTTTTTTGTGGCTTCTTTGTATGAATGAGAAAAAGATGGCCCCTCTGCACAGATGCAGCCCAACAAATGTGGAAGGAGGGGTGGGTAAGGGGCGCACACCTTTACGTGAGAGCAAGGTACTCCTTTTGTTAGAAGGCTGCAGCCCTGAACTGGGAGATGGGGCTGGCTAGCAAAGCATACAGTGGGTTTCATATGTTTGTCAGCTGACCTGTCCACCTGGCTCCTAGGTGAAGCCATCACTCCAGCACGCTGAATTACTGGCAAGTTCCCTCCTGCCTCTGTGATGTTGCTGATATCTTCCAGGAATCATTCTTTCTCTAGCATCTGTGGTCAACTCCTATTTATTTTTCAAGTCCCAGTTTAAGCATCCCCTTCTTTTGGGAAGCTTCCCTGCCCTCATGGCCTGAATTTGTAGCCATTACTCAGGGCATCCATAACACTGGGTGTATATATACGTCTGTCATGTCACTCGTCATACCATTGTAACGATTAATTTTGACATTTGTCTCCCTTTCTAGTCTGAAGAGCTGGAGTGCAGAGGGTAGGACTTTACCCATCTTCATATTTCTGGCATGGCTTGGGTAGCCCCTCACTTAATAGCAGGCCACTGCCAGAAATGAAGTAAAATTACAGATTCTAGGTTTAGAAAGAACTGTCAGGCTTCTATTTGTTAATAAAAAATAAAGAAAATAATAGTACTAGTTAGTGATGCAAAACCATTACAAAATACGCCAGAAAGGAGTTGTCATTTCTTATTTACAAGCAAAGGAACGAATAGGAAGAGGGCGACTGCTGACAGTGGGCTAAGAAAGCATTCCTCTTTCAAGAAGCACATTAAGGGCCTTAAGGCAAAATTTAAGAGATGGCCAGAACTGGGAGGCAGCTGTGATGTGAGTAGGGCAGATGAGCTAAGAGCAAACTTGAATTAAGCTAAGCACAGAAAGGGAGGCTTCTGTTTAAAAACCCACATTTGCAATTGACTGGATGTTTGACCTCTGGGCAAGTCATTAACCTCTGTGTCTTAGTTTCCACATCTGTAAAGTGGAGATAATAATGTTTCCCTACTTCAAAGAATTATAGATTAATCAATGTCTGAAAAATGTCTCTAACGTGGGCAACTCTATGTAAATATCCGGAGCAGCATGAAGGGAAGTCAGGTGGAAAAGCTAGAGAAAGAAACCTGAGCTTCCTTTTATTCAAAACGTTCAAAATGAAAAACAATTGCTAGTGTCGTCCTAGAAAATACTATGAAAGAAATAGCAGTTACATTTGTATTTTGGAAAAATGTTCTTTAAATGATTATAAATCTTTTAGTTTCCCATGTGACTCTGATGCAGAGGTGTCTGTTGAGGTGTGTGAGCTCCAGGTGTGTGGGGACCCTGGCCTCTCGGATGAGACCCAGAGGACTCTGGCCATGGTGGACTCCTGTGGCTTTCCCTGGAGCAGGTTATTAACGTATGGTTTATGTGACCTTCTGTACTTTCTCCCGTTGTCTCCAAACTGCCCATCGTTCCTCTGTCAGAAGGGAGTTTCCCACCAGGCAGGGGATGGGCAGGACCCTAGGCAAGTCCATTTCAGAGCTCTTAGCAGTTCCACCAGAGGATGTGGGATTGGGAAGGAGGTTACATTGTTGGTTTATGTGTACTTTCTTGATTCTTTAACATGGTCCCCAAATTGAAATTTTTAGAATTTATGTCATTTTCTTCCCAGATTTCTAAAAAGAGTAGATTTTCTGAAAGGGCCTTTGGTTTATTGGCCAGCTGAGGTCCTCATCACACTGAGAGGGGTGACAGGTGAAGAGGAGGTTGGGTGTAGGCAAGAGAGGTCCAGCTACCCAACAGGAGAAAAAGGGAGACAGACCCCAGAGGAGCTCTCATCGTGCAGGAGGGAGGCAAAGGCCAGACAGAGGGAGGGCCACACCCACTGGAGGGGCAGCTTCTCTGTGGCAGGGAGAATGGAGGAGGGGAGACATTTGGCTAGCTTCTGAAGACAATACTATGTTGGGGGAGATAGATGCTTTGAAGGGGATCTCTAGAAGTTTTATGGGGCCATGGACTAGTTGTGTGTGTCTTTCTGCCTTGACTCTACTTTCCCTCCTTTTAATAAGTTTGTTTATTTATTTATTTATTTTTTGAGGCAGAGTCTAGCTCTGTCACCCAGGCTGGAGTGCAACGGCACAATCTTGGATCACTGCAACCTCTGCCTCCCGGGTTCAAGTGATTCTCCTGCCTCAGCCTCCTGAGTAGCTGAGATTACAGGCATGCACCACCATGCCCAGCTCATTTTTGTGTTTTTAGTAGAGACAGCGTTTCCCTATTTTGGTCAGGATGGTCTTGAACTCCTGACTTCAGGTGATCCACCCACCTCGGCCTTTCAAAGTGCTGGGATCACAGACGTGAGCCACCACGCCTGGCCAAGTTTATTTTTATTTTTTATTTCTCATTTCCAGTGGGGTTGGATAATAAGTTTAAATATTAAGATTGGCCTCGGTTGGATGTGGTGGCTAACGCTGACAGGGAATCCCAGCACTTTGGGAGGCCGAGGCGGGTGCATCACTTGAGCCCAGGAATTTGAGACCAGTCTGGCCAACATGGCAAAACCGCGCCTCTACTAAAAATCCAAAATTTAGCTAGGGGTGGTGGGTAGAGTGTGCCTATAATCCCAGCTACTTGGGAGGCTGAGGCACGAGACTCACTTGACCCCAGGAGATGGAGGTTGCAGTGAGCTGAGATCATACCACTGCACTCCAGTCTTGGCAACAGAGTGAACTCCATCTCAAAAAAAAAAAAATTGGCCTAAGGCAAGGGGGCTTACCATAGTCCAGGCACATTCAGGAAACTCAAAGATTTTAAAATAAGAGAAGTAGTGAGAGAAAATAGTGTTTTGGTTAAAGTAGCACAGTGTACTTGGAACCTCCAGCTGTCCTACAGGTTGATGGAGTAGTGGGTGTTTGGGGCTGGTCAGGCTGCATCGAGCCCTCTAAGTTCCCATACTTGTGGTGCCCACTGCTACACACCGGCCCTACCTTTGCCTAGACATGTTTTGATGCCAAGGAAGAGAGAATTGGATCTAAGCTGAAGCCATATGCATTCAAGGGTTGTCCTCAAGAGTCCTGAGGTGTTACCAGGGGACTGAATTGTCTCAGATGCTTGGGGTTGGTGCCTCCTTTTGAGGAGTGTAAATATTCTTTCTATCGGTCATTTTTAACGCACACTGCTTTGCCCGTGTAACTTGCCAGTGAGGAAACAGAGCAGTGAGAGAGCTCTCTTGCGTAAGGAGTTCATGGCAAGCCCTACTGTGTTACGGATTTAACCTGATTGTACAATCTTTTTATTTTTGTTTTTATTTATTTATTTATTTACGGTACTTTTACTTCTAGGGTACATGTATAGATCTTCCAGGATTGTTGCGTAGGCACACACATGCCTTGCTGGTTTGATGTCTCCATCCATCTGTCGCCTACATCCAGCATTTCTACCAGTGTTATCCCTCCCCAACCTCCCTGCCCCCTGCTGCCCCTCCTCCAGCCCTGACCCCCCAACAGACCTCAGTGTGTGATGCTCCCCTCCCTGTGCCCATGTGTTCTCATTGTTCAACACCCGCCTATGAGTGAGAACATGCGGTGTTTGGTTTTGTGTTCTTGTGTCAGTTTGCTGAGAATGTTGGTTTCCAGATTCATCCATGTCCCTACAAAAGACACGAACTCATCATTTTTTATGGCTGCATAGTATTTCATGGTGTATATATACCACATTTTCTTTGTCCAGTCTATCAGTGATAGGCATTTGGGTTGCTTCCAGGTCTTTGCTACTGTGAACAGTGCTGCAATGAACATATGTGTACATATGTCTTTATAATAGAATGATTTATAATCCTTTGGAATATGCCCAGTAGTGGGATTGCTGGGTCAAATGGAATATCTATTTCTAGATCATTGAGAAATCACCCCACTGTCTTCCACAATGGTTAAACTAATTTACACTCCCACCAACAGTGTAAAAATGTTTCTATTTCTCCACATCCTCTCCAGCATCTATTGTCTCCAGATGTTTTAATGATCGCCATTCTAACTGGTGTGAGATGGTATCTCAATGTGGTTTTGATTTGCATTTCTCTAATAACCAGTGATGATGAGCATTTTTTCATATGTTTGTTAGCCTCATATATGTCTTCTTTTGAAAAGTGTCTGTTCATATCCTTTGCCCACTTTTGGATGGGTTTGTTTGTTTTTTTCTTGTAAATCTGTTTTAGTTCTTTATAGATTCTAGATATTAGCCCTTTGTCAGATGGGTATATTGCAAAAATTTTTTCCCATTCTGTTGGTTGCCAATTCACTCTAACGATTGTTTCTTCTGCTGTGCAGAAGCTCTTAAGTTTAATTAGATCCCATTTGTCTATTTTGGCTTTTGTTGCCATTGCTTTTTGTATTTTAGTCATGAAGTCCTTGCCTGTGCCTATGTCCTGAATGATATTGCCTAGATTTTCTTCTATGGTTTTTATGGTGTTAGGTCTTATGCTTAAATCTTTAATCCATCTGGACTTAATTTTAGTGTAAGGTGTCAGGAAGTGGTCCAGTTTCAGCTTTCTGCACATGGCTAGCCAGTTTTCCCAACACCATTTATTGAACAGGGAATCCTTTCCCCATTGCTTGTTTTTGTCAGGTTTGTCAAAGATCGGATGGTTGTAGCTGTGTGGCATTGCCTCTGAGGTCTCTATTCTGTTCCACTGGTCTATATCTCTGTTTTAGTACCAACCGATGGTACAGTCTTTTAGCTAAAGAGGGTACTTTATGTTGCTTTGCCAGTCATTTATTTTTCTTTTGAATTGTAGGATGAACATGTTATCCAAGGAGTAGCCCTATGGCCTTAAGTGACATTAAACCACTCAGTAAAGTCGCTTGACGAAGAGTGCTTTTGTACTGTTACTTGTTTGGAAACGTTAGCCTTCTGTTTCAGTCACAGCAAAGTGGTTTAGATGAACCTAAGCATCGTGGCCAGCTGTATGAGTGATTTGTACAGACACTTGTATGAAGTATTTATGCCTTTTCCAGGTTCTGTACCGACCTCCACCTGCCTCTTCCACCTGCAGGTGGAGCCTGCAGATAGCACCCGAGCTTTGTGTGTGTGTGAGCACCGTGAAAAGAAAACAGTGGCACATTACTGTAGTGCTGTGATTTCCTTGGCTTTCTGAGACTAACCCCTTTTTCTTTATTAGTACTACCTGAAGTGGAATAAAACTTCTGTTTGTTTTTATCTTCTTAAATGAGGTCTTTTCAAAGATGGCTTCTTTGGGGGAGTCTGGAATAATTAATTATCTCCCCCTACCTCCGTCTTTCTCAATGCGTTTAATTTGAACTTTCTTAATGAAAACTCATCTCTCATAAACGCTGGGTTGTCCCATTTTGTGTGTGCCTGCTCTGTCCTGCTTTGAGTGATGTGTAAATAAGAGGCAATCTGGTGATGAGTTTTGCTTGTGTGATGCGGAAGGGTGGAGAGGGAGGAGGGTTTGATGAATAGAGACAACCAGAAAATGTACTTGATAATAACATGGCCATGATTGATGTTGCAATTCCTGAAAAATTATCATTGTGATATAATTATTTGTTTATGAACTGTGCCCTGAGACTCCCAAGTTTGTGATTATTCATGGCACAGATAAAACTCTAAAGTCAATAATTCATCAAGGGTATAATGGTTTTGTTTGGGGGAGGTGGGGGGGTCATATGGATATTACATCCTGTTTCTGACACTTCCGCTATAAATCTGAGAACTCCTTCAGTGCAAGGAAGTGCCACCTCCTTATTCTCTGCTCCTTTTTCTTTCTTAAAGTAGTTTTAATAGTTTGCGTAAATTATTTTTAAAGGCTAAAATTGATTTTGGTTTCCCAGCAAAGCTCTTTTTAACATAGGCACATTATCGGGGTCATTCCTTGCAGTATAGCCCGTGATTTCCAAATAGGGAGAGGTGGACTGAAGAATGAAAACACCTGTGCTCTGTCCCCAGAAAAGCACAGGACAATAGCTTGGAATTTAGGGACTGTGAGTTTTAATCCTAGATGGAGCATATACTCAGTGAATATATTTGGGCTAGGCTCTTTGATTTTGGTCCATACAAGAGATTAAGGGAGGCTCCGTTATCTCAGAAAATTGAAGAATTTTGTCTTAAAATTCTGACTTGACTTTTGAGTGGGTTTTACACGTGTATTTCAGGTATCTTGGCATCTCTCACACCAGTTCTGCTCCCATAAAATGGCTAATATGGTAGTTGCGATCTCCGATTCTTTCCATTTCCTTCTTATGGTTGGTTTTTCTCTGCCTCAGTTTACTTATAAGAGGATGGTCCACCGGTAATGTTTCTTATGGATTTATTATATTTATTATGTGCCTGCACTCCAGGGTTATGCAAATGTCGGAGCCAGGTCTCTCCTACCCAGCACGGTTGTGTGAAGTAGTCTCAGAGGGTATGTAAAATGCTATGAAAATGAGAAATGTGTTTTCAGGGGTTCAAGTTCTTGCTCCTCTTCCATGCCTATGAACTGCTTTCCTTAAGTTGCTTTTCATCCAAGCACATGCCAGCATTATGTGAGGGCTACATACACAGAGGAAGATGGGAGACCTACCTTCACAAAGGTTGATGAAAAGACATAGGCTGGTTGGCTGGAGGTTTGAGATAGTAATTTGACTTGGCTGCTAAGATGTGACTGCAATCACAGGCAGTTTTACCTAGGAGCACAGAGTCGTGAGGAAGAGGTGGATGGAGCTTCTATGTCATGCAAGCACCAGATCATGTCTAGAGGCCCGTGATGGGCCCAAGGTGCCACATTTGAGTAGGAGCTGTTATGAGCTGAATTGTGTCCCTCCAAAAGTTGAAGTCCTAACTCCAAGTTTCTTAACATGGGAGTACCTCAGCATTTGACCTTTCTTTCATTTTCCTTTTTTTTTTTTTTTTGAGGTGGAGTCTCGCTCTGTCACCCAGGCTGGAGTACAGTGGCGCAATCTTGGCCCACTGCAACCTCCGCCTCCCGGGTTCAAGGGATTCTCCTGTCTCAGCCTCCCCAGTAGCTGGGATTACAGGTGCGCACCACCATGACTGGCTAATGTTTTAAATTATTTTTAGTAGAGATGGGGTTTCACCATGTTGGCCAGGCTGGTCTTAAACTCCTGAACTCAAATTATCTGCTCACCCTGGCCCCCCAAAGTGCTAGGATTATAGGCATGAACCACTTTGCCCAGGCTGCTTTCGTTTCCTTCTTGTGGTAGAGTTGTTGTAGATGTAGGTAGTTAAGATTAGTTCATGCTGGAGTAGGGTGGGCCCTTTATCTAATCTGATTAATATGCTTATAAGAGGAGAGAGTGATAACAGTCGGGGAGAACTCCGTGTGAAAACACAGACACAGGGAGAAGATGGCCATAGGTGACAGAGGCAGAGATCAGAGGAATACATCTGTAAGCTAAGGAATGTCAAAGATTGCCAGGAGCTAGGAGAAGAGCATGGAACAGACTCTCCCTCAGAGATTTCCAGAAGAACCAACCTTGCTGGAAACTTGATTTCATATTTCTGGCCTCCAGAACTATAAGAGAATACATTTCTGTTGTTTTTCAGTCACCTAGTTTATGCTAATAAAGCAGACCTAGGAAACCAATACAGGGATCTTGGCAAATTCTGATACACTCAAATAATGGTGACTAGGATGGTGAAGGATTCTGCCACCATGTCACTGGAGGAAATTGAAAAAGCATGTGGCATTTAGCCTAGAGACTTACTGAAACCCTGACATCCATCTTCATATCTTTGAGGGCCACTCAAATGGAAAAGGGTTTAGATTTAGTCCCTTTAACTCCAGAGGTAAGATTTCAGCTCAACACCTTCTAAAAATTAGAACTATTCAACAGTGCGCTAGAAAGACCCTCAGCGCTAGAACATATTAAGGACATGTGATGTCTACATCAGAGAGTCCCCTCTTAGTTGCTAAGATTCTCTGGATTACTATTGTGATTATATAGCTCAATGCTCATATGTAAAGATACACTATTAAGTGGTACTTTCTTATGAATCCATTTGCTTAGCTATCCATAGGATATGATGTCATAATTTACTGAGTCAGTTACCAACTGTTGAGGTTGTTTCCTCCTCCTCGTCTTTCTATTTGCATTACCTAATCTGTTGCTGTGTACAGAGTAGGTGGTATTATGGACACACCCACCCATCTCCAACATTTATGGATGGCCAACTCCGTCAGCCATATGGACTACTCAAGAAAGGAAGAATGAATGAACTTGACATTCTTTTCTTGATACAAACTCAAGCTGTCCTGTCAAACCACATGAACATTTTCAGTGGAATCTCTGCCTCTTGACAAGTCATGTTTCATTTGTTCACATCTTCATCTATCAGGATTCAGCAGATCTTTACCAAGCCAACACTATCGTAAATCATTGAGCTAGGCACCATGAAAGGATATGAAGATGAATAAGCAACAATTTATGCCTGTGGGGAGTTTACCAAATCAGCCCTCCTTCTTCATAATGGTTTCCTAGGAGACACAGGAAAGCAGAAGGCAGCTGAGGGCGTTCACTTACCTTAGTGTCCCAGAGAGTTTCTTAAGCCTGCTAGTTGACATCCATCTTTGGGAATTATGCTCAAAAATTAGGTTTGCCTTTTTCTTTTTTTCACTACATGATATGAAATGTTGGAAAAGACATTCTTCCTTCTCTCCCAAATCTTTGACCCTTTCTACTTTGAACCTGGATAATAATCTTGGCTTGAACAAACTATCTTCTGGGCTTGGGAATACATTATCTCCTATCTTCAGTATAATACATAGGCCAAGTTGATTTTCAAATTGCTTTAAACATTCTCAATGTTAAAAAGACTTTGTCTAGGAGTAGGGGAAGATGGGTAAGAATTATAGTCCACAAGGGCTAAAACCAGCTTCTTTCTTTTTTTTTTTTTCCAAGATAGAGTCTTGCCATTCGCCCCAAGCTGGAGTGCAATGGCATGATCTCAGCTCACTGTAACCTCTGCCTCCCGGGTTCAAGCAATTCTCCTGCCTCAGCCTCCCAAGTAGCTGGGATTATAGGCGTATGCCATCATGCCTGGCTAATTTTTATATTTTTAGTAGAGACAGGGTTTCACCATGTTGGCAAGGCTGGTCTTGAACTCCTGACCTCGTGATCTGCTCACCTTGGCCTCCCAAAGTGCTGGGATTACAGATGTGAGCCACCATGCCCAGCCTTAAAACCAGTTTCTTTGTGCATTTATGTTCCCTCTTGTCCTGCCTGCTGTTTTTATTTAAAAAATGTCTTGTTCCTCATTGCCAAATAAACTAGCATAAGTATCAGCTGGGAGGAAGAAGGGAGGAGCTACAGAGAGCTGTCTGCTGGCCCCTGTTCTGTCACCTGGAGACTAGAGCTTTGACCAGTTGACTCGCTGCCAGCCTGACAACGGTGAAGTCCTGTCCTTCTGGGGAGCTCAGGGCTCTGGCCTGGTTGCCAGCACTGGGGCTGGGGAGGTGGCAGGGCTTCCTGATTATCAATGGGTCTGAGCCCATTGCTCACTCACTCTTTCTAGCTGACAGGTCTTCTTTATTTCATTATGACCTATTTTAGCATTGATAGATACAAATAAAGGACAGGGAACTTGTTGATGCTAACAGCGGCTTGAGTTTGGGTAAGAATCCAGGATTTCCACCACTTCTACTGCAGAAGCTTCAAATACTGTGAGGGTTTCAATTCAACCATCACCATGTCCTGCTTCCCGTTTCAACCCTCACTGCTCCCACCTCCAGATCACAAAGCCACTGGGATGTCCAGAAGTAAGTGTTATGGCTGATGAACAGCATCAGCCAATCCCACACTTAGACAAGGACCCCTCTGCCTTGTTGCACCCTGCCCCAGGCAAAGCTCTGAAAGCCAGCACTGACGGTCAGTTCCATCAATCCCTACTAGGCAGGGTGCCTTGGTAAGCTGCCTTCATCACTCACCATAATCCACTCAGCATGGTTTCCAGCTACATCAGTTTTTGACTTCTCAGTCTAGCTATACTACATCCTTCTGACTCTCAACAGCAAAAGGGGAAGAAATTTTAGAAAAGTGGTTCAGCAAACCCAGTTCTGTATTGTCAGTCAGCCTCTCCCTATTCCCTATTTTAAGTACTTAATTTGAAGCTCCATCTACGGCATAGTAGAGAAACCCAGTGCTCTACACCCGAACCACACTTCTACGTTCGCCAGTCTGAAGCATTCTTCCATTAATAAATAAACAACCCCCACATTGGCTAATGTCACTGAAGACCTTAACTAGGGAAAAGATATTTATTGTTGTTGGTAGCTTCTAGACAAAAGTGGTTGCCTCCCCTCCCAACTCCCCCAGTTCAGCCCATTCATAGTTCAGTTTTTGGAGATCACAGACTTAACAGTTGACCTCCCTTATCCTTAACTTTGGGATAATGGCTGACATATTTTTTTAAGAGTAAGCAAGCAATTGACCTGCCTTCAAACCTAACAGGCCACATGCTACCCTAACCATAATACAGCATGAACATGACTTAATCAGCTTGTCTGGAGAAAGAAAATACATATTTAGTATAAAAACAAGATATAAGCAATGGAACAGTTGGTTATACGTTATAGATTGTAATAAATGAAAATATCGAGTGCATTTTAAATGATTAATGTATGAAAACTGCCATCCCTCACTGTGCATTAATCAAGAAAAAATGCACACTTCCCATAGTGGTTAATGTTGCAGGCTCGTTGTTCAGCTTTGATAACGTGCATAATAATGCTCAGTATGACAATGAATTGGGGTAGCTGGAAATTTAGGATGGTTGCAGTTTGGTGTAGTATTTGGATTAGCATCTTATTCCGTGCCTTGTCAGCCTCATCAGTACATAAGCTATATATTTTTTCCAAAACTAGCAAAAATATGAATGCATTTTTTTCACTTTTTTTTTTTTTTAAATAAAGAATAATGACCAAGGTACCTGCTTAAACAAATACTACCAGCATTCATTAGTCAGGATGATTACATGTAAAAGAAATGATGCCAGATAGTAACAAATCCAAGAGAAGTTTATTATGAAAATGGCACCTGCGGATGAAAAAAATTAAGTTACATAAAGACAACCATGTATGTGACATGTATGAGAATCTACAAAAGTATAAAAAGAACCCTGTTGTAAATGAAGTATGTACATTTCTGATTTGCAGCATTATCAATGGTCAATGAAAAAAAAATGTTTCAAAATAAGCCAGGCACTCAGGAAGTTAGGTCCGGTTAGCTTCACACAAAACAAATGTACCATAGCTGTCGCTTTGTAACGTTTTAATAATTTTTTTATATATATATCGTAGAGTTGGTAACACTGCTAAGATTTTTACGAACAGAATATCCCTTTCCCCATTATTCAGCTACTTGGCACCAGTCTCCTCATAAAAGTTTTCATATGTTTGTACAAGAAATAGTTAAAAACACAGACACAGTCTTCACAGGTAATGAAGTGTTTTTTTTTTCATTTTGTAATTTTAAACACTATGGATTTAGACAGCAGCTGTGATTATCTGTTAGTTTAAATCACCAGAAATCATTTTGACACAACACAGAAACATTTATAAAAGAAAAAAAAACAGCTGTCTAGCTGTTCTTTGTAGCTGATAGGTGCATTCCTTTGATTGTTCGATAGCTAGAGTAGAGCTTCCAAAATTAATCTGTAAATTTCTCCATCGGCCTTCTTCACCTTCTAAACCTACTTCAATCCTTCAAGTAAGCTCACTTTTAAAATCTGTGGCATTTAACTTCTTTTTGTTCTTATCCCACCGTGGTTTGGGCCCAACTCATGTAATCAAAGGTCCTAGAGGAATCTACTCAACACAGTGACATTCAAAGGACAGCCGAGTTACTATATTAGCATTGCACTAGTAAACAAATATATATGACAATTCTAGATTCCATTATCCCCTCCCATTTTGTTTCTTAAAAATGTTGGTTGACCTTTGAAAAAATTTTCTGTCTCACTGGTAATTGCTTTATATATTGCTCCATCAGCCAACCTGAAAGGAAACCAAAGAAAAGCACCCACTGCTTATAGGTAGAGCACAAGGGACTCTGGGAATGTTAACAACTGAGGCTATATGGCATCAATTTATTTATATCTGAGCATTATTCTTCAGTGCTTTGTGTTGCACTCCAGAAGAGAGAGTCATACCCAGAATTCCGTTGTGGGAAAAATGGCTCCATTAACCTTGAGCTAGTTAAGAGTCTTTTTATCTCTGAGAATGAAAGAGATTTGGGGGATGGGGAAGGGATGAAGAGGAGGGAGAGGGGGAGATGGGAAAGGGAGGGAAAGAGAGGAGAGGTACAGAGAATATACACCAGCAAAGCAACAGCAGGAATTTTAAAAGGTAAAACGGAAGATTCACAGACAGTAGAAGCAGCATAGGGTGACATTACAGAGGAAGGCCACCACACAAAACCCACTAACCCCCAAGAATCACTGATTCACTAGGACTGCAGGAATGGGACTGTACCACTCCGGACTAGAGATAGAGCACAGAGAAGACAAAGGACAAAACAACTACATTAGCTTAGTATATACTGCATATAGAAACACACATTGAAACTGCAATGGGACTGACAGCCAAGGACACGTACACATTGTACACATTACAGTTCTCACATCTGTTATTAGATGCCTTAACAAACAGCTGCCAAAAATGAAGTGGAAGAAGAATTTATACTTGACAGTCATTTGGAGTGTTTGACACCACACTGATTTCTGGCAACAAAGACAAAATAGGATTTTTTTTCTTTTTCTTTTTTTCTTTTTTTTTACTTAATGTGCAGTTTTCAGTTGCAGTTATCTGTTTGAAGCTTATTAACCC
This sequence comes from Sapajus apella, assembly GCF_009761245.1. Taxonomy (NCBI): domain Eukaryota; kingdom Metazoa; phylum Chordata; class Mammalia; order Primates; family Cebidae; genus Sapajus; species Sapajus apella. The sequence goes on from NW_022436990.1 coordinate 9,163,118, forward strand.
ATTCTTTAGTTTTAAAACTTATTGGTTTCAACTCAGAAATAAGAACCAAAGGGAAAGAAATTCCATCAAATCAAATCAGTCCCCCACAATACAACCTTCCATTTTTTAAGCAAGAAATGAAAAAAAAAAAACCCCAAAAAACAAAACAAAACTCAAAACCATGTTAAATATTTTCCTTCTTTTACTCCGAAGTGTTATTGAAGTTGCAAAATTAGCCTCAGTTAGACTGAGTAAGGAAAACAAAAAGCTAAACAAAGGCAGTATGTACCTAAATGCTCCTCAAATCAGTTTGATTGAGTTTTCCAACAGCCCCTTTAAAAAGGGCTTTACTGACCCATTAAATTTAATGTGAGGCTATGTTTGTTAGTTGGGAGGTAAAAAATTTTAAGTCCTGCAGCAAACGTTAATGAGGGCTTTGTCTTAACTAACCAAGGAGACTGCAGCAACGGACTCCAGACCAGGACAGAACACATTTTGTTTTTTCCCCCAAAACCCAGCCCAGGAGCTGCATTTTGTATGAAGACATTACAGATTAATAAATGATAGCACCATGGTTTTAGAAATTAAGTTAATGTTTCAGTAATTAACATTTAGTCCAACTTTTTTTTTTAAACATTCTAGTCACAGGCCAGAAATTAAGTTTAAGAACCCAAATTATTTTTATGTGCAAGTAAGAAAATCTTAAAATCGTAACCGTAAAAAGAGAATTAAATTCTGCATAAAATTCTAAAATACTATTCCCCCTATTTTTTAAAGGAATTAGGAACAGAAACAAAAAACCACCCCATTTCATTTGACTTAGTCAAACAGGGCACATTGTTTATGCTTGTCTCTTTCCATCTTGATCATATCAAGATCTTTACGAAGAAACCCCAATGGTTGTCACTTGAGAAATCTCTTGACCACAAGACTGAGTATTCTATGGCAGAGGCATATACACATGAAAGACATCTTAATAAAGATGCAAAGGAAAGCAAAACAACCCAACACACATCTTAGAAGAAGACAAAACGGCAGGCAACTGGTCTTCTGACCCTCTGAAGGCAAAAAATAAACATATCTTTACACGAAAGAATAAGTCAAGTGAAAGAAAGAGGGGATGGAATGGGGACCGTCGTGGCGAGAGAAGACGCTGACCTGCTCGAATTCAAAGTGCTAGAATTAAAGGTCTAAACGAAAACGCCGACGATGCCTCCTCCGAGCGGGGCCTGGCCCGGCCCAGGCCGGGCGGCGCCTCAGTCCTCCTTGCGCTCCAGAGTCTGTGCCGCGTGGATGCCGTTGCTGTAGACCGGGAAGGGCAGCGTGGAGAAGAGTCCCTCGGCCGTGGTGAACACGTTGCCGGCGGGCATCTGCGTCAGGCTGGCCGCGCTCACGGCGCCGCCGAACGGTCCCGACATGTTGAGCCGGTGCACGTGGTGGTAGAGCATCTCCATGGGCGTCTTGGGGTCAAGGCCGAAGCCCGGGCTGTTAACGTCCACGAAGTTAACAGCGTGCGCGTTGGGCAGCAGGTTGCTCTGCATGGCCAGGGTCACCTCAGCGGGCGCGTAGCGGATGGTGCCCGTGGTGTAGACCCTCTGCGCTGCCGTGCTGGTGGCGGCCAGGGTCCCGGTCACCCTGTGCACCAGCGGGAGCACGACGTTGCCCGCCTGCAACCTCTGCAGCGCCTCTAGGTCCCCAGTGTACAGCAAGGAGTTGGAAGCGCTGGGGCCGCCGCCCCCGCCGCCGCCGCCGCCGCCGCCCCCGCCCCCGCCGCCGCTCCCGGGGTGCTTGTCCCGCGGGGACGCCGAGAGCGGGGGCGACAGCGGGTCGGAGGCCACGGGGGCCAGGGCCGCAGTGGCCGAGGAGCCGAACTGAGTCTTGCGGGCGGCCGCGCCGTCGGCTCCCGGCGGGGTGAGGACCGAGTCGGGGATGGCCACGTGCAGGCCCCCGCCGCCGCCGCCGCCACCCCCGCCGCCGCCGCCGCCCTGCGGGGACGGGAAGTGCTCGGAGCTGGGGGGCTTGGTCATGCTGTAGGGGGACTCGTTCCTGGAGATCTCCCGGTTGGGCGGGTAGTTCCAGATGCTGCTGTCGTTGTCGAAGTTGATGGGTTCCGAGATCTCCGTCTTGATCTTGAGCACCGAGGCACTGTTGGGGGAGGACAGCAGCCGCGGCGGCTCCACCAGGCCCGCGTCCAGGCCGCCCGGGCTCGACGCGCTGGACAGGCGCCGGCGGCTGGCGCGGCCGCCCTTCTGCCGTTTCCTCCTCTTCTTGCGCTTCTGGTGCTTGCTGGAGGCCTGCGCGCCGGCCTCGCCCGCGCTGTCCGAGTCCTTGGCGCTGTCGGACGTGAGCGACTCGCAGTTCTGCAGCCGCAGGTCCGACTCGCTCTCCACGTAGCGCTCCACCTTGATCTGCATCGGGCCCAGCGCGCCGAAGCCGTCCTCGCCCGCCTTGGGGTTCTCGAAGTCCGAGTGCTCGAAGCTGTCGTCGCTGTCGCGGCTGTCCGGGTTGCTGGAGCTGTGGCCGTCGTCGTTGCAGTTCATGTCGTTGTCACACGCGTTGCCGGATTTCTTCCGGTCGGGCTCCGGGTCTTCGCTGTTCTCGGACTGGTTCCCCTTCTCGTCGGACTTGGAGTTCTCGTTGTCCTCTGCGTGGGGCCCGCGGCCGGCGGGGCGGGGAGAGAAGAGAGAAGACACCAAGTTAGCGGGGCGAGGCGGCCTGTCACCCGCGGGGGCTGGGGCGGGAGCAGGGCAGGCGTCGGTGCTCGTCACCAGCTTCGCCATCACCGTCAGAGGACTGAAAGCCGGGTTTCTCTCGGCTGAGGGCCTGGATCAGCGGGATGGCTACTCAAAGAGCCGGCCGTGGACCCGCTGCCCTGGCGTCATCTGCCCACCTGTTGCAAATGCAGACTCTGTGCTCCCACCCAGGTAGATTGAATCAGGTTCTGCATTGGAATATGACCCCCAGGTGATTCTCAGGCACATTCGAGTTTGAGAAGTCCTGCAAACATACTGAGGGAGTCAGGTTAACTAACCTGGAATAAGGCGCGACACAGAAAAATGGTGGCACGAAAGGTGACTTTCTAGAGTCTGCACTTTCCCTTGGTGAATATTTGTTCATTACTGAGAGCCACTCTCCCTCTTTCTATTATATTTTTATTATTTATTATTATTATTGGCAGGGTCTCCCTCTGTCCCCCAGGCTGGAGTGCAGCAGAGTGGTCACTGCTCACTGCAGCCTTGCCCTCGCTGGCTGAAGTGATCCTCCAGCCTTAGCCTCCCAAGTGGCTAAGACCACAGGTGCCCACCACACACCCGGCTAATTTTCGTATTTTTTGTAGAGACATGAGCTTTGCCATGTTGCCCATGCTGTTCTCAAACTCCTGCGTTCAAGCAACCCGCCCACCTTGGCCTCCCAAAATGCTGGGATTACAGGCGTGAGCCACCACGCCACCTCACTGGGTGTCTTATTTTTATTTACTTGTCTCTTCTCCTACTAGTATATAAGCTCACTGGGGCTAGAAATTTTTGTTTTGTTCACAACTACATACTACATTAAAAAGGGGCAGAGACTACCAATTCTGTAACTTTTTATGTCTTTGTCAAGAACGTTCGAATTAATGCAATTTAGGGATAGGAAAACAATGAAGATCTGCCTTGAGTACTTGGCCCTCCTTCTGCCTCCCTGCAGCTGGGTCTGGAGGAAGGAAGGGACACATGCTTATGATGCTGGAGCGCAGGTACCCTCATGATACCAGGGAAACCTAGCTCCCACATTTTAGGGAGAATAGATTTTCCCAGTAACACAGCCTCCGAAGATTTACGGAGGAAGCCTGGCTGGCAGCCTAGACTAGAAGCTGTGGTCTTTGCCTCCCCTTCTGTAGCAGAAGAGGTAGGGTTAGAAGAGGTTTAGGGTTTACTTGCAGCTGTAAAATCCTACAAATTTGGTGCTCCCTGGCCTTACGTGTGTCTCTGGAAGAGAGCTGGGGATGGGAGAAAAAGCAAATTTTTACATTAACTTTCCTGTGTCCCAAAGAACTACTCAGGAAGTCTGCTTCCCCAAAAGAAATGAAAATGCATGGATTAGTTCTGCACAGATTCAGGAAATAAGTAACAGTCCAGCACCCTGAAAGAGGCATTGATCGAGTCCATTAAGTATTCTACTTTAGAGGCTCAGTCCCAGCCCGGTGAGAATGTGAATATTTGGGGCTCAAAGTCACAGACTGTCTTGGAGCTGGCCCTAGGACCTGACTCCAGTAGAGGCCAAGAGCTAGCTATGAGGTTAGAGCAGGGCTTCCTCTGTGTGGCCAGTGGACTGACATTAAGTGATTGCTAACAGCAACCAATCTCTTTCTCTCTCTTTTTTTTTTTTTTTTTTTTTTGAGGCAGAATTTTGTTCTGTCGCCAGGCTGGAGTGCAGTGGCGCCATCTCGGCTCACTGCAACCTCCACCTCCTGAGTTCAAGTGATTCTCCTGCCTCAGCCTCCCAAGTAGCTGGGACTACAGGCACCCACCACCACGCCCAGCTAATTTTTGTATTTTTAGTAGAGACAGGGTTTCACCATGTTGGCCAGGATGGTCTTAATCTCCTGACCTTGTGATCCACCCACCTCTGCCTCCCGAAGTACTGGGATTATAGGTGTGAACCACTGTGCCCAGCCTTTCTGTATATTTTTAAAAAGAGATCTCTCAGATCTCAAAAGCACTCTCCCTTTCTTCTGCGTGTAGATATATACACACAACTACATATATATACACACACATGTATTTATACAGCACCACATACCTATATGTATATACATGTATAGTACATACAGGTATGTAGTGGTGTACAATTACATGCGTGTGTGTGTGGAGAGAGAGGAGGAGACTCAGTAATAACTTGATGTGACATATGTCTCTCTGAAATGTGGCCAATTGCTTTGCCTCTGATGATGGCCCTCTGGCCATGGCCCACCCCCGTGTGTGGTGGAGAAGCCATCACTGCAGAACATGAAGAAGGAATAATACCTGTAATACCTGAGGTGTCTTTAGAGTCTGACTCAGAGTCGGATGTCTCCGAGGATTCAGAAGTTTTCTCCGGCAGATGGGGGAGCTGTGCGATGTCCATGGGTGTGTCCTTGTACTCAGGATTGCTGTGGGAGGGAGGCATTAGTCAGGAGTGCAGACACCCATTCTGCATGGTTTGTTTGGACCATCTTCTCCCCAACTTCTTTGTCCCAGTCGTCTGGAGTTTAGAAAGTTTCAAATACTAAACATGAAATCATTTCTCGGCTCTTCATGGGATTTTACGGAAGCTTGGCTTGCACGTGCCAGGGTACAGGTGCACCCTGCTGCAATGATCAAACATCCAAACGCTACATGAAAGCCACGTAGAAGCTTTTAAATAATCAGGTGCCACTGGGGGTCAGGGAACTGTGCTGCTTGACAGTCCTCCCAGGGTAACACCTGGGGGAAGGGAGGATGAGAAGTACCCTCAACAATTCATTCCCATGCCTCCTGGTGTGTCCTGTCTTCTCTTGGGGTCCTAATGAGTCCATGGCCTCAGTACTCTTGTCTTGGCCCCTTGATGTAGCTTCTCAGCTGCTCAGATGGCTCCCACACTATTGGTGGGGCAGCAGAGCCCTTGATCTGACAGATGCACAGGTGCACCGAGGGCTGCATGGATTATGGCTACCGAACTGTTAACACACCCATTACAATCACATTTTCATCTGCTCATGTGGTGTACACCTGTGGCTTGTTAGCTGGAAATCTGATTGCAGTGGGGAGAGTCCCAGTGTGAAAGAGGCCCTAACAGAAGGATCTAACCTCACTTGCACAAATGTGCTTAATTTTCATTCTATTTTTAATTTGGAAACAAGGCTTTTCTGGAAGAGAGAGCATGTTAAGCCAGTTTGACCTGTCTTCTGGAAATGCCACTCTAAGGCCACGGATGTATGAGGAGAGCAGGCTCCTGTAATCTGAAGGCACAAGGAAATCCTCCTGCTTCAAAATGGGAAATGCCTCTTCTATTTTTCTGTGATGGCTAACCAAGCAGAGACTTAAAATTGATGATCACTGACTCATTTGCTAATCTCTAGCAAAACTCCTATAGTAAAGAGTCACCATTTCAGTAACTACTCTAAAAGTGCAAATGTTCCTGGGAGGGGTAATTCACTAAAATGGACTATCAGGCATTTACTCGTTAGTGTGAATTAGCTTCAGCGGCAAAGCTTTCCCTGCATAATCAGATGAGACTAATGGTGGGAAGGTGGACTTGGCCCGCGCGCCAGGCCGGCTCCAAATACTCTGAGTCTATAGTTAAGTGTTATGACGGAATGGGCAGAAGACTGGACGAGTGGTGATTTCAGAACAGGGCAGGACAAACCTGGATTGGGGCCCAGGTGCAAGGGTCTGGGAAGGAGGAAGTGACATGAAAGTATTACTCAGGGAAGAACGAAAGACAATGTGGGAGAGAAAACCAAACTTCTGCAGTTGCTGTTTTGCCAGGGCCACATCATTTTCTTCCTAGATCTCTAGCCTATGGAAGTGATACCAGTGAACGGCTATCTTGGTGGCGTTTCCCCTGCTAAAGCCCATCTACATTAGTCTTTGGGGGCTCACAGATCACTTGCCCTTCAACTTACAGTCCCTTATCACTGACTTCAGGGAGGGTGTTTAGGTCAGCTGAAACAGGTCTTCTGTGCCTGAGACTGAAGCTTTTGAGGTTGAAGACTGGTCTTTGATACCTCAACTTCCTTCCTATCCATATGGATTTGATGGACTAGAATCACCAAAGCTCATGAGTGTGTACCATCTGATCCTAGGCTAGACCAATGGTATTTGGAGATTGACTACTTAAGTTTTCTTACTCTTTGCATTTGTGGGCAGAGGAGGAAGTCATGAGGCAGATGAGGCAGTAGGAAAGATCCAGATAGGAAGAAATCTCATGGAATGGGACTAAAACCACAGATGACTTCAGTACCTATGTTTCATAAACATGGGAAACAGACACTGCTAGCCCCAGGGTGCCTGTTATTAGCATTTAATTCTTAATGGCGATGGGTCTCCTTGTCACAGTATCATTTTGCCTAGCAAAATAATATCAGTGCCACAAGACCTTATTCTGTTTTCTGCCTGGCAGATGAGTTTTTATAGCCACCTGCATTGCATATAGTAATTATTTCATAAAACTCTGTACAAGTATTCCTTGATATCAGAACTCATCTTGAACACATCACAAACATGGGGGAGACTTTGCATAGAAAACAGGCCTTGGAGAAAGCCGCATTCAATACACACACTTTTACCTTTAGAGAGAATTAATGTAGAGCAGAAGAGGTCAAAAAAGGAAATAGCAAGTAGATAAATGAAGACTCTTTTAAGTGGTGCACATTAAGGCCCTCTCTAGAGCAATAATCATTAGTGTCTGATTGATATGCTGTTGGTAGCAAGCACATTCATGCCTTCAAGTCACCACCAAAGTATTTGAACACACTCGGAAGGGCCAGTGTGCTGATGAGCCATGGTTGTTAGCTTCTCAGCTCCATTTGGCTGTCTCAAAGAAAAGTGGGTACTCCCTGTCTAAATCATCTGCCAAAGGGCACCAACTTCCATTCATAAGACCTATTGGAAATTTTCCTGCTCAGACCATGTGTAGCTCTGCTTGGTGGCTTTAGCCCAGGAGAAACCAAAGACCAGAATGATGAGGGTGGGTAGGAGCCAGGCCAAGTGCTGTGATAGCTTCATGCCAGGATGTGTGGAGGACCTTCTAGAAAGCCTGCCCCCAAACTCAGATGGCCTAGTCTGTGGGTCTTGGTTGCTTTTCTGCTGGTTTGAATCCAAAGGCGGAGTAGATTGGGAAGGAGAGAGAAGTGGTGTCTCACACCAGAATTTAGAAAGCTTGGGCTCACTTGTAGATATAACATTAAGGACACATTTTAAGAGCAGTAAAACCTGCCCAAGATCACAACACAGTGGGCCAGAAAAAGATTGTCTTCAGTTTTATACCACTATTGTCTTGATCCTGGCAAAGCAACTCACTTTGTTTACCAAAACTTTAATGCCCGGGAAGCCAAACCCTATGTAATATGCTAAGGGCATTAAAGGGATGAAATATAAGAGGAATAGGATGTTCTGTGCCATTTTTCTCCCATTCGCTTTTACTTAATTTTCACAAGGACTGCAGTGTGTGAGTGTGTGTGTGGCAGAGGGGCGTGGGGTGGGGGGTGTTGGGGGGGATGAGGAGATACTTTTTGAATGCTTCAGCTGTAGGCCAAGGTTTATGTCCTTCTGGCCTAAGCATTTGGGAAAACCAAAGCAACTTCTGCAGAGATGCCCAAATGCTGACAGACCAAGAATTACTGAAAATCTTGCAAGTCCCTTCCAACATAGTTCAATCTTCTCACATTTATTTGAATCTTGTAGAAACAACAGCAGAATTGCCATGAAATTTCACCCTAGGTACTGTCAAAAGGTAATACGACATGTCAGCCATTAACCATAGGGCTGCATATTCTACAGCCGGGACAGAAATAGAAAAGAAGTAAAAATATACCTAAGAAGGTAATTCACCCAGATGATATTCTTTTCATTTGCATTCTTGGCGTTAATAGCTATGGTGGCACTGGACTGTATCCAAATATATCCTCCATTCTTCTGCATCCAACGATAGTACTTTGTCACACACTGACCCTTATTCAGCACTGGGGAGAAAACAAAACCAAACAGAGGCATTGTATTAAGACTGGGATCAAATAACTTTTTATTTTTTAAATCTCTACAAAACCTCAAGCCTAAAAATGGGAGGACCTGCACCAAGTCAGGGGTGGCCCTCTGTATGCTTACTATAGAATGCCATTAGAAGGACAAATGAAATCAGCAATTCAGTGAGGCGGCAGCTCTGGAGCCAGGGTTACTGGCATTTGTAGCAGGACTTCATTCTGTTTTGGGCAGCCATGGTGTGAAAAGAATGAAAAGACTACAAATCTTTTTGGCTCACGGAACATCTAATGCGGTGTGGATATTGTCAATGGGTTCGACATCAGATGGTAAGAAAGGCAAATTTGTATGTGATGTATTCATAGCTTTGAGGTAGACCTCTTTGAGATTCTGGATATTTGAATGAGTTCAAAGATGCTTTACCCCACATTTTTGATCATTTCTCCTCAGTGTGAGCAATCTCAACCCACATCCTTATATGTCTGTCCCTTTTGATCTTGTCTAACAGAATTTACAGTCCTTGGATGAACTAAATTTATATTGGTCAGTCGGGGGAGATTCTGGTGAGACTTTGCTGAATGTTGGAACAAAATAAATTCCCCAGTGGAGTCAGAGAGAAGCACTGGCCTAAGGGAGGCACAGAATTGACTTGGCTGGAGCCAAACAGAGTGACAGCTCCACACAGACTCTGAAATATGGCCCCAAATGAAGGAACAAGTAAAAACAATCAGTAATGTGAAACGGTGCCATTAAATATCCACTGAAAGAAAGCTTTAAAATGCAGATGTTAAAAATGATACTTTAACCAAAATCTCGCCAAGTTGAAATTGATTTGATTTGTATCTGGGTACTCCTGAGCTAGTAAAAGGGGAAAGTGCAGTAAATCATCCCCTGAAATAAAGTGCTGTGGATGGGAATGGTTTAAAAGGGTGCCGGAAATGTGGAAAACCTGCTGTTATTACTTGGATACGGATCGCAGCAACTCGTCGCCCCCCAAAAGCTCACCGGCTGGCTGGCCACTAGAGGGCAGTGTGCACTCATCTACGTCGCCCATTTTTGGCATGTCCTTGTCTCCGTCTGCTAAAATGAAAAACCTCTAACTGCTGTAATAAATTTGGCTAAATTAGCTGCTAAATGGTTATCTCAAGTAATATGTATTTGCATTAATCATCTTGCTCTAAACCAGAACAAGCCAGAGTCCTAAAGATGTAGTAAATTCATATTGTCCATTTAATTACGGCTAATAAGTGCTTCATATACAATAGTTTCATGAAGTACATTTAGATTTTTTTTTTTTAGAGGGGTGGATGGGTGTAAAGGGAAGTCACTTTGGAAAAGAGCTGTGTTTAAGGCTGTTGAAGCTCTTCTCATCATTAGCCATTTTACTGGCTCTGAAAGTGCTCAAAAATCACACGTCCATCAATTATATCCATAAACATATAAACTTGGAAGGTTTTCTTCCATTCTCCTTTTTTTTTTTTCTTGCAGCACACTAACTGGGCGGTTATAAAATCTGGTAATTATGTCTTAACTGTGAGTTGAAAAAGCCTTACTTTGATGAATGTTTCAAATCATAACAAGTTTCATTCTGGAACTGCTCACAAGTTCAGAGTGTCTTTCAGGCCCGGACTGTCACCTTCTCTTGGTGGCGGGGCTCCACAGGTTGCATTGTTCTCTGCTTTTGTAGGCAATTGTAAATTCTGCCATTCTGCATGCACGGCTTCCCAGGCTACAAAACCGCGTGGTGAAGCTGAAAGCAGTAAAATACTAACTCCGCCATACAGCTCTTCTGTCAAACCATTGTTGCATGCAACAAGATGTGCTTTTATTCAAATCCTCTCAGCCTGGTTCACTATTAATAAGGAACGATGGGTTATATAATTCTGTCCACTATTTTCACAGAGAAAACTTCCAGCACCCCAGTCAGTGGTTGGGGGTATAAATCTGTCTGCTTTGTATCCAAAATGAGGAATAATTCCAACTGGTTCTAGTATGTTGAACAAAGGCAAAGAGACTAAGAAACGCTTTTTAGAATCACATGAAGATTACACTGAGATGGCAGGCCAGATCAGCACAGCCTGCCTGGGAGTTCTAGACTAGAATTTGAACAAAAGCAGGCAACACTTTAAAAAGAATTATCTCCAGTATACAAAGTATAGAAAGGGGCAAAGGGATAAAGGAGTTACAAAATCAAATTAGAATCTGCAGAATCAACGTAAGGATCAGCCCACCTCCTTCCTGATAATACTTTCTCTTAATAAAATCCCAGTTTGGAAATGGATATCCAGCCAAATGTTTGACCTCCATGGTGTAGCGAAGGGGGCCCAAAGGCTTCTTTGCTAAGAGATTGTATGGTGTCATCTTTTTGAGTTATGGTGGGATAACTCTGGGTCTGCTTAAGTGGATGTGTGTTTCCTGAGAGGATAGATCCAGCATTCATTTGTTAGGGCCCATGAATACAATAATACAACTTTTTTTTTTTATTACCCAGGCCAAAGGTCAGCTAGCAAAGAGAGGAGACCTAAATGTGAGAGAGGCAGGACAGGTGACTTCTGATGTGAGGCAGTATCTGTAAAAGGACTGAAGGGGGTCCGGGTGCGGTGGCTCACACCTGTAATCCCAGCACTTTGGGAGGCCGAGGTCACCTGAGGTCAGGTGGATCACCTGAGGTCAGGAGATCGAGACCAGCCTGACCAATGTGAGGAAACCCTGTCTCTACTAACAATACAAATTTAGCTGGCATGGTGGTTGCATGCCTGTTATCCCTTAGGAGGCTGAGGCAGGAGAATCGCTTGAACCCAGGAGGCAGAGGTTATGGTGAGCTGAGATTGCGCCATTACACTCCAGGCTAGGCAACAAGAATAAAACTCTGTCTCAAAGGAAAAAAAAAAAGACTGAAGGGGAAGGGAATTGCTCAAGGCCTCCTTGGGCTTCCTTGGGGTGTCAGGGAGCCACTTGATCGCCCTTGACTTTCTGTGGTGAATATCACAAAGCAGGTTTGGGAGCCCACCATAGGCAGCTGAAGAAGACAAGTTTGACCTGACTTGTGGTTTACCTTGGGCCAGTCTGACAGACAGAATTCCTAAAGGGTAGACATTCTTCCTTGGTCTTAGATCATAACTGTTTCCTAGGGATTAGTGTTTTCTGAATGAGACCCCCCAGGCGCCAGCGGGAAACTAGATAACTACAGATACAGTGCAGAGTCAGGACAAAATATTTACCAAAACATCACCCAAGTTGCTTTTGGTTTGCAAGAGATCTTGTAAAAGAAATAACGTTTGGGAGGCCAAGGCAGGTGGATCACTTGAGGCCAGGAGTTTGAGACTAGCCTGGCCAACATGGCGAAACCCTGCTTCTACTAAAAATCCAAAAATTAGCCAGGTGTGGTGGTATGCACCTGTAATCCTAGCTACTAGGGAGGCTGAGGCACAAGAATCATTTGAGCCTGGGAGGCGGAGGTTGCAGTGAGCTGAAATTGAGCCACTGTACTCCAGCCTGGGTGACAGAGTGAGACTCCAACTTAAAAAAAGAAAAAAGAAATCATAATGGAATTTAGCTTCTTTAAAAAATGAACAAGAAGTACTTTTTGCTTGTGCCTCCAGAATATAAATTTGTGACTCTGGGATGAAGCTTCTTTTTTGGAAAAAAAAAAAAAAAAAAAAAGTCCTGTTGGTAAATCACTTGGATCATTCCAGCTGTGCCAGAGGCAGGATCTGACAGCTTTTCCTGAGCTCATGTGGTCCTAATCAGCTCAAGAAGAAAAGCCACCTTGGTGCCAGTTTGAAAGAGATTTTTAGTGTGTAATAAATTAGAGAACTTGAAAAACACAGAAAAAACTTTTTTGATTCTCTTTAATCCTGTGGCGGTTGTTTTTTATTTTTAAGTTTTAGATTTAGAAAGCAGTGAGAAAGGAGAAAATATTTGTATCAGTTTATGTCATAAAATTCCTTTTGTGGGGAATAACAAAAATAACCACCATGTGAGTTACCTGACATGCAAGTCCTTAAAAAGACAGTTAATTGTCCCTTGAAAAGAGATAGATGCTCATCACACCAATGAGCCTGGGAGTGAAGTCATAACCATGTCTGCAAACTACAAAGGGAAAGGAGCAGAAGGAGAAGAAGAGAGAGGTTCTGTTTGGAATATCACATCTTTGTCATATGGTCCGGGTACTTCTGAGATGTAACGTGGTGTCTTTTCTTTGGTTTATCCCAGTTTACTTTTTTCTGTCTAAAATTTTGGGGCTGAGTAGCCTGCGTGTCTCTCGTTAAATTCACTGATCACATCAAAGCATCTCTAGAATTATGTCTTTAAAGTTGTTCTCTAGAAATTACTTTTAGTTTGAGGATCCCAAAACTTTTAAATGGTCTCTTAGATTTTACAGAGGAGACCTCAAGACATAGACAGGATAAAGACACTTGCATAGGTTCACTTAGAATCTCGAATGGTCCCAGACATGCTGAGAACATCTGTGCTGGCACACAGGAACACATTCCTTGCTCCTCTGAAGCCTAGGGTGTAACCAGTTGCTTTTGGCTGTTGTTGCTGTAAGGAAAACCAGGAGGCTGCTGTCGGCACCACCCCACCCTCCAAGTTATAGGTGCCTTAGAGTTTTAAGCTGCGCTCTTCAGAGGACACAGGTGACCTTCCACTTGCAAGAGGAATACTATAGAGATGAACTGGGAGAGACTTTAATCCTCCCAGTCGAACTTTTCCAGGCTTGCTTAGCTAACAATTAGAATATTCCATAAGTCAGTGTGTCTTTGGCTATTGAAGTCAAAATATTAATACCACACACCTTTAACTGTGAAGGAAGCTGCAGATACAGTTCAATCAAAAGAAAATTGTAGAGTGCTTACATTTCGGAACATGTGACCTTTCACATCAAATACACGTTTCCGCTGTCCACCCACCCCCAGACTGGATGCTAAGTTTTATTAAATATCTTTTTAAAATGTCACCTGCTCTCTTGGTTTGAGCTTAGTGGTTGGCGTATAAGAAATGTACTGCTCTGAGAGAATAATTCCTCTCCCTGCAAATCTGATGAACTTTTTGCTGAGGCACACATCTACAGCCCTGCACACAGTTACCAACAGAGGGATTTCAGTTTTCCTTGGGAAAACTTTGTCCGCAGACACAGACTGATGACTGAAAGGACATAAAGGAAGCCAGTGTCTGTGGCAGGAACATAATTCTGGTGGTAAATCAAAACAAATCAGTACAAGTTTGCCTTCAGAAATATGGAGAAAAAAAGAGAACGTGGTCCCTTCCTGTTGGGCTGTTCTACAAAATCAAAGCCGAAGATTCTAAATAGTGAGTTAGTTGTGTCGTAAAAAGAAGGAAGCAGTCTAATTCAGTTTGAAGAGGAGATGAAGAACACATATCAAAAGCAGTCTTTTAGCAAAGTGTCTCACAAAAGGACATTTTAGTGGTTTGCATATGCATTAAAAAGCTGCAAGACATGGTGCATTCAGGTAAGTATAGAATAAATAGGAAATGGTGAGATCATCGGAGATTCCACACTTCACATTCACACAGCCGAACAAAGAGCTTCATTATCGTCATGGCGATAGGAGGACGCATCTGTGGCGCCATTCACCCCCTCCGGGAGGTACCTTCATCAGTGGCCGCGGAGAATGGAGAGCAGGTGCCTTCTGCTAGAAACTCAAAAATTATTTCTGAATTCACTAGAGTGTGTATCTGTGTGTGTAAGTGAGGGGGGTGTGCTAGAATCACACTTTCTACTTAATACCACAGTTGGGTGCTTAGCTGTAGCCACTGGTTCTCTTTCTACATTCACAAAACTGGCAGATGAAACATGAAAAAGAATACTGACTCTTTAATCTCTGCTTCTCCACCTAAGGCCCAAGGCAGGCTGACAGGGAACTTCATTCTGGAAACAGGACTTTTTTTCTTTCTTTCTTTCTTTCTTTCTTTTTTTTTAATTCTGGATTACTTTTTCTTCGGCTTTTGAAAACTGTGGGCTATAGGGGAATGAACCTGACATAGACATAAAACAAGAACAAGTTTCCTTATCTAAAAAGTTATAGTCCTTGATGCTTACAGGAAGGTCATTTTCAAAACCCACAGGAGAAACAGAATTATAGCCAGAAACTGCATTAAGTGCTTTATTTACTCGCAAAAGAGACAGTTTTTCATTTAGAACCGCTCATAGGATCAACCAAGGCTTTGATGCTATGCAGACTTTTCTATAGATTTTGTAATTAGTGAGCTAGATGTCTTAAATAGCAGGCATCCAGAAATTGGTTTTTAGGTTTTTTTTTTGTAAATCTATATGCTGAACAATATTTGGTAAAATTGAAGGATATTTGATACTTAATGTGAGTTATGAGCTTAAGGACAGAAGACCTGTGGATGTTTTGTGAATGACGATGCATCATCTATGGATTTCCCCCCCAATACGCTAATGGCAGGCCCTGCTTGAATTGCCATCGGTGTGATTTACAACCTCAGGAGAGGTTTTTTTCCTATACCACTGCCAATTGATAGATTTTTATTAACTGTTAATATTGAATCATGCAGAAAACTTTTCATTGATTTAGAACACGTCAATTTAAGTTTAAAAAATAAATTCCCCTCTTCTTCATGATAATGTACTGAATTGAGGAACAAGGTTTTAAACACTGATAGTGTTCTAGGACAAGAAGAATAAAAATAGTTGTTGGCACGAGGGACATCTGAGATCACAGCATTTTACAAGCTGTTTTCAGACCAGCCAGGGAGTTTCAGTCCCACTCATTCATTCCCTTCTCAACCTAAAATAGTTAAGGATAAAGTATTTTTTTAAGGACCTATACCTTCTCTTTTTTGGGGGATTTGTTATAAAAATGAGAAGCAGTGAACTCTTCAACATGGAATTAAGAAGGATTTAAGGGGTAGGAACTGAGGGAAATGGTGGATTTATTCAATCAATTTTTTTTTTTTTTGAGTGCCTACTCTGTGCTAGTCACAAGGGGATATCAGCGTGTGCAAAATGTGTCCTGCGCCTGTCCTCCTGCGTCACTCTCCATGAGTCTTGATAATTGCATTTCCCTTGTCAGTGATTGGTTTAGGTTTAGAATATGATGAAACACTAGGCAATGAAAGTCAAGTGGAAGTCTCTACTGTGAAAGGTTATTGAAAAAGTTTTATTCACTCTGGAAACAGGGATTTACCTCTACTTGCCTTTGAATGAGAAAGCGATGCTTATGAATCATTCTCACTAATAAGGTTATAACAGGGACAACTGTGTGGTAGGTGGAATGGTGGTATATAGGTCTATGGAAGCGCAAGGAGATCTGACTTGGGCTGGGCGAATTCTTTACCTCCCTTTAACAAATAAGCATTTTAAAGTACTGAAGCAGTTAATCTGATTTGGGAGTAGGGAAAACTGAAAACAGACACAGGGATGATGTGGACCTTATACTCAGATTTATTTTGTCTCTGGTGGGCCTTGTGCTTCTGGAGGCAATCATTTTGTTAAATCCACTAAACATTTTTTTTGAGATGGGAGTCTCGCTCTGTTACCCAGGCTGGAGAGCAGTGGTGTGATCTAGGCTCACTGCAACTTCCACTTCCCAAGTTCAAGCGATTCTTCTGCCTCAGCCTCCTGAGAAGCTGGGACTACAGGCGCGTGCCACCATGCCTGGCTAATTATTATATTTTTAGTAGAGACAGGGTTTCACCATGTTGGTCAGGCTGCTCTCAAACTCCTGACCTCATGATCCTCCCAAAGTGCTGGGATTACAGGTGTGAGCCACCACGCCCAGCCTAAACATCTTTAAAAAGAAATATATAAGTAGTGAGGCACAGGTATATAAAACCTAGTGTTTCAGAAAATCAGAAATATTTCCAGGAGCCCAAACAATTCCATTTGTTCATCCATTATGTAGATTTTTAGAAGTCCAAGTAGTTTGTTGTGAAAACATAGATTATTCCATGTAGCAGTCATAGTTGACTGTCCGCTCAACAGCTGTTCTGCCACTTCCTTCTGGACAACAGAAGTCTAATTTTGGATGGCCTCCTCCTAACTCCCAGGAGAATAAACCTTGATTGTTTAAGCCAGATCTAGTGATTCTAGACCCTTGCCAGTGAGTGGCTTAGGCTTGGGCACTCCATGACACATGGGACTATGAGACACAAGGGGCTTTCTCTGCCTGCTGTGGTATGGGGGTGAAGCGCTTCTGGGAAGGTTTTCTGTGCACTCTCAAATGAACACAAAACACTGGTGGACCCTTTCCTCATTTTGGATATTGCCCTATGAGGAATCGATGATGGGGATGTTATCTTGATCTTCTAAACAAGTCTTTTGATAATGAAGAGAAAGTTAAGTCATTTTTTCTGGGATTTTCTGTTACTTGTAACCAGATGCATTCTAGCTGATATGCCCCCACCAAAAGTTCTAGGAAGCCAGAAAAGATGTGGGAGTTCATAAAGAGGTTTGAGTAACCTGATCTTTAGTGAACTCTGCATGTATGGAAAAACTGTTGTATGTTAGACACATACAGAATTAAATCCTCTGCCACTTGGCCGGGCGTGGTGGCTCATGCCTGTAATCCCAGCACTTTGGGAGTCGGAGGCGGGTGGATCATTTGAGGTCAGGAGTTTGAGACCAGCCTGGCCAACATGGTAAAACCCCATCTCTATTAAAAATACAAAAATTAGCTGGGCGTGGTGGCAAGCACCTGTAATCTCACCTATTCGGCAGGCTGAGGCAGGAGAGTTGCTGGAACCCAGGAGGCGGAGGTTGCGGTGAGCCGGGATTATACCATTGCACTCCAGCCTGGGTGACAGAGTGAGGCTCCATCTCAAACAACAACAACAGCCCCCAAAATCCTCTGCCACTCATTTGTGTTAAAAAAAAAAAGTTTGAATGAGGTTTTTTGAGATATGTAGGGTATCATTAAATAAATGTTTTCAGGAAACAGTTCAAAAATAGTTGTATAAGATTGAGAACAAGATGCCATTATAAGAAGTAATGGAATTGATTTTATTTAGGTTAATTGATTTAGGTTAAAATGGATGACTCAGAGGTATTGATTTTTTTTTTTCTTCTTCAGATCATGCCTTATAAGAGCAATGGGTTATTTTTTGTTGAATACAAAGTTTTTCAAAAACTATAATAAAAGCAGCTACTAATTGAAATAATAATAAGGAAAAGCTCCCGAATCCATGTGAGAATTTTATTAGAATGTGTCAGTCAAATCAAAGTTCTAGCTTGCTCTCTGGGGAGGCAGAAAAGATCACGGGTTTGGATTCTGTGTCTCTCCTACGCCCTTCTAAGCCTGCAATGCCTGAGACCACTCCTCCGTCTCTCTGGCCATCCTCTTTCAAAGCCCAGGGAAAATCTGCCTGCCCTAGGGCTTTTTCTCCATCCTCTCCTTGGTTGCTCTCACGTCTGGGGTTTCTGTGTTTTGCCCATTCATCTTAACAGACTCATTTTATACCAGTTATTGAGAACTGGCTGTTTCACGCTGCATTCTCTACTAGTATGTAAGCTCCTCGAAGGTGGAGACCACACCTTAGTTGTTTTTGAAACCTCATAGCAATGACACAGGCTTTGCATATAGTAAGTGCTCACAATGTTAGATGAACTTGAACAGTAACAAAAATTACTGCTCATATTCATTCGCACAGTGAAGTACACATAAGAAAATATTCACCTGAGGAAAAAACCAGTAAGATCTTTTGCTTAGTAGGTTGGCTATTACTACTATGTATACTCTGTTAAATTTTTCCCGTTGATATTTAAAACTTTACATCTTTGTAAAGAAGTCAGCTTCTTTATCAAGTAATCCTATTCTTGTTTCATTTGAATACTGATCAAGTACCCTCAGAGTTACTTCACTACTCACCTTTTGCTGCTAGTCTCAGAATTCATACAATTTGAGAGGAAAAGAAAACTGACATACTCAGTTTGTATTTACCGTTTACTTCACGTAAAATAGTGCCTTCTAAATACTAGAATGGTCTGTACTTTTTCAAGCTTTCACATGAATATGAGTCAGCTGGGGATCTTGCTACCTGCAGATTCGAACTGGGAAAAGCCTCTAATCCTGAGTCTCTGTGAGTTCGCAGGGGGTGCCAATGCCACTGCCCCACTGATGCACAGTGTAGCAAGGCCAGCAGGGATGTGCGCCTGGAGCTCAGCCCTCTCGCTGGTCACTGATCTCTGTGCTTGCGTGCCTATGGACTTGAAAAGCCAAAACGAGCACCGTCTCTCTGTCGGTACCTACCATCACCACCTCCCCCACCAAAAAAAGTAAGACAAAATAATACAAATTCACTCCTGCATAAAAACCTGCCTTTATCTTGTCTCCTTGTGACAGTTGTTTTTCAGTTAATGGCCAGGCACACGATGAAGGCTGACTTGGCTTCTGAAGAAAGTCAGACGTGGTAGCTATTACATGCATTTCCTTTCATGGGAATTTTCATATTCATATGGCAGAAGGGGAAAGTCCAGGTTATTTGCTTTGGGGAAAGTCCAGCCAATGTCCAGGTTGCAGATAAATCCCTGAAGACCCACCCCTGAAGAAAGGCTGAGATCAGAGAACAGAAAAAAGTCCCCTGTGCTATCTGCATTTGGCCCACCCATCAACCTTGCCACCTTCTCTTTCCTTCACTTGCAGCTTCCGTTTTGTGTGCAGTGGCTGCATACCCAAACCAACAATTAAATTCCCCCTTTGTTTGTGTGGCAGATGACAAATGCATGGAGGACATCTTGTGTTGCCTAGGCAAGCAGGGCACTTACTTTGATTGATGCTCGGTTGTGGAAAAAAATGAGCTGGGAAGGAATTACAATAGAGGGCCTGCAGACTGGAAGGGGATATACTAATTAGTCCTGCATTAAGCAGTCTGCTTGCATTTGGCGATGAGACGCCTTCAGGAGGGAAGTGTAGGGGTTATTGATGCAAAACAGCATGGAATGCATTATATCAGGTAGCTGTATATTAGTTTTGTTAGAAAGTACAGAAGTTTATAATTAAGAAATAAACACTTAAGCTACTAGTTTTTTTTTTTTTTATATATATACAGCCCCCAAGTATATTGGATAGGCCATACTTTTTAACTGCATATGATCTCAAAGACAATCTGAAGTCCTTCTGTCTTTCTGAAAAACTCTTCCAGAGTTTTCTCAGACTGGGTAAGGTGTTAGGAAGGAAAAAAACTGCCACCACACCTACAGTCTCTGGCTCGTTTTCTCTGAAATCCCACAGCTCCAGAGCCTTAAGCCTCACTGGTGGAGCAGAACCTCATAAAGAGAAAGGAAGTTTTCCCCTAGGCCACTCTTTAAGGTTTTAGAAAGTTGTTGCTGATTTGACCCACAAAGAACCCTAGGAATATCTCAAGACAGATTCAGCTCCTTCTCTAGACAAAGGGCTGAATTAAATGGAAATAAAGAGCAGTGCAAAGCATGCATCTCTGTTTGGTTTAGCATTCTATTTTTGGGGGGCTATAGGCAGAAGTAGAGTGGTAGGTGGTTGCACTGAAACCTCTCATAATTGAAGAGCCACACAGACACCATAGGTGACCAGAGTGTGTAACTGTGGGAAGGTGTTAGTGATCACCTCTCAAGTCAGTACCTCCTAAGCAATGGAAAACTGTAGGGAAGAAAAGGTGAAGATGCCCCCAAAATTGCTAATATAAATGGTTTAAAATTCTAACCTTTAAATGTTGATTTGACCTAAAGAATTGGTGAAATTGGTTTTAAACAAAAGAAATCACAGAGCTCTTTGGTCACAGTGTGAAAGAAGGGGCCCCTAAAACTCCCTTGGTTTTAGAGTATAGTTCTACTAACCTACGATATTGGTATCAATAATGTGATTCTTACTGATTTTTTATGTTGAAATCCATGAACTATCAGTCATCTCATGTTAACTTAGTGGAAGAGCAGATGGTCTAAGTTCTTGGTTCAATTTATCAGAATTGTAATCCTGGTACAACTGATATTCCTCTTTTCTTATTTTAGAGACAAGTTCATTTATGGATTTATAGATGCCTAGGCAAGGAAAAAAGACATAAGTGATGAAGATAGTATTTTTAGTTATCAAAGACTAGTAAGTCTTTTAAAAAAAAGTTTTATTGATAAACTGGAGCATAAGACAGATAGTTAAAAAGCAGAAATATTATCAGAGGACTATAACCTGTCTTTCAGGACAGAACCAGGAATTGTGCCAACAGCTCTAGGAAGAAAAACTAAATAGTTAATGTGGTTTATTTTTTAACCATCCCTTTGTTTTAGAATTCTATCTTATTCTTGACCTGATTCTATGTCGCCATGACCTTCTCCTGCCAAGAAGGCACATTGGAGGCCTCCTTCGGTAATAGCCTAGGGCTTTGGACAAGCAAGATGCTGTGCTGGCGTTTTGCCTTTTCTTCCAGTGTTTACACAACCAGGACTTATTACATGCTCTGTCATTTTGTTACTGGGCTGGCTTTGGTTTGAGAATTAGGTAAACATCAGACATTCCATCACACAATTTTAGACTCAATCTTACTTTATAATGATGTTAATGTTTATTGTACAAAGCGAGATGCATTTGTATATTTTAGCATTTTATTTCAGTCACAGAATGCAAAACCTGACATTGGAATCAGGTTGATTTTTTGTGTGTGTGATTGAAGATATTAAGCACTACAAGAACGCTGAAATTTCAATCTGATTAGGATCAAACTTCTTCAGGATCAAAACGCTCTTTTTCCTCCCCCTACAGTTTTACTAATTGTGTGCTACTTGACATTGTGGAGTTATTCCACAGCATGATAGCTAAATATGTGAAGTGTATTTTACTATGCAGAATTATCAGCTCATTCTATTTGTTTTTCATGTGTTTAAGGTTATTAAAAGAACTCAAAATTAGAAGTCATGTATATGAGTTAAAAGAATGAACCCAATCATTGTTAGTAGGCTGAATCATAAAGCAATAGCCAGTATGTCAATATCAAGTAATGAAAAAAATCACAGAATTTGAAAGCATACCTTCTCTGTTTATTAGTTGGCAAGATACCAGAAAAATTAGGAGAATAGCACAATAGTGAATGGTGGAGTGGTTTATTTTCAGCACTCTCAAATTATTCTGGCTACGGAAAATGAGATAAAAGTAAATCGGAAAGAAAGGCATCAAACATATTTGTTGGAGACCTTTGCTTAATGGGGAGAAATGAACTGCCCTTGCTCACTGTTCCTGAGGAATTGTGTTTCTTCAAGCTGTAAATCAAATCCCAGAGAGACAGCATGATGTTTTCCAAATAATAACTGAGGGAGACAAAGTTCTTTTTTTTTGGTCAGCATCAGCTTTCTGAATTTAGACCTTAATTAAGATTCCAAAATGAGAAGGCATCGCACTCTCCACACACATGGTCTATGACAGTGTCCTAAAAACAATACATTCATTTGTGAAGTCTAGATCTCTAGCCTATATTATTCCAAAAATATATCCATGGCTTCTTCCAAAGATCCTGATTTTTCTCCATTTTCTCTTAACTCTGAGCAATGAAGAACCTGATGTTTCTTTTCAGGAAACCGTGTCATTTTTTCCCCAATTAATTGAAGAGCCATCTGCTTCTATGATACACGACACCCATTCATGCTCAGCAACAAGTGTGTTCCCTAAATCCCTTGTGTGCAATATCAAGACACACGCTCTGTGTTGGAGTAGAACCTGCTGTGTTGGAGGCAGGCTCTTTCCAGATACGTGGTATATACAGATTCTGAATCTGAACCTGGCTCCATGTCAGTGTTGCCAACACAGGGTTAAAAACACAGTACAGGATATTCATACTTTGAGACTCTGGCTAGCTCGACATCTCCATGTTTTTGAGTATGCAATGAAGAAATAATTGCAACGGGCAGGAAAGATATGAAATAACTCTCTTTGGCCATGATAAGAAAGGGGAGAGGAGGCAAATATTTTTCTGCATAAACACTTCAACTTTAGGCTGTGACATCTCATTTGTGGTGCCTTGCATATACACCCATGTGTTGTTTAATGATGGGGATCTGTTGTAAGAAATCCATGGCTAGGCATCATTGTGCATCATTGCATGGATATCACAGAGTGCACAGTTACACAAACCTAGATGGTGTAGCGTACTGCACACTTGGGCTGTAAGGTATAGGCTATTGCTCCTAGACCAAAACCTGTGCAGCATGTTACCATGCTGAATACTGTAGGCAGCTGTAACACAGTGGTAAGTATCTGTGTATCTAAACATAGAAAAGGTACAGTAAAAACACAGTGTCATAATCTCATGGGACCACCATCATATATATGGTAGGTAGTTGACCAAAATATGGCTAAGTGGCATGTGGCTGTATTTTAACTCAGAGGTCCAAACGGGTTAGAACCTTCTAGGGACATAGCTGGGTATAGGGGGAGGAACTCATCTTTCAGGAAGAGTCTACTGAATGCTCATAAAAAGGATCTCTGGTCAGAAGAGAGCCACCAGATCAGTGCTGTAGTCAGACCCCTTCCATGGACAGCGTGCACAGCCATGGTGGTGGGAAGCGGGCTCCGCACAATGCTGCTGGTGTGTTGCTGGCCCAGCCACATCACTGATGCTCCCGCTTTGCTCACATGCACAGAAGGTCTTTTGGAGCCTGTGGCTTGGGGGCTGGGAGCCATATTCAAAGAGCTGAGATTAATTACCATCTCCCAGGAGTTGAGGGTTGGAGATACCTACTCCTCTGAATAAGTCTTTTTCCAGAAACAGTGAAAACACTGATTTCGAGAGCTGCTGTCTCCACACAATGTGCTCTGCCCCATCTCCCTGGCTTGCCCCTAAGTTTTGATGCTTGGGAAGTAGGCATTTTTATAAGGCTCTGGCTTATTTGAACTTGTCTTCTCCTATGTGTATTTTGAAACTGAGACCACAAATTTCAGGGTGGAAGTTGCTCTCCAGAAAATGAAAGGGTCAAGGAAGCACTGAAGACAGAGGTTCCCCCGCCACTTCATAGGAGAGACACCACAGAATTCTGGGTGAGTGCCTAAAGATCCAGCAATTTCTCTGGGCCTGAGGTCCAACTTTCAATCTAATTCTAACACAAGTTGAAATGATTTATGTCTCACTTTTTCTCACTGCACACTGACAGTCATCTGAAATGTACGCAGGAAAGATGAAGGGAAAAGTCAGCACTGACACCAAACGAGCCTCAGAGAGAGCTCACTTTAGCCCGGGTTATTCCCCCACACAGGAGGTACTTACAGTCCAAATGACTGTGCCTGATGCCCTCCACGTCTTCAGCATGGATGAAGTGGTAGCATCTCTTCCCTACGATATCTACAGGGGTCAGATCCATATAATCACTAATCCTACAAAGAGAAGAACACAGGCTGGAATTCAGAAGGGAGGAAATATAAAGAAACTGTCAAATAACTTAGAAACAGATCTACTGACACATTTCATTATACTACTGTACCCGTGAGGAGGTGGCACTGTGAAGGAAAACCCTTTATAGATAAGATTATTTCTTTAACACATAACAGTCTTTTTCAAAAGTAGGAAATGTGTTAGATTGAGCAATTGTGTTTAAATAATTAGATAGGTTTTTCTCTTCCTTTGGCATTAAAAATGCACATTTAGACAACATAATTCCATGAAATTATTGAGAATCAGTAACAATGCAATATCCTTATTACAGGCCAAGATAATTCAAGGTTACATAATAAAATAAAAACATGTTATGTTTATACCAAATGATTAGAGACACCTTTCATTTAAACAGATTGGTCTTCTATTGGGTATTTCCATGAAAAAGGGCTTCAGCAGCTTCTTGGCACAAAGTCCAAATTGGCATTTCAAGGGATATAATTTAAATGCGGAGACACACAGATGCCTGGGGGTATTATCTTTTTTAGTCTTAGTCATTTGGGAGCTCAGCTTTCACTCCTGGCCCTTTTAACTGGTACTTTGTGGTGGATTCCACACAAAAACTTTTAAACCATTTCAGCAGCTCTTCCAGGCTTATGCTCGACAGTATGTGTGTATAAGCCTCTGTCACTGATTGTCCAGACGTCGATGTCCTCAGGCAGAGCACGGAAAAATAGAACCCAAATTGGAAAACATGTTCGGGGAATCTGCCTGGTTTACGCAAACATGTCAAAACGCGTGTTACCCTCTGTATTACCAAGTGCAGATTCCTTTTGGTCAGTCCAAAGTGGAATATATTTTTTGTTTAATTTATTCTCTTTACTCTTCATGTGTTTTTTTTTTAATGACTTACGGCATATGGTCTATTCAAATATGAAATAAATCTTTAGAAATGACACATTTAAGAAACACGTGATCATTGTTGGAGAGTTTTCTGGCCCCGAAGGCAGGGAAATAAGAAAGAAAAACAAACAAAAAAAGAAACATAATTAAAATATATTACCCAGCAAGTGAATTTCTCAGTGTCTAGCAATTTAAATAATATTTTTGGCCAAACTAGGGTTTTTGGTAAGATAAGATTGATTGGGAAAATAAAAAGTAGGGTTTTCTAAGGATTTCATGGGTTTCTGGTATGAAACAGATTAGTTGGTGTTTTCCTAAAACCATTAGCTATTTTCCAAGCACAGTTGACACCCCATTTCTGCAAATGAAGGAACAAGGATGTCATTAAAAGACCCTCCCTCATTGGTGTTTCTGAAATTTGCCAGCTCCTCTGAAAGCTGATGTCGGCTTTGCCCGAGGCTGTCCTTGGGAATGCAGAGAAGAATGGGCTGTGGAGTCAAGGAGCAAGGCTTAGTTTCTAGTTAACAATTCCCTAATTAAATAATAAACCCCAGGAAAAAGGCACTCCATTCTTTAGGGAAGGCATTTCTTTAGTTTATTCTTTTCTTGAATTAAATCCTTCAAACCGATCCAAGCCCTTCTCTGTACCAGAGCCTGTTACTGTGGTGAATGTGACTAGCCTGGTGTTTGAGGGTCTCTTCACATATATCTCAAAAGCACCAGACCAGCTGGATGGTCTGTATCAGGATCAGAATCCTGATGGCATCTTTTACTCTGAGCCTCAGTTTCTTCATCTGTATAACAATCCAAGAGGTTGGTGAGGGGATGAATGAATGGAATGAAATTAACATAGCATAGTGCCTGGCACACAATATGTTTTTTCCTCAGAGCAAATATGCAATTACCTTCCATACAGGTATTTTTCATAATTACTATCTTCTGCAGATGGGAAAAATGCTGTATTGTATTGGCTAACAGGGGACTGTGAAAAGCTTCTTTCTTCCTTTCTTTTTTTTTTTTTTTTTGAGGAAGAAAAATGCCAAAAGCAGGTCACAGAAAATGATCTCAATTACTAGAGTAGCACCATGAGGCATTCGGGTACATGGAGCTTGTCAAAAGAATTAATGAGTTGATCACAGGAATGGAAATTAAGTGATGTTTTACGATAGGACAATCATTGGAAGTTTGGTAAATAAGATGAGGCTCTGTTCTTTGGAGGAAGAGGTGGCTGGTAGTCTAAATCAAGAGAGCTGTCTTGTGTTTTCAAAGAGGCAAAGCCATAGTCCATGCTCTGAGTTGATGTCTGTCTTCCCGTCTTCCCTGGGTGGATCTCCTTCTCTAGCATTCTTCATTTTTAATCAGAGGAGAAATAGCTTTGTGGACTGGGCTGTAACCAGGTTCTTTCATGGGTACAGATGTATGAAAAGTCCCCCTCAGAGGTTTTGTGTCCAGTCGCTTGCCATTTAGTCTGATTTCTGAAGAAAAGGAAAAGAGACTCCAGGGAGACTCCACAGGAGGCAGCAAGTACATGGGCTTTTGAATCTCTTGACTGAGGACAAGTCAGTCAGTGTTTCTCTCTCAGCTGAAATTGCCCAAAGGTCATGGAGATGGCAGCAGCAACTGCCTCACAGAACTGCCCTAAAGCTTAAGTGAAATGTGTAGGTGATGAGCTTTGCACATGCCCGTGTGTAGTAAGTGATCAGTAAATGCCAGCCATCTTTATTAAGACCTGCCAACTCCAGCGAAGCATTCTGGCTAACGTGTCTTTCCTGATGTTCTGTGGCCCTTCCAGAATACCTTAGACATACCCACGATGTCATGATGATAAACTGTTTAATAAATGCCAACAAAACTTGAAATGCAGATTCAGAGTTTCTTATCAAATAACAGCAACAGGTTCATGAGATCTACCCTATTGAACACTTATAGCTCAGGTGGGTATCTTTTCCCAGGGTGAATTCTTTCCTTTGAATCGGATCCTGGTCAGAAATAATAGGCAGTTTCCAATTTGATCTCAACATCTTCAGAGTTCCCCAGTGGACTAAATGCAGGGGCTATCTTCTTGGCTAGTCTCCGGCGAGGTCAGTTCCCCAAGTCACTTGACCATTCTGCTCTTAAGTTTCTCCTCTGAGGGCTCAGTGAACAAGCCTGACAACAGTGCTGCAAAAGCATCCTTCCCAAATTGACTCAGTAATTCTCCCTGTGGCACCCAGGGATGGATAGTATTGCCAAAGCTTCCTTCCCACACTTGGTACGTGGGTGGTTCCTCTCCACTGCCCTCCCTGTACCCCGTGGCTTCCTGTTCAAATCAGTCTGCTGATGGGCTGCTGACTTCTAGGTGAAAGGTCTGAAGGGGCACTGTCCCATTTCCTTGTCCCTTGCTTCATGCTTAATGGAAAAAGTGAACTTTTAAACCAGAGGTTAAGAAGTCCTTTTATAAAAGCTTAGTCTTGAGGAAGAACTGCCAACTCATTTATATGATGAGTCATCTTTTTCTTAATTTATAAAAGTGAAATCCTCAGGATGACAAAGTTTTATTTAATGGCTTTGCAAATTTCTTTTTCATCCTTTTTCCTCTGGGGGCCTCAGAGTCTCATTTGTTCTTTCCATGCTTAGTGTCTATGTGAACATGGACCACCATGAGGCTGGGCCCTCGAGGTAGTCAGGAGGGGTCCCACGGAGGCAACAGGCAGTACATTTTACTGCATCATTTTTCCAATGGCATCTAAGCCCTGCTCTTTCCTTGGGTTCTCAGCCAAAATGGGATGCCTGGGTATCCCGATTCATTTAATTGTTGTCCCTAACGTAAATCAGGGCAGCAATGCAAATTTTAAATAAAAAAACATGTTTGGTGTCAGTGCAAGCGGCCATTACAAAACAAGATCAGGATTTAGAATGAGTCTCACTGGGACAGTACCATCCTTCAGACGGCCGAAATGCAACCCTCACCAATGTGCAACGTGCAACAGGGCAAATGAAAACAAAAACAAAGTACCTATTTTCACAGTAAATGATATTGAGGTCCATATTTACTCGAGTGACGAACATATGGCAGTCAATTCTGACTTCATTGATCGTCGGGGGAGGCAAGGCATGTGCAACAACCACGAGACCCATGATTTGGCTGGGGACGGTCCTCCCGTGGGACAGCGACACTCTCAGGCGTAGCCGGCCCGTTATGTGAATCACCTGTAAAAGAACATTAAGTACAGGACACCAGTCAAATTTACATCCCAGATATAACAGCATTTCTTTTGAGAAATGCAAAATTACATCTGGAACAACCAACATTAGCTTGTATCTTCTCTAATCATAATGGCCGTCGGCATGCCCTCAGTGTCCTTGTGGCAAGAGACACAAAAGCAGCAGTATTACGCTCCAAGCCTTCCTCAAGGCAGCATTCTTACGATGCTTTTGCTATTTTCAAAGGACTTTTTTTCACATTGAGGGAAAATTCAAAACCAAATAAAATGACCAAAAAGTTGAGCACTGAGCTGCAAAAGGAAACGTTTGCATTATTAGCCCTTATTAATGGACGACGTCTGTCTCTTTCCAAGTCTGTACTTGAGTGGGATTACATGGCAGTCTCCTTTCAGATGTGTGGCTCTGGGCCTTCCTTCATTCAGGGGTTGATATTGCAAAAGGCCAAAGACTCCAATGAATAAAACACTCAGTGGCAATGACATGAATGGGTTCTTTCGAGGATAGATATTTCCTGGTAGGCAGCACTGAGTTCCCAGGGGTACAGTGATTTATTGCAGTGCTCTATGGGGTTGATGGTCAGAGGACTTTGGCCCATGATTTGTCCCTGGAGCTCATACTAAAGTAGGGTCAGGAAGACTTGAACCATCTTAGTGGCAGCTCAGAGGTATTTGCTCAGAAATAGGAAGGAATATGCTGGGCTGTAATTTTCAGTTTCTTGCCCAAAATAGTCCAGGCCACCTGGAACCAAGCAAACCTTTGTGTATGAACTGCACATAGAAGAGCCATAGTGAGAACTTACTCAAATGATGCTCTGGGGAAATAAAATCATAAAAGGGTAAAAAATAGGAAGGATGTGTGCTGCTATGCCTCAGGATGCAGAAGGAAGGGCTGGGTGGGTGTGTGTGTGCACACACATGCATGTGAACTCTAGCTGTGTCCCCAGGACCCTGCTACTGTGTGGGGAATCCTCCAAAGCCAGGCAATAGAAGTAACTGCCATGATTCACAGTACCATGGAGTTTGGTTTAGTGGCTGAGTTTTCATATTTGCTTTGCAGCTGCAAATCTATCACTGAGTGCCAAACTATCTTTTGAGATTCTACTTTCCCTCCTTTGCTCTAAGGAACTGGAGTGGGAAGTAGGTCTCTTGCCTCCCAGGAACAATATGATCTAGCGTCTACTATCCTTCCTAGGGGCTCGACTGGCAATTCCTTTTCCATTTTATTTTTGTTTCTCTTAAGTTACTCAGTTTTTCAATAGCGAGCCCACACCACTGTCAGTCAGGAAGCAGGACCAAAGCTTACAGGGCTGCCCTTCAGAGTCCTAGCTGTTCTAAATAATACCTCTTTCCTGTCACCCTTCACATTTGCGCCCACAGCTGCGGATCTGGAAACATCAATAAGGAGGATTATTTAGGTTATTTCAGCAGCAGCTTTTCGACCACCCACATTTGAAGTTGACTAAATTCATACTTAATGCACCTTTGCTTTAAGCTTTGGTCAGATGAGCTACTTTATGAATATTTGAAAATGTTCCTAGAGGCAAGGATGCTAAAACACCATCACAGACACACATTTTTGCAAGACCTCATTAACTAATAAAGAAATAGCTAAAAGAAATAGGATTAACTTCACAGGAGGGGTGTTAACAGTCCCTGGTCCTCCTCCCAGCTAGGCTTACATAGATGCTCATTTATCATTATCTGTCTTGTTTTATCAGGAACATTCAGCTTCTTGGAAAAACACAGATCTATAAATGCTCAGGAAAACACACATCCAGAAATGATATGCTAAATAAATCCCCATTTTGGTATTCCATTCCAAAGCAATTTAAAGGCGTCTGGGTTGGAAAACATTTTTGGAAGGTAGATAGGCTACCAGGCAGGAGCCGTCGGTGTATCAGATTGACCTGGCCTCTGATCTCCAGCTTTGCCTGTGGCCATCATGGTATTGAAGGGGGTCAAAGTTGGGTCCAGTAGGAATCTAGACTTGCAAGTTTCTGATTCTGTCACCATGGGCAAGTCACGTAGCCTCTCTGTGTCTCAATTTCCTTTTCTGTGAAATGGAGATAAGTGACTATAAACTGTAAAGACGTCTACACATTTTATTATGATGTCTCTGTTTGTCTTTAAAAATATTGACCAGTAAGGACAAGGACAAAGTATTAATTTGGTGTTGATCAAAAGCCTAATAAATGACTTACTATTTTAAAGGATCATAACATTTCATATTCGGAAGAAAATTTGGGAGGGTCTATCTTCATTCCTTTCCCTTTTAAATTTTAGGTGAAGAAGGAGGCTTCAGAAAGCTCATCCCTGTCCAAGGTCACCTAGCTTGTAAACGGCAAATAGTGCCCGGAACCCAGGTTTCAATGTCTTGCTGAGGTGTCACTTCAACTTAGTTATGCCTGTGTGCACATTCACATTGAATGAAACTTTAGAAGCATATGCCACATGCCAATTTATTATCTTAAGTAAACTGCATATGAACTTTTGAAAAGATTTTATTTATTTTATTTTATTTTATTTTGAGATGGAGTCTTACTCTGTCACCAGGCTGGCTGGAGTGGAGTGGTGCTATCTCGGCTCACTGCAACCTCCAGCTCTCTGGTTCAAGCGATTCTCCTGCCTCAGCCTCCCAAGTGGGTGGGATAAGAGCCATGTGTCACCATGCCCCACTAATTTTTGTATTTTTGGTAGAAACGGGGTTTCACCATGTTGGCTGGGATGGTCTCGATCTCCTGACCTTGTGATCCACCCACCTTGGCCTCCCAAAGTGCTGGGATTACAGGCATGAGCCACCACGCCTGGCGAAAGATTTCATTTATAACTAGAAGCTCAAGTTATTTGAAAAATCTTTGAGAAGTAGCACAAACTAAAAAGAAAGACAAACAAAAAATCTAAGATTACCAGAGCAGTAAGTAAATAGTTGTCAAGAAATGTCAAACAACAATCAGAGGGTGTGTTTATCTGTATGTATGTGTGTGGGTTTGAGGGAGGGTGGAATTGAAGAGAAGAAAGGGATACCTGTTAGATCCCACAATTTTTAGGTTTAAATTAACATAGTTTTTCCAAATTCATTTCATGATGCCAACAGAGCTTTTTCTCCGCCAGGTGACAGGTTATGTTCAAATTTCAGAAACACATCTGACAGCGTGTATCCAAACATGTAGATAGCTGAATTTTTCATTTTATAGTTGCTTTTAAGGCCTGAGATGTACAGAAAAGAATTTGATTTTTTCAAATTCTTTCATGGGTTCAAATCCTAGCTCTGGCACTTAATAGCTGTATAACTAGGATACTAAGATAAATGAAATGACTTGCTTTTTTTCCACGTTAGTATATCAAAGATTTAAAACCTTGTACAAAGAAAAAAGTAGCCTGCAAAGATTTCTTTTTTCTTGAGATGGAGTGTTACTCACCCTGCAGTCCAGGCTGGAGTGCAGTGGCGCGATCTCGGCTCACTGCAACCTCCGTCTCCCAGGTTCAAGCAATTTTCCTGCCTCAGCCTCCTGAGTAGCTGGGATCACATTCATGTGCCACCATGCACTGCTAATTTTTTATTTTTAGTAGAGACGGTGTTTTAGTAGAGTCTCCCTATGTTGTCCAAGCTGGTCCTGAACTCCTGACCTCAATTGATCTACCCACTTTGGCCTCTCAAAGTGCTGGGATTACAGGCATGAGCCACTGTGCCTGGCAGTTCTTTGTTTTCTTAATAAAGTTAGTGAAAGGTATTTTCTTGGTTCTTTAGTTTCTAAAATGCATAATGTATGAGGGACCTTGCTAGGTATCAGGAAGCTGATCGAGGTGAATCAAATGTAAACCTGTCCTCAAAGAGTTTACAGCCCCTGAGGTGGGGAAAGACATCTATAATTATTTCTAATATGACCATGAGAGGGAGATGATTCAGTATCTGACCAAGAAAGTGGTTTTTGATCCTGATAATACAGAGTCACTTGTGAAGCTTTGTTAATATGTGAATTCCCAGACGCAGTCCCCCAGAGATTCTAATTTGATGGGACTAGGCTAGGGTCCAGCCTTTGTTTGTGTTTTAAAGCTTCAGAGGTAATACTAACTATCCGAAAATATCTGGCAAATGGGATTGGAGTTACACCAGTGGCTCTCAACCATGGCTACACATTGGAATCACTCACGGAGTCTTGAAAAGTCCCCATGTCTAGGCTGTACCCGAGAGCTGTTAAATCTGGATCTCGGGTGGTAGGGCCCTGGCATCAATATTCAGTGACATTTTAAAAGTTTTCCAGGCTGGTCATTGTGGCTCGCACCTGTAATCCCAGTACTTTGGGAGGCTTAGGGAGGAGGATTGCTTGAGTCCAGGAGTTCAACACTATCTCTACAAAAAATGAAAAAATTAGCTGGGCCTATTGGTTTGTGTCTTTGGTTTCAGCTATTTGGTGGCTGAGGTGGGAGGATCACTTGAACCCAGGAGATCAAGGCTGCAGTGAGTTGTGATTCTCCACTGCATGCCAGCCTGGATGACACAGCAAGATCTTATCTCAAAAAACAAAAACAAACAAACAAAAAACAACAAAACAAAACCCAAGTCTTATAGGGCTACTTGGAGAGAGTGAAAATGTGTGCAAAGTGCCTAGGTATATGCCTGATGTGTAGTATATGCTCAACAAATACTGTTTGATTAATTAATCAACATGTTCCATAAGAAAGGTTTGGAATAAGATCTTCAGGAGTTCAGGGTAGGAAGAAAATACTTTTGGCTGAATGGATCCAGGAAAATTTCAATTGGTGTCAGCAGGAAAAAAGACACAGATGAGGCCATGAGGGCCAGTGCAATCAATGGAAATTGGCAGTGGAACCTGAGAAGAGCTGTCATAATTTTGTGCCTGTCCCATAGGATGATGAAGACAACAGGCTAAATGGTGACTAAATGGTAACCAGTGAAGACAAAGATGATTTCCCTGTGAACAGTTTGTACTTTAGCAGCCTGGGAAGATGCTGGAGAAGGTGTCTAGGGGATAGATGAAAGTAAGAATTAGGCACTTAAGTGATGATAGTTATGGAAGGTTTTTTTTGTTCTTCCTGGAGGTGATCGTTAAGACCAAGAAATTCAATAGAATTTCCAATGGAGAAAACACAGATAAGAGTGCCAAAGGCATTTTCCCCCTTTGAGTAGCTGAAGCCTCAGGCAACTTACGTTTTTGCCTTTTTTATTCACCAAATTGAGGTCCTCTTGCGCCACAATAATTTTATTTAAAAAATGGAACATTTCTGAAAGCTCTTAAGCACGCTTTTTCTCCATCCACAATTCCATTCTAACATAAACGCCAAGCTTGCCATACCACCACCAATCCCACTGCTAACATAGCAAAGAATGGGCAAGGCTTCCTTGTAAAGTTAAGTAGGCGGATGGAAAATGATGGTGTGTACAGATACGTAAGCCTAGATTCTAATATTATGTCAAGAGCCATGAAACTATAAAAAAAACTACTTGCTTTAAAATGAAAGGAATATTGTGGGGGTAAAAATAACATTATATTGGGAAAGAGAACATCTGCTTTCAGTCCTGGTTCTGGTAACTTTGGCAAGTCTTCTAGCTTGGCAAGGTAGGATTTCCTCAAGTATAAAATGGTGTCAAAGAATCAGGCAATGATGCCTACGATTCTCACTCATTCCTGGAGAGTTCTATATCCAAATGCCCAATGGAGTGGCCTCTCCTGTGCCGTAGCATTACCCCACCTCCTCCTTTACAACCCTATAGTGGGGGCAGGAGTTTCAGAATACAGCTGCAAATTGACAAATGCAGTTGACTTTAAGAATTAATTAATGGGGATGTTATGGATCATATCTGAATTGAAATAAGCTTTGTTTTGGCTTATGCCGGGTAAAAGCTGCCTCAGTGGTCTAAAGGTTCATCTTAGTCTGGTCTTAAATCTCATCTACATCCATTCTTCAAAAGTGCATTCTGAACTAAAAGATTCTTCGCCCCTGAGCTCAGTCTTATATAAGAGCTCAATCCTTGTGTTTCCTTTCATTGTTCCTGTTTCATCATAAAAAGCTGTACAAAAATGCTAAAACTCATTTTTCTAAACTCCTTACACAGCACTGCCCGGATGCCAGCAACAGTGAAGCAGAATGCACAAGATTTCTGAGTTGAAATCCCATCATCTTTGATAAAAATGTCCACATTAGCATTATTTGATCATCCCACAGTAAGGAAATCATTGTTTGACTTTTATTTTTCTTCTCTGCTACAAGGAGCGGCTGTGTGTGATGCTGTTAAATGCATGTCCGCAGAGTTTAGGATGAGTGTGGGAGTGTTAACAAGCCACATTGCTTGGGCGAATGTATATTTCTCTTCCTGCCATATGCTCCTTTCAGTTTTCTGTTAGTGATACACACTTAGATGTGCTCCACTAATATCCTCTCATTATAAACAAGCCCATCACAAAGACCTTGATAAAACTTCCCCTCTGTCGATACTTGAGGAAAGAAAGTCCATGACAGAAAAATACATCTGGAAGCCATTCTCCTTTCTTTTAGGACCAAATTTCAGTTCTAGTAATATAAAATGTTCTCTTTAACAAAAGGAAGTGCCAAGTACTCTGTGCATTATTTTCCACATATAATGTAAAGTATAGAATAGGGCTAGGCAACTAGGGGAGCAAAAAAGGCTGCAGGCACAGAAAAAAAATGACAGATTCCCTGGGTGTAGAGCATCTTCAGAGATTCTTCACTTGTCCTTTAAGGGAATCCAAATTTACCTTAAAAATTAAGCTTCCTTCTGGCACTGTGGTCCCTTTTCTTTTTTTTCCCTCTGTAGAAGTCTGGTTTAGCATACAGATTATCAAATCACTAGCTCAGGTGGGAGAGTCAGCTAATTATTTTTAAGTGACGGGGGCTTTGAGGTGGCCTGAAACCTGCTGAAAGATAAGGGCTTAGCCAGGTCTTCTGAACCTAAACATCTAGCCTACAGCATAACAACTTAATCTGAACCAGCATGAGAATATCAACCTTGTGTAAATTACTTCATGCAAATTTATAGGGAGGGGGGTTTCCAGGATTTAGACTATATTCATCGGCTGGAACATCTGCCCTAGCAGATCTGCTTCTGTTTCACTCATGCCACCTAGGTCTCTCTTTGCACAAGGCCTGAAGAAAACAAATAACAATAAAAACAAGCCTTAGCTGAAACTAAGGACTTTTCCACAGACGCAAGTACCATGGAGAAGAAGGCTCATAACTGAAAGAGGAGCTCTTAGATTCTCTGGGAGGCAGAAGCACAGTGGAATGGCATTTCCTTTCCCTTTACAGCATCTCAGATTTTAGTTCCAAAAGCTGACTGTAGAACTAAAACTGTAGGTTTTGTCATAAGTCACAATGGGACTTTAGCAACTGGGGATAAGAAAAGGCAGAACAGGGAAGAGTTGGCTTCACAAGGGGGAAGTGGGATCCAGGGATTGTGTGGCAATGCAGACCTCGTCCAGGGCCCAGGAGGATGCCACAGGAGAGGTGGTCCTGGAGTGCTGTCATCGGCTGTGTATGGAGACGGCTGTCAACTCAGGAAGCAAGTGGATGGTGGGGCTCTTTCTGGGAGTTTATCCCCCCAAATTTCCCTAAGATCAGGGATATTCAATATAGGGAGTAAGTGAATAAGCTTCAGCCCTTAAGGATAGACGACCAGCAGGAATTAGGTTGTCAGGACTTCAAGTGGGCTCAACTTAATGGCAGCTCTGGTGATAGATATGAGAGCAAGTGAAACTGGGTTCCAGGGAGAGAATCCTAGCCAAAGTTAGGAAAGAAGCCTGGCAGAAACCAGTCCTATGGCATAAAAAGTCTACAATTACATAGAAAGCATTAATTCTCTGGGACTCCATGATCTTTCCCATGTTTAAAATGGGAATGAGGTGAGCAGGAAGAGTGGTATTATTGGAGCATGCTGTTGGATGCTTGGTCTGATTCCTGCAAAGACTTAGTGAAGGCTGGTTCAGGAAATGGACAGATCTGAAGTTATACATAAGGACATTGCAGACTATGGAAGGCAGAGGAAAAGGAAAGAAGTCAAGGGCTTATTTCTCTGTTCTCACTGACATGCTAAAGTCCTAATGAAAAACACACTTCAGGTACAAGTATGCATGTGAACATGGGTATTCTTAGTCTTCCACATGAAGTCAACTCACTTTGTTCACTACCCAGGTAACTAAAATGACTAAATGTCCCCGGCATATGAAGGAAAACCTATTTTGTTCTTTACTCTGATTGGAAAGCCTACAACACCTAATGCTGATGTGAGGTATTTCTTTTAAACAAACAAAGAAACCTCTGGGGTGAGTGGTTGTTATGTTTGAATGTGCACAAGAATCACCTGGAGAGCTTATGAATGATGTGGCTTCCCAGTCCCAAAGGTTCAGATTTTCTAAATCAAGAGAGGGGCCTGGGAATGCGCATAACAGCAAGAACTCCAAGTGTCTCAGATGACAGTGGCTGGCAGGACATACCCTCCACCCAGCTGCAGCTTCCTCTCCATCACGAGAGCTGAATGAATTGAGAGATCTTAATAAAGATGACCCAGGTGCATATCACAGACTGCCTTCTAAATGAGCAAAGAAAGATGAACATATATTTATGATTAAAGCTGTACTTAAAAAAATATCCCACTCTGTAGAACATAACTTGTTGCCTTTTGGCTGTTTGAAAATGGAGGATCAGTGCATGAGAAGCAGGCACCCTTGGCTGATGTGGGATCAGGGCATATTTCCTGTGCACGCTCCTTTATCTGTGAAAAGGTCTGCATTCTCTCAGTGGCTGCACCACAGTGGGCTGCACTGTAGTGCTGTAAGCCTCTGGGGGAGGCTAAGCTCTGCCAATCCCCTCCCCCTCGCCCAGCCAGCCGACCCCTGGCTGAGCTCCTGATTAATTCTGGGGATCCTGAGAGGTTAACCCTTCATTGGATGGCTCCAGTGGGGAGCTGAGAGATTGCTAGTAATTTTTCACCCTTGGTTTTTTTTTTTTTTTTTTTTTTAATGCAGAAACATTTTCTAAGGCAGCAAATAAAAAATTATTTTTAAAACCCACATTTAAAATACATTAGCCACAGCATTCTCTTCTTACATGACCATATCCTCCAAACATAACAATTATTTCCCATCCATCTCTTTTAACAAACTTCACATACATAACATAAAAAATATAGCTATAATTACAGCTTTAGCTTCTCAAAATGTGCCTGGCCCCCCATTTGCTTCCTGTTCCCTTTGGAGAAAATAGTCTTTCTTCTCCCAAAGATAAGATTTTTTTATTGGGATAGTTTAAGCTAGAGAGATCTCCTTAATGAGATTATGTAAATGTATGCCAAGGATATAAACCACATTTTCTCAGAGAGTGGAACACTTCAAATATCATTTAATAAAACAGGACCATGGATAGAAACACCTCGATAAATTGTTAAGGGGCAAAGCAAGAAGGCTGAACTATACACATCTGATCAAATTTCATTTGATTCAGTTACTTTATTAAAGTCTCCTCGAGAAGGACAGAGGACCATTGTGCCACTGTGGAGGGGAACTTTTTTATTCCTCTATCACTTGATGTGAAGGTGGGGGGATATCGCCCTTCATGGCCCCCTGAGGCCCCCTGTGGTTTAGTGTCATTGTCTTGAGGGTAGAGAGGCAGTTCTTCTCAATATTACAGACTGCAATTCTATTTTCCAGCAAGATTATATAAAAAAAGAAGACTCAGAACTAGTCACACATCAGGCACGAAAGAAAAACTGCTTCCCCTACCCACCACCACCTCAGGAAGAAGTATTATATTATACCAATGCACTTTCCTTGGAGCCCATGAGCTCTTATTAGACAAGACGTAACACAAATCAAGTATTTTCTAT
The DNA here is from genome assembly GCF_009761245.1 of Sapajus apella. Classification (NCBI taxonomy): domain Eukaryota; kingdom Metazoa; phylum Chordata; class Mammalia; order Primates; family Cebidae; genus Sapajus; species Sapajus apella. The sequence continues at coordinate 9,201,070 of NW_022436990.1, forward strand.
TTCCTATTCTTGCTTAACACCTTTGTTGAATATGCGTTTTACTTTCATGTCTTGAGTTTCCCAACTAGTCTTGCTCTAAGTTAGTCTCTTTAGCCTTTGTTTCTCTTGAGTTTTACTAGCAGAACTTGGACACAGACACTAAACTGCAATAAATGCCACAGATGCTCAGAGACAGTCATGTACCCCTCTGCCGAAGACGGTAGTTCTGGAGAACATTCTGCTGCCGTGAGAAAATGTGAAGGCAGCCTCATGGGAGGGTAGCCTCCCCAGCGCCCACATTCAACTTCAAGGCCTCTAGGAGAATAAATGGTTATAAAGGAAAATGTGAAGTCAGTCACTCCCGGGTTCCTCAGCTTTAGAGGATGGAGAAGTGAAGAGAATTGTCCGTGTAGGTGGGTAGACCAGCCCTAGACGTGCAACTCTGCTATCTCTTGAGCTGAATTTTTTTTTTAAAGAATCCATCTCTTTAAAGGGGAAACCACAAATAATGGTGACTCTGTTTCTTATAATTAAAATTGTTTAAAGCAAATATGTGGGTCATATATATTTTGGAAAAAAAAACCTCAATATTCCCCACATTTAGATATAAAGTTTCTTAATAATCAAACACAAAAATGATCAGTTCCCAAGAGGCTGCAGTAGGTATCTGGAACTCTTAATGAACGAACAAAGAGACTTCTCTTAAGGCATTTTAGACACTATGTATGAGAAAGAAAGAATGCAAACTGGAAGCCAGTATTCCTCAGTTTCCCTGGCATACGGGGCAACATGTAGTTCTTGTTTGATGGCAAGGACCTTTTTTCTCAGCATCTACGTTTTTCCTTGGGAAAGCGAGCCTGCCTATGCTGCATCTGAGACTACCCCTTCCTTAGCAGAGTGTATTTGAATCCAATCTCTTTAAGCACAAAGCCTTGACCCATCACAAACCCTAAGCCTCTGTAACTTTCTCCTTTCTCTGCTTGGTTTACACTCTTTGCTAGGCACAGATGTTCTGTGTTTAATTAATAGCACAGGACATTTTCTTCCATGTTTCTTAAGCTGCCCTTTGAATTCTATAGCTAATATTTTATAAGGCTGTTTAATTCAACCCCATGTTTCATCCTAAATGAGAATAATTTCTAGTAGCAATATGCCTCTCGAAATGTCTCGCATTATGGAATGAATGAATCCATGGCAGTGCCAAGTACCTCTTGGGTTCAGCATCCCAGAAAGACTGCAAGCAAGTTGGAGTGGAAGGGGCCATGGAAACCCCTCGGCCAACCCTTCCACATAAAGATGTGAAGACTGAGGTCCCGGCAGCTGGAATGTCCTGCTCGAGGACACAGGGCCAGTTAGTGGCAGGCACAAGAAGAAAAGAGTTCTAATCTCTTGCCCAGTGATTTCTCTACTATTCAGTAGTACATTTCAGAGACCATACCCCCTTGTATTTTCCTCTTTTGTTTTCCCAAATGTGCTTATTTCTCTCTATATAAATGATTCGATCAAACTTAAGATTTTAACCTTCAAAAGACCCCACGGCACTGACATAGGTTATTATCTATTCAGCATATGCAATTCAAAACACTCATAGGACTTTTGTGCGTGTCACCAGCTCATTTGCTGCATTTGGTTTATTCAGCCATGATTAGAGATAGTCATTTTCAGTCACACATTTGGAAACTCCTTAACAAGCTTCTAGCAGTTTCCTTTCCAAAGCTGTTTAAATAGATGAGGGTGTGGTGTCAGCAGCGACAGCAGTTTCCTCCGTAGCACTGATTCCTGCTGCTATTCGTGTGTCTTTATCAGGGTTTCCATTTTGTAAGAAAGGCTTTAAAAAAGAGCCCCAAAACAAAGATGCACATTTCAGAGACTGTAAGTCATCATTTCAGGAAGATTGACTCTAAAAATTAAAATTGAAACCACCACACTATAACCTGAAAGTTCCCTGAAATAAAAGTCCTCCCCCTCCCCGTTTTTATTTTAAAGAATACTTTTTGAAGTAATTGGCACAAAGACTGTTCTAGTGCAGATTGCTGCAAGTGTGCTCTTGGCAAGAACATCATAAGCACTAGAAAAACTTTAATATGCTCAAGAAGCCAAAAACAAACTGACATCAGGAACTCAAGTGTGGGAACAAACGGGGGGAAAAAAAGAGAGCATCTCAATTTAATACAAACCCACATACAAAAGGACCAATTTTTATGACTCATGGTTTAGCATACAATGCAGTTGTCCTCTGAGTGAATATAGAGTAGTTATACATAAGAAATTAGAATTATCAATTCGGGGGAATTTCTCGAGAGTCCTTTTGATATGTAATACGGCAACTATGATGCCTAAGAAACTACACGTCAATGCATTAAATGAGATCAGGTTGGGATCTATTTAGAAAATAAGAGTTTAAACTTGGAGAAGTATCTCTTTGATTTGACCTCTGGAGCCGACCTTCTGCAGGAAAACTCAAAATGAATAGCTTTACCTCTACCTGTAGCGTGGCTTTCTGGGTCTTTAATATATACTTTTGAATACATGTAGCCCAAGTTGGGGGTGGAGAATTATTTTAGAAGGGTCTTCTGTGTGGAAAGAAATGGGAAGAATTCATCAATTTTTTCACTGTACAAGATATTCAATTCTCACCATTCCCTCGAATATAAGAGGGAAAATATTTTAAAAAATTTTCCTTCTTCAAGTCATCTTCTTCTTTGCTATTTTATGGTAAGGATTCAAGGACTTGGAGATTTTCTGCATCTTTCTCCATCCACATTTCAAATTTATCCCTGATTGTGACCAACGCTGACTTTACCCTGAAACCGAAATGATCATTCCGTTTTTCGCAGTCTTGCTAAGTAAGATTTCTCCTGCAACCCCCTGGAGTTCAAATGTGCTGTACTTTTTTTTTTCTGGGGAACGTTTGAAGTCCCCTTTAAAAATAATGCCTTGAGGATATTTTTCCCTAATACCATTTAAAGAAACTTGAAAGCATATGGCTCTTGAAGTGCACAGGGTTCTAATGAAGTAATCAGTGCACTGCTCATATGCAGACTTCCACCAGGAGCTTTCAAACCCAGCCCAGATCAGTCTTTGAACGAAGTGAAATTCTACAGAAACTCCTTTCCTCTATCTGCTGGAATAAAGGCTTAGTGAGCCACTGTGCTAAAGTGGTGACTTTCGACCTTTGAAGGATGGAAGGGGCTAGAAAGTTTGCATCAGGATCAAAACTGTCAGTGGCCAAGCAAAGCAATCTTGTAAGCTTGTAAGACAACTCAAGACAAATATTCCTCTGTAGTATACACTCTCCGTCCATAGTATGGGAGGAGAAAATAACAAGTTTCTTTACAGGGTTCTATTTGATGTAGTTCCTGGTAGTTCTACCATTACCTTAGGTGATTCTCTGCACAGCCAGCGATGACTAAATAAAACAAAAACATGGGATATTAATGCACTTTCCCTGGAACTGGCACAACATGCTGTTCTCCTGCAGTTTTGCAATGGATTCTCCAAATCCATCATAATTAAAATCACACTTCTTCGGGCACAACCTCATTAGTGCCGAAATATTACATCTTGTGCTATTTCCCTGGGATTTTAGCAAAACAAGTAATGATTCTTTTGATTATTGGAGTGACTTCTGCTATCATAACTGCCAAGTAGGTATGCAACTGTTTAAAAGAACTGGAATCAGCACTTGATTTTGTTTTTTTCCACTACTTTGGTTTAGGCAGACATAACCCCCAAAGGAGAGGGGCTTTAGGCAGGATGGGCAAACTGATCCCGCCCACCCACAATATCTCCTTCTCCATAACACTTTAGAAGGAAGGGATGAGGCAAGCAGTTGATTGACAGATGTATAAACTACTCACATTCAGGGGTGACTGTCCTACTCTTTTCTGGTCTCTACATGGTCAGATAATGTTTTTCAAGTGTCCAAATGATCCTACATCATGTGTACTTCTTCCAAACTACATAATTTCATTTATTCCAAAGTATCTCTGAGATGAATTTATTGCCAGACACTATTTTAGATTCAGGAGATACAGCAGTGAAAAGGGCAGACCAAGGGGGGGAAAGATGAGCTCTGATAAACATCTCTGGCTGATCACTGGGGCCCCAAGTAAAATTGGGAAAGCCAAGTTAGAGGCTCCTACAGAGGCCCAGGTGAGGGAGAAGATGGTAGCTCAGGAAGAAATGGTGTCAGGTAGTTGCGTGTTGGATACCCTGTGAAGGTCAACTTAACAGAATTTCTTGATGTATTAGATGTGAGGTGGCTGGTAAAGAGTGGAATCAAAGGACACTCTTGAGCTTTTGGCCAGATGCTGGTGCCACTTACTGAGATGGGAAGGCCTGGTGGATGGCAAAACATCCTGAGGGTGAGTTTTGTTTTGGTCAACTTTAAGACTGTGAAATTGTCAACATTCAAGTGAAGATTCAGCTGGACTTAGAAATTTAAGTATACTAAAGAAGTCTTGATATTTTTTCCCAGCTTTATTCAGAAATCTTATATGTGCTTAAATAAAAATCATTCTAGAAATTTCATCATATCCATTATGCTAAATGCCCTCGGCAAAATGGAGAAATTTGTGATGTGCATGTTGCAATCTATGATTTCTTTTTAGTCCATGTCTAAAAGGAAACTTGAAAGTATTTTGTGATAAAACGTACTCCTCAGTCAGGACTAAAGACAAGTATAGCAGGCCAGGTAAATAATGACAATCTTCCATTATAGTTATAAAGCCTGTGCAGCCTGCAAGATCTTTCTACTAGACAAATTTTATTTTTCCTATACTTTCTTGAAACATTATTTCCAAAGCACCTAGCCTTTCAAGTGAAGAAACAAATTCAAAATCCAGGTCTGAAGAACAAATCTATGTATCCCAGGTCACGTTCAGCTGCAGATATGAAAGTATACACAGCACTGGGTTTAAGAAGGTTTCATATGAATGCTCTGCGAGGGACAAGCACTCTCTCCAGGCCTGGCCACTTCCCATTTTGCCTGATCTCTGGGAGGCATTTGAGTTTATAACCAGGAGAAAGGAAGATAATATACAGAGCTTCCTCTTGACAGAATGTACTGGCAAATATTTAGAGAACACTGGTCCACGTTGAAAAGGCTCCTCTTTCAAAAGCACTTCTGCAGAGTACTGTGGGTGGCACACTTTCCCAAAGCAATGACCTTCTCCCCGGAGCTGCTGGAGGACTGCTACGTATGTTTGGCTTCTTTAATCCCAAATAAAGCAGCAAGGAGGGCTTAGGTGGTAATTTATTTATAAGAAATTAGAATAAAGCATCAGCAATTTGAATGCTGTGTAGAGAAGTGGGAGGGAAATTGTACAGAGGCAGGAGATCTAAACTTAGAAGTGAACATTATGACAAACTTTTGGTTTATCTACCCTTGGAATCAATTTTGTCATTTTTAATTGACCGATTTTCCCTTGTTTGCTTAACATTTATTAATTGATTGTTATGCTCATGCAATTAATTCAAAAGCTGGCAAGTTTAACACAGAGAAATTAATTTTCTTTTACCAACATGCCACTTAAAATACATTTTTGGAAGTCTGGGTTACCAGGAAATTACCTTCAAATTAATCAACAAGGAAATTAGACGGTAGTGTCCCTTGACATCTGTCAATCCAAAATATGTCAGTTTCTTCCTTTTGTTTGAGTAGGCTTTTTCTGCTGAGCAAGGAATAAGAAAAATCTTCGATATTAAAGTAGATCTACCCCACATCTAAATAGGCAGAGAAAGGAAAGCAGTTCCTTTGTATAAATGTGCAATGTTTAAATGAATATTATTTTTCATTGAGAATAATTTCTAGGAAAGAGGTAAATTTCATCAGAGAACACGGAAGTTAAGCTCATGTCCTTCTTCCCCAAACAGTTCTTTGGCTGTTTTTCTTTATTTCCCCTATTTAAACCCTTAATAGGAGTCAACACTCTGCTAGGCCCCATGGGCAAGCTTGTCCAGGAGCTGCATACACTGGCCTGTATGAGACCTACAGAGGGATGCCCCGCGCAGAAGCAGCAAAGAGGAGAGCTGTCCTCACAAGGCACTAGGGGTCCTCTCGGGGAGGAGGCAGCATTTGAGTTAAAATTTTATGGGTGAGGAGGATTTGACTGGCATTAGGTCGGAGACACAGTATAAGCAAAAGCACAGAGACATGAAACTTTTGTGTTCAGAAATGGAGAGGAGTGCAGAGAGGGGACAAAGGAGAGTAGGTGGGGAGGTGCAGGAGGAGGGAAAGCAGGCTGGATTGTGGAATGCTATGAATGCTGCACAAAGGAGTTGTGACTTCATGTTAGAGACAAAGGGAGGGGCACGGAAGAATTCTGAAGAAAGGATTATATGACTGGACCTGAGATTTAGGAATAAAACTGTGAGGGCATTCATTCATTCATTGCATGTTTAATTAACTTTTATTAGGCTCTGTACAGGCACTGGGGCATAATTACCAAGAAGCTCACAGTCCATCTGTGTTGACCTGACGAAGGTGTGGTGAGGGCTGTAATGGAAAGGTGAAAAAAAGGAATCTCCAGATGAGGGTAGAGAATGAATGTCAGTAGGACTAGTGTCCAGCTGATTACTCACGCTTCAGCCTTGGAGCACTCTTTATTTCTGCTAATGCTTCCATTTCATCAGAGTTCAAAGGCAGAAAAGGAGAGTATCACTGCTCTTGGACTCATCCTTGATCCCCTTGCTCTTACTTCCCACATCCATTAAAACCAGTCATTAAGACCTGGGAATGTTCTCTTACTTCTGATGAGTATAGCCATTCCAAGTGCCATTACTGTAATACAAATTCTTGAAATCTCACGTCTGGACAGTTGGGTGGGCAGCTGCCTAACTGGTCTCTCTCATTTTTTCCCCCATCTTATTTTTCTCCACTCTGGCCCATCCTGCATTTTCTTGTCAGATTCATTTTCCTAAAGTCTCTTTATGCTAAGGCAGTAGACCAGGAGCTATAGGGTCTCCCTCATTTACCTGTATAACTTTGGAGCAGCGGCAGGACCTCTATGGGCCTCAGTTTTCCATATGTCAAACAGTAGTGATCATTCTCTCTATCCCTGTCTTACACAATTCCTGAAACAATCGAATGACGTAGTGCATTTAAAAATGCCTTGAAAATGGTGTTGCACCATGTAGATATCAAGTCGTAGCATTGTCACTATCACTACTCAAGAGCCTTGATTGATTTTGGAATAAAAGACCACTTAGCTCAACATGAAAAGCTTGTGACCATTCAGTCTCAAGCTTCAGTCCCAAACCAGGCCAAGCCAACTTGGCTTAGCTTCCATGACTTCCCTCCCTGGACTCCAGAGGCCTTGTCCAGTGTCTCCTGAATCCGCTTTGTGTTTACCTTCTCCGCATCTTTCGTCACATCATCTTTTAGACCAAGAATTCCTTCCCCATGCCCCACCATCAGTGGAAATAACATTCATTCTTCAAGGGCGAGATCAAATCCCTTTTCCTCTTCTTGGTCACTTTAGCCCAATGCTGTCGTCTTCTCTTTGAATTCCTACTGTTGTCTCTGCCACCCATCAGCACTAGGTTGTACTACGAGGGATTGCCCTCTCCCTGTCTCTGCCTTTGACTCCATCCCTCTGTTTTCCTACTAATGGCACAGAATGCGTTCTTTATTTCTCTGTGTATCTCATAGGACCAGACTACAGGATGACTGACTGCTTAGATGCTACATCTATCTACTGTATGAAAGCTTACAAAGTTCTTAACTTTCTTTCTTTCTTTTAATGCTTACAATAGCCTCTGAGGTAGGTAGAATGCATATTAGTATCACCTTTCTATAAATAAGGAACTGGAGGCTAAGAGAGATGAAGTGTTTGGTTACGATTACACAGCTAAAATAGAATTCTGACATTCCTCCAAGCTCAGTGCTCTCTTCCACACGCTATCTTGCATCTCTTGCCACTCCCAATTGCTATTTTGATCCATCTGAGCAGTCTAAATCTGTCTGGTTCTCCCTTTTACTTCAAAAAACTTTCAATATAAGATTCCCTTTAGAAAACATATTAGTAAGATTCTTCTTGGGGTTAGTTATTTCGTGAGTACAACTGGGTACTGCAAGAAGCTACTTAACTGGGACTCCAGAAAATGCCCAGTTCATTCACTATGTAGTAGGTGGGACTCGCTCATCTGGGCCCTCTGAACCTTTGTCCCTCAAGAAACTTAAGGGTGTCTATATTACTCATTACTGACTCTGATAAGTGATTATTTTAATGCAAAGAGGGATACATAAAGGTTTCAATCACTAATAAAAAAAAATCAAACTCAAAGTTCGATAATTGCTATGGTTTGGGATGTTTGTCCCCCTCAAACTTCATGTTGAAAGTAGATCCTCATTGTTGGAGGTGGGGCCTAATGAGAAGTACTGGGTCCTCGGGGTGGAACCCTCATGAATAGATGAATGTTCTCCCTCCGGGATGAGTGAGTTCTCACTCTATAAGATCCCAGGAGAGCTGGTTGTTAAAGACCTGGCACCTCCCACTATCTTGCTTGATTCCTCTCCTGCCACGGCATCTCTGTACCTGCCAAATCCCCTTCCCCTTCTATCATGAGTGGAAGCAGCCTGAGGTCTCACCAGAAGTTAAACAGATTCAGGTGCCATGCTTCCTGTTCTTTTCCTTGTAAAATATCCAGCCTCAGGTATTCCTTCATAGCAACACAGAATGGACTAAGACAATAATATTATTAAATAACACCAGACAGCTAATCTTAACATTAACCTAAGTGAGCAACAATGACAAGGAATCTTGAAAGACCCCCAGGCCCATCTGGTCTAGAGTGCTGCCTAATCACATCAGCCATGATTCATGGCCATGCCTGTAGAATCCTTTCCCCCAAGGCGATCCATAGACTCCACTGCAGGGACGGCGACATTGTAGTGACTTCCAGCTATTTTCCTACTTCTGTTTTATGAACATATCTCTGCCTTTGCCCTCTTTAGAAATGAAATGGGTCATCTGAAGTCTTCTATTAAAAGTGGCTTTTCTTCACAAAAATAAATGCACCGATAATAGAAATAAAATGAGGAGATCAATTACTAGTGATAAACATAAGTTAAGCCAAGATATTCTGAAATGCTAAAACCCTAGATTTTACAGTTATAATCCAATAAAGATAATACTGGATATTCATAGTCACTTAGAGTTTACAGAATATTTTCACTCATATTATCTCACATTAACCTCATAATAACTCTATGATGTTTCAGAAGAGATACTATTATCCTCCTTCAACAGACTTAGGCAGGCTAAATGAGTTCCCCAAGGTCATATACACACTAAGTGGCAAAACCAGGACTAAAACCTACATCTGTTGATCCTCAGGCCAGGGTTTTCTACATGCTACTGAGTTACCCAAAACAACAACATGTGTCTCCATTCGGCTAACTCTCACTGTCCATAACTAAAGATTTGTCCTGCTGTGTCCGTGGTCTCGTCTATGAGACATCTCACGGCACTTACCTCAAATAACTTCAAACAGTTCAATGAGAAATGTACCTGTTTTAAAATGGCCCCAAATGGTTTATTCTGTCAGGTGTCCCTCACAATAGTCAAAAACCATGTCTACAGCTTTTCAGCTCTACGATTCTATGATTTTAAGAGGGAAAGGGAGAAGAAGAGAAAGAGAATCTTGAAAGATTTTGTGGTTTTGTTCTTGGGAACTAAGGATAGTGAAGATGCTGTGTTGTTCTCTAAGATGGATTACCTGTTTGTACCTCTGTCCTTGTGGAAATTCAGTGGGATGGGGATGAGGATGAGGATGCAGATCCCAGGACTGGCATAAAGTAACTGCCTGCACATTCCATTGAAGCCATGGCCTCCCACTGACCATGCTACCACTGTAGAGCCAGCACTGTGAGCCTGACGCCTGACCGCTGTCTTACTCTGCTCCTAAGCATTCCGTGAACATGAGGTCAGAGAGGAGATGGAGCTGGGGAAGAAGGGAATGGGGACTTCCTTGGCCTTCCTTGTAGGTGAAATGTGTCTGTAGTGTCATCCATTTCCATATTCCTCTCCTCCCTTCTTTTGGCCAAAGGCTTTTACTCTGCTGTATCTCTGCTGATACTCAGGATTCAAAATCACACTTTATTCCATCCCTCACACCCCCCCCCCCCATATCCTTAGTGCTCAGTTTTAAAGAATATCAGGGAAACAAGCCCTCTAATAGTAGACAGGAATGCTTTGCTGCAGTACAGATCACTGTCTGTCTGTAATGCAGCCTCCTTCACCCGATTCTTTCTCCAGCCACCACCCCAGGGGTCGTGGGGCACTTCCGAGAGGATGTTTCTCCTGCTTTTCATCTCACTGGTTACCTTATTTTCTTAATAGGCTCAGGCATCAACTATTCTAGGGAAACTGATTTTCCTGTTTACAAAGATCTGAACAGAGAATTGCTGTATCTCAACCCCTGGGAGCCTCTTCTGCGCTGAGGGTTCCTTAAGCCCCCGGCACTGGGAACTGAGGGAGGCCAAGCTTCAGGCATGGCTAACATTTCCCTAGGAAAAGAGAGCTTCATGTTTTGTTGCTCTTGCAGCGTGGACATTTGCCCATACTTTGGTGGGAGGGAAAATGAGAAAGAACAAATTTGGGAAATAAATGCTTAGGAAAAAATAGATCGCTTACTTTCCCCAAGAAGTATTCTCACAGTGTTTGCCTGTTGGAGCTGCTGATGTCAGATCAAGGAACCTGTAGATTTTTCTGGGTATATATTTTCTTACTTTGTAGGGTATTGGCTGCATGATCTGATAAAAGCTGTGACTAAATGAACGCTACGATTTGTATTCCCACAGCCACAAGTGTATTGGCTACTTCTTTTCCTCCCCCTTTGGCTCTGGAAGGTTCATTACTTACAGTTACTGCAGAATCAATCTGAACTGGCCAAAATCAGTGATGGAATTTATAGCATAATAAATGCCCTGCCGCACAAATGCAGTTACACAGTTACACAGTTACACATGAAAGGCTTGGGAATGTTCTTTTGAGCAATCCTTCTACATTGTGGAGTGTACTTTTTTCTTTTCTTTTCTTTCTTTTTTTCTTTTTTATCAATTTAACAGAATCATCTTAAGCATATTTTGAGAAGTATAATCCTGACAGCTACAGAGCAGATTTTCCCCGAGCAGGTATTGTTACAGAAAAACAATATTATTGATAAAAATCTTAGCATATTGGAACTTGGAAGGGAAACTAAATACGTCTTTTTCATTCCTCACACCAGTCCTTTAGAGCTCCATTTTCTAACCTCACATTGCTTTCCACTTTCTCTTTGAATTTTTATTTTTGTAAAAGTGTTTGAACACTTCTCGAAGCACACTAATGAACTGTCCTTTAAGAAGAATCAGCAGTACCAAAGTTGGCTTTGAGAGGCAGGCAGAATTTGAAGTGCTCTCAAAAGATAATGCACAGATTGGGGGTATCAAAGATTTTCCTTTTTAAAAGTCAGCAAGTTAAAAGATTACATTGGTATCTGGCCCATTTTTCTTGCTAAGTGCCCATATTACGGGCGAATCCTGTTTTACAGCATTCTGATACACAGAGAGTTGAACTTGAGCATGAAACATTGAAAAAAAAAATATCAGAAAGACAGATGGTAGGCCGTCCTCCCCAAAACTCAATTTCATATTATGCATGTGATTGCTAATAGGCAAGCACTAAAAAACAATTTTCCTTGACGGAGAAGGGCTGATAAATTGTCAACATAAAGTTAGACTGTGGTTGCTCCAGTGATCGAAAGCTCGTCTGTGAGTTTGGTCCCATCAAAGTCAGCTTCTTACAACCGTATCAAAATTTATGAATGCATATGTCTATAAAGTGACTGAAAACAACCCATAATGCATGTTTGTTTATTGTGTATCAGCTCTGTGTTGCTTTAGTACGTGCAAAAAGCCCAAACATACACCCAAGCCCAACTTGGTCCAGTTCTCTTTTTCAGCTTCTGCATATGGAAGAGAGCCAACAGCCAACTGGGGATGATGTCCCCTTCTATCCTGAGATCTGACTTAAACAAAAACATCTACTCTTAAATGGCCCTTGCGTGGCTTGGGAGTATACTCCATGAGGTTACACTAGCTTTGTGGTGACAAAAGTAGGGGCATTTGAGAGCAATTGAGAGCACTGATTATCTGGAGAAGAAAAAGATGTTTCAGAAAGAAAAATAAATAAATCAAACAGCTGAAAGCAACTCAGCTCATGATTTACAATACAAAGCACCAAAGTTTCATATTATCTTTGATAGAAAGATAAAGCTTATGCAGATGCTAAAAAAATATTTAGAAAGAAAGGGAGAGGTTTTCTTCATTTTATTTGTTAAGATTATGTTTTTAAAAAAGCAAGCATTCAATCCAGTAATATAAAGGTTTATTTTTGGGGGGAGAAGGAGAGAAAAGGGGTGAAAATTTGCTCCTATTGAAAATCTAGGAGTCATACGCTGTATTTGATTTTTTAAAAAACCACTTATAACATTGACTATTTTCACAGTTATGAAACTCATATTTTCTGTCGTTAGTTACTGCTCACTTGAGAACTGTTGTTTTAATTGCAGATCAGTTGTAACTGATGTGACATGCACAGATCTTATTGGGACAACGGCATTAGGTACTCAGATAACACTGTTACAAAGGTTGCTATAATTAGTAGAAATTCTGAATAGCCAACCAAAATCAGAAGTAAATAAGTTGAAGAATAAATAAAATTTTTGTAATGAGAGAAAGTTATCATCTTGAAAGATCAGGGGTTTTACTAAATAGTATATTGAACGGAAACAGTAGGCTGCCTAAAATGGAGGTTTTGCTTACATTTTACCAAACACAGAGGCATTTCCAACAATCTAGATACCTAATGATGTGTAGACCAAGTGCCAAGTGATTGAGGTCTATGCAGTGCTTCATATCTCTGATGCATTTTGCAATGCCAGCTTTTAATGCATACAGGTCTTAGTTTTTTTTTTGTTTTGTTTTTGAGTTACTGGTTCTAGGATCATATTCCTTTTCTCCAAATGTCTGTTTATATGAGGAATCTGAGATTAAGGGAAAAAAGTCCCTGCACTCATGTTGGCAGAATGATAGAAGGAAAAATAAGTGGAGAAAATTCTAAAAGGAATGATTCCATGACTTACTTACATCTACATACTGACTCTCTTACCTTATAGGCTGAGCACAACCTTCATAGTCTCCTTGTTAGAAAATATTGCTCTTTCTCTTACAATGATTCAAAAAAAATTTCTTGACCTGGAACACTCTTAATCTTCATCCTTGTGACCTCTAGCTGATTAGCCCGTGGGCTGGCATTACCCCACATGAAGGTTCCTACTCTTGTCTACATATGCCAGCTCAGCTTAGCTATCTTTATTCCTGATACTCAGATTTCTTTCTGCTTAATACACTTGATGCCTCCATCTCCTTACTGATACCATTCCCTCTGTTTAGAGTTCCCTTCTTTCATATCTCTGTAGGTGAGCCTATCCCTTAAGAGCTAGCTAACATGATGCTGTCTTTGAGATCCTCCTTTTACACCAGACAATCATTTGCTTTATCCTGTTGCCATTGGAACATACCTCTATTATAGCACATATCACATTTTCTCATTATCATTTCTTTGTGTGTCTGTCTAAGTCTAGACTCTGCTCTCTGGATCAGGGACTCTGGTTTATCCATCTTTGTCTTCCCAGTACCAAGTACAGTGTATAATACACAACAGGTACACAATCAGTATTGACCACATGATTGAGTGAAATCAATTCCTAAATACTTTGAACAAAGGGTGATGTTGAAGAAGGAAAATTATAGATCATTCTTGGTTACACTAGACTTCTCTTTTGTTTTCTCAGCTTATTACAAACTGAGAAAGTGTGTTTTCAAAAGTGTTTCCATTACCTAGATGTAAATAAAGCTTTGGGGAAAAACTACATTCTAAAACTCTAGTTGGAATACTTAAAATTAGTTATTTCATATCAGTCTGGAAGGAACTGAAGTAGATAAGCTCTAGGGTCAGCATATACCTTGTTCAGCTTTCTTTAAAGGCATGGGGAGTAATAAAGCTCTCCATTCTATCTTCGATGAAATAATAATGCTGAAATATCACCTCATTTTTGATGTCAGTGATGATTTCTTCTTACCTCTATGATGTCAAAAGGGAATTATTATTATTAGAATGACAGAGTACTAATGATGCTGTAAAAAAAAAAAAAGGAATAGCTGAAATCATCATAACTCAAGCATTCAACATATCCCTTCTTGACTTAGCCTCACTGTTTGGTACTTTGAACAGAGTCACTCTGCAATATCACAGCTGTGTAAATTTTTTTCTAAGCAGGAAGTAAATCAAGAGCAGGTGCCTATGAATTTTCACTAGCAGAGTACCATCCTTTAAAAATTTTCAGGACTGGATGGCATGATTAGGACATGTGATTTATGAATGCAAGAGAGAAAAGATTCTTTGGGGACCAGAATGTCTCATGGGTTCTTGTGACACATCTCCGCCGATGTTTTCTCCAAGAAGAGGACCACTGTGTGGGGAGAAAGACTGGACAATGGCCTCTCTAGGCCTCACAGTCTGTCAGCTCTCTATGGGACAGTGATGGTATGGTGCGCTGGTTCTGGGCTTCACTCTCTTTTTCACTTACTGAGTGCTCTGCATCAATCTGCGTCTACTTTAGGGCTCTCATTCACCATGGTTGACCTATGGGGTTCTTGGAATGCATGAGAACATGGAGGTGCTAGGCACTGCCACCTTTGTGTTCTAGAGATCAAATCCACAGAGTTTAACATTCCTCTGCTTGCCAAGGGGCTTGGGATCTGGCCACTATGAGTCGTTTGGCAAATTACATCACTTTCTGTATCATTTCAGTATAAAGACACATTTCATAGAGAAGACAGTAATTCATAATAACAAATTCAAGGATGCGTTACATTCCTATGATATTTTTCTTTGAGGAGTTTGAAAATTATAATATTGTTAATTCCACTCATCATAGAAGAGCAATTACCCAGGCCTCAACTGCCTATGGGGCTATTCTAGGCAGGTTAAACATTTCAAGTCCCTAAAACTGGAAACATACACCCACTTCAGACAACACTGGCATAGGTATTCACCAATAAACCAACTGCAAAAAATTAAAGAAGAAGATAGATAAATTTAAAAAGAACATGATGCTGTGTGTTATTTGGCATAAACAAAGGAGTGAGTATATACTGTGTTTAAAATGAGCAAGGAAAAGAAATTTGCCACTGTTTATGAAATAGGGCAAAGGAGTATTTCTCCCTAATCACCATTATTTTTTGTCTTCAGTTGAGAATCTAGATTAATTTCTGAGTCTGGTTGGTTTTAGTCCATTCATAGTCCCTCTAAGAATAAGGTGCAAGAGTTGACTGACCCCTCCCTAAAAATCACAAAATCCTTCCCAGACCTCTTTCCCCTTGTGGCATTCATTTGGTTAAATGTTTCCTAGAATATTTCAGATTCTCAAACTGCTCTTGACCATGAGGCAATGTAATAGTTCTTGGTGACTCTGAATGACCCTCTGGGAATTTCTGGGCAGACCTTAATGTCCTTCTTCCCGGGAATCAGGAGCTGCTCCTGGGCAGGCTGATCCTCTATTCCATTTTACTTAGAATGTCCCAAAGGGGCTAAAGCACTAATGCACAGAGTGGAGCCCAAGAGAAGGTACTGTCAGCCAACCAACAATGACAAATGAACATCAAAGGCAATTGTTTGCTATGTTTTCATCAAGGAAATAGAGGCCCAGGATAACAGGCTGTTTGTCCAACTTTGCGGCGCGATGAAGAAGCAAAGTGCTGGTAGTGGGATGAAATCTTTTGACTCTCCCCACCAGGTGTGCCCCTATTAAGCCACTCTGTTTTTCATGACTTCTGCAAGGAATCATGAGTTTGAAGGACATTTGACAAGGGGCTGTTGAGGACTGTTAAATATATTCAAAACTACCAAGTAATAATCAAGTATCTCTTGATTGTACTTCCAGAGCTCTAGCCCCTAGAATTGGGTACAAGTGGGGTACAAGTTAAATACACGTTGATTTTTTAAAAACTGAATATGATAGCTTGAAAAATATGTCATAGAATGTATCAACCATGTGTGTAGGCTTTTTAAAAGAAAATTTATCATACTATCATCTTACCCTTACCATCAGGGCCCCAATATTTAAAAAAACCTGTATAATTCCATGGGATACATATTCTCATCTCTAAATTTCTTTCTTTCTTTCTTTTTTTAAATTTAGGTTCTAGGGTACATGTGCAGGTCATGCACGGTTGTGGCATACGTAACCAGGTGGTTTGCTGCCTCTGTTCCCCCTTCATCTAAATTTCTTTTAAAGAGACTAGAATACTGACTCAAGGAAGATGCAGAACACTGACCCAAGGAAGAAATATTTTCTGGCTTAGTACAAATCATGTCTAATATTTATAAATTCATTCATTTTTACAAAACAAATGTTTATATTGAATTTCTACTGTGTGCCTGAAACTGTTCTAGGAGTTTCCTGTTACACTGTAGCAGGAAAGGAAAACAATTGTACAAATACATGTATAAAATAGTATCAGGTTGTGTTAAGTTTGATGAAGAACAGTAAGGAGCAGGATAAAGCAGATGATAGAGTGCAGAAGGCACACTTGATCTGTTGTAGATGGGGAGGTAAGGAAAGTGATGTTTGAACAGATATCAGAAAGTGATGTTTGAGCAGGTGTGACCCATGGGAATATCTCAGGACAATATATACTTTAGAGAGAATAAAAGGCAGACATGAAAGTCTTGGTAGAAGGGAGATGTCAATGCTGCTATAAGTCAAGGAATAACTTATTTGGCTTGCTTCTGTAGACAGCTGCCCAACTATGAGCCAAAGGTGATATTTCCAACATGGTCACTTAGAGATATCCATTGCTCACTGGTAGTTCAGATCAAAGATACACACTGACCCGGGCAGCAGCCCACAGCCTCTTCCCTGGATATAACTACAGAGGGTTGAGAATTTGATTACACAGATGATTCTTTTGTTTAAATAAGAGTCTTGTTACTCAAATCATGTTGCGATGAGGTCATACTTTTCATATGATGGTGGGACGAGGGGCATTCCTAGAGGGATGGGGACAGATAAAATTGGTGCCTTGTCCCCTGGAAAGTTACTACAATGGAGCTATAAGCTCCAGAATCCTGGCTCCCTTCTTCTACTTAGAATGAGTTGATAGAGGTCAGGCATGGTGGCCCATGCCTGTAATCCCAGCACTTTGGGATCATGAGGTGGATCAAGAGGTCAGGAGTTGGAGACCAGCCTGGCCAACATGGTGAAACCCCGTCTCTACTAAAAATACAAAAATTAGCTGGGCATGGTGGCAGGCGCCTGTAATCCCAGCTACTCGGGAGGCTGAGGCAGGAGAATGTCTTGAACCCGCGAGGCAGAGGTTGCAGTGAGCCGACATTGCACCACTTCACTCCAGCCTGGGGAACAGAGCAAGACTGTCTCAAAAAACAAAAAAAAAGAATGAGTCAATAGAATCCACTAAGGAATGTTGCATAGTACCTCTCAGATATGGCAGGGTTCAAGCCACAGGGGCAGTCTGCCTTCCCTGCAGGTTCAGTTTCTGGAATATAGATGCTCTAATCAAACCATGGAGACTTATGGGCTACACAGGAGCCTTGGTAGCTCCATTTATTCCAGAGATCAACAACCTCAAATTGGTCCTTTCCCTACTTCATTTCTTGCATTAAGGGCTATATTAGTCTTCCCATGATGCTAAATCAATTCTAAAGAAAACCATTTGGTATGTGCTTCTTTTGTTAAAGGGACAGATGAAGTATTTCAGTCATATTTTGTCTCTTATAATCAAATCAATATTCAGGACACTTAAGCGAGAAGAAATTTCCCAGAAATAAATGCATTTTCTATATTTGGAAGAAATCATTTATTATTCTAGAGCTCATATAACTTCCAGGAGATAATCTGAAATATTACTGATGAATTACTACTTTTCATAGATACAGGTACACCTGCAGAGGTGTAGAAATTAAGGTTTTGTATAGTCTAGATTCATCTTTATACATGAAATTTTACATATAGACATGGATTGTATGTGCTCAATATGAGCCAGGCATTGTGGTAAGCACTTTACCTTCATCTCATTTTATTTCACAAGAACCTTATGAAGATGGTTGTATTGGTACTTTTATTTTACAAGAAAAAAACCAGATGCTTAAAGAAATCAAATAAAAGTCACACATCCAGGAATGCAGGACTAAGTCCACATCCTCGGCTGTCTGACGTCACAGCCACTGTGGTTATCACTCTTCAGTAGAGTAG
Source organism: Sapajus apella (assembly GCF_009761245.1). Classification (NCBI taxonomy): domain Eukaryota; kingdom Metazoa; phylum Chordata; class Mammalia; order Primates; family Cebidae; genus Sapajus; species Sapajus apella. The sequence goes on from NW_022436990.1 coordinate 9,219,373, forward strand.
TTTTGAGATAATAAAGGTCAAACAGGGTAACATGTATTCCTTGTTTTCTGTTTTACTGTGTTTTACATTATTGCACTGTGCAGATACTGTGGTTCTTCTCTGGTCTGGCACTGTCACCTAGGCTGGAGTGTAGTGGCATGGTCACAGCTCACTGTAGCCTCAAACTTCTGGGCTTGAGTGATCCTCCTGCCTGGGCCTCCCAAGTAGCTAGGTCTATTGGAACCTTGCTAAGCACTTTTATTTTTGTATTTTTGTAGAGAGGGGGTCTTGCTATGTTGCCCAGGCTGGTCTTGAATGCCTGGCCTCAAGCAATCCTCTTGCTTCAGCCTCCCAAAGTGGTGGGATTATAGGTGTGAGCCATTGCACATGGTCTGGATACTGTGTTTTATGCAAATTGAAGGTTTGCTGCAACCCTGCTTCAAACAAGCTCATTGCTGCCATTTTTCCAATAGCATGTGCTCACTTCATCTCTGTATCACATTTTGGTAATTCTTACATTTCAAACTTCATTATTATTATTATTATTAGTTTTGTGGGATGGGGTTTCACCCTATTGCCCAGGCTGGAGTACAGTGGTGCAATCTCAGCTCACTGCAACCTCTGCCTCCTGGGCTCAAGCAATCCTCCCCGCTCAGCCTCCTGAGTAGCTGAGACCACAGACAGGCACCACTATGCCTGGCTAACTTTTTTGTATATTTGGTAGAGATGAGGGTTCACCATGTTGCTCAGGCTGGTCTTGAACTCCTGAGCTCAAGCAATTCTCCAACCTCAGCCTCCCAGAGTGCTGGGATTACAGGTGTGAGCCACCATGTCTGGCCCTAAGTTTATTATTATTATACCTATTATGGTGATCTGTGATCAGTGATCTTTGATATCACCATTATACTTGTTTTGGGGTGCCACAAATCATGGCTTAAATAAGAGGTCAACTTAGTTGATAAATGTTGTGTGTGTTCTGACTGCTCCATTGACCAGCCATTCCCCAGTCTCTCTCCTTCTCCTCAGGCCTCCTTATTCCCTGCAACACACCAATATTGAAATTGGGCTAATTAATAATCCTAGCATGGCCTTTAAGTGTTAATGTGAAAGGTAGAGTTGCATATCTCTAACTTTAAATCAAAAGCTAAAAATGATTAAGCTTAGTGAGGAAGGCATATTGAAAACTGAGATTGGCCAAAAGCCTGTTGGTGCCAGTTAGCCAACTTGTGAATGCAAAGGAAACATTCTTGAAAGAACATAAAAGTGCAACTCTAGTGAACACACAAATGATAAGAAGGTAAAACAGCCTTATTGCTGTTATGGAGAAAGTTCTAGTGTTCTGCATAGAAGACCAAACCCACCATAACATTCCCTTATGCCAAAGCCTAATACAGAGCAAGACCTTATCTCTCTTCAATTCAGTGAAGGCTGACAGACATGAAGAAGTTGCAGAAGAAACAGTGGAAGCTAGCAGAGGTTGGTTCATGAAGTTTGAGGAAGGAACATAACATAACATAACATAACATAACATAACATAACATAACATAACATAACCTAAAAGTGCAAGGTGAAGCAGCAAGTGCTGATGTAGAAGCTGCAGCAAATTCTTCAGAAGATCTAGCTAAGATTATTGATGAAGGTAGCTATATTAAACAACAGATTGTTAATGGATACAAAACAGCCTTCTTTTGGAAGAAGATGCCATCTAGGATTTTCATAGCTGAGAGAAGAAGTCATCAATGTTTAGCTTTAAAGGATAGGTGGATTTTCTTGTTAGGAGCTAATGAAGCTGGTAACTTTTAGTTGAAGCTAATGTTCACTTATTCTGAAAATCCTAGGGCTCTTAAGAATTATGCTAAATCTACTCTGCCTATGCTTTAGAAATAGAACAGTAAAGCCTGAATGACAGCACATGTGCATATTAGCATGGTTTAGTGAATATTTTAAGCCCACTGTTGAGACCTGCTGCTCAGGAAAGAAATATTCCTTTTAAAATATTACTGTTTACTGACAATGGACCTGGTCACCCAAGAGCTCTGACGGAGACATATGGGGCGGGGGAGGGGGGGCAATGTTTTTTTCATGCCTGCTAACACAATATCCATATGGTAACCCACAAACTAAAGAGTAATTTGGACTTTTAAGTCTTATTATTTGGGAACCATGTTTTGTAAGGCTATAGCTGCCAAGGATAGTGTTTCCTCTAATCAATCTGGGCAAAGAAAATTGGAAACCTTCTGGAAAGAATTCACCATTCAAAATGCCATTAGGAACATTTGTAATTCATGAGAAGAGGTCAAAATATCAACATAAACAGGAGTTTGAAAGAAACTCTAGCCCTTATGGATGACTTTGAGGTGCTCAAGACTTCAGTGGAGGGAGTAACTGCATTATGGTGGAAATAGTGAGAAAATTAGAATTAGAGCCTCAGGATGTGACTGAATTTCTACAGTTTCATAATGAAACTTAAATGGATGAGTCACCGCTTCTTATGGATGAACAAAGAAACTGGTTTCTTGAGATGGAACTTTTGGTGAAGATGCTGTGGTGAAGATGCTATGAAGATGTTGAAATAAAAAAGGATTTAGAATATTCTGTAAACTTAGTTGATAATGGTTTGAAAAGATTGACTTTATTTTTGAAAGTGCTAGTGTATGAAAAATATTATCAAACATTGCATGTTACAGAGAAATCTTCATGAAAGGAGAGTCAATCTATGTGACAAACTTCATTGCTGTCTTATTTTTAAAACTTGCCATAGCCACCCCAACCTTTGTAAACCACCACCCTGATCAGTCAGCAGCCATCCACATGGAGGCAAGACCCTCTGCCAGCAAAATTCCACTGAAGGCTCAGATGATTGTTTGCATTTTTGAGGAATTAATTATTGTTAAATTAAGATATGCATATTCCTTCTTTTTAAAATTTATAAACAATAACATTTATTTCTTATAGTCCTAGAGGCTGAGAAGTCCAAGATCAACGTACCCGAATATTTAGTGTCTGGTGAGGGCCCTGTTCCTCACAGATGATGTCTTCTTGCTGCCTTCTCATATGGCAGAAGGGCCTTTTTTTTTTTTTTTTGAGACAAAGTTTTACTCTTGTTGCCCAGGCTGGAGGGCAATGGTGCAATCTTGGCTCACTGCAACCTCTGCCTCCTGAGTTCAAGTGATTCTCCTGCCTCAGCCTCCTGAGTAGCTGAGATTACAGGTACCTGCCACCACGCCCAGCTAATTTTTGTATATTTAGTAGAGACAAGGTTTCACCATGTTGACCAGGCTAGTCTTGAACTCCTGACCTCAGATGATTCACCCACCTCAGCCTCCCAGAGTGCTGGGATTATAGGCATGAGCCACCACGTTCGGCCTCACACACTCCTTTTTAGAACTAATGCTGTTGCACACTTAATAGACTATAGTATAAACCTAACTTTTATCTGCACTGGGAAACCAAACAATTCATGTGACTCATTTATTCCCATGTTTGCTTTATTTCAGTGGTCTGAACCAAACCTGCAGTATCTCTAAGATACACTTATATTTGAAAACCTTTGATTTCTGTAAAGAGTTTAGTAATTGCTATTTTAGACCACCAGATCAAGAGATTACTTTAGTGAAACAGAAATTTGGGGTCTCTGAAGCTATTGTTAGGCCATCTTGGCATGCTGAAGAGTACTAGGTCTGAAAAAAATGACTTGTGCTTGTGTTAGTTTTTTAGTTCTTAGGTCTGTTTTATAACTAATTGTAATAGGCCAAAGTCTCATAATAGTGATAATTATATACATAAATCTATTAGGTTGAGAAGGTTTTTACAGAGACATTAACAATAACTTTTGTTTGTAAATTTTTATCAACAATGTCATTTTTAAAGTGATCATTACTTTTGATATTCTTAGCTAGCAAAGGCTCAGAAAACTGATCTGAAAAGATAAAGCATTAGTCAGATAAGAGATGCTGTTACCTCCTCTACCTGCTTCCTGAAATCTCTATAGTGGAAAATGAAGGATCTATAAGTTAGCAATGTACTTGGGCTGCAGTCACTGACATACTTAGAATTTAAAGACACTTCCTAGAATGGCTAGTGATTGTGCCTCTGGTTGGTAAAATAGCTAGCTGATTAGTCCCAGCAGAAATTACATATCCCAAGCTGGAACTACTGTCATACTTTGGTAATAGGAAATAAATTCTTTAAGATCAGAAACAATGTCGGCTGTATTTTAAATGACACTGGAAACCACGTTGTAATGGACAATTGTGCAGAGGTGAGCAGAGACTAAAACGAGGTAATAGGATTTTAAAAATTTGATTTTATTGGTTCTCTCCTCTATTTGCATTTTTCATCAGGATAACCTCTGCCTATAAGTTCCACTCTGGAAATTTTTTCACCTTCAATTTATTCTGGGTGTCTGGGTTGATTGAAAGGCAATAAATGCATAGCCTTAGAAACCCTGAATGAGTTGACAGAATTTTTGGTCTCTCTGAAAATTCATCTATTGATTTGACAAGACAGTTACATTTTGCACAACTTAGAATGCTGTAGTCATCATTTCAAGACAACACAAAGCTGAAGCAAAAGGCTTCAGGAGAAGCATTGATATGTCTGGACACCTGGAACATCTCTGAATCTCAGATAAGGAAGGAACATGCAGGTGGCATCTAGTCCATCCACACTTGTCTGGGAGGAGGAAAGACTCCTAACTGATGAGTTCAGTGTATGTTCTTAGAAATCTCCAGAGAAGGACCAGTACCACATCGCTCCCTACATTAGTGCTGGGCATATCTCCAAGCTATACTTTTCCTGGTATGATTAAAACTCACTCCTTAAGAATCAGCATTCTTATTACAACATGTCACATACTCTTAGCGATCGCTTAGAAATCATGGTGTTTTTCCAGAAGACAGGATATTGGTAAATACTATCCTAATTTTCAGAAAGAGATCGCCCCGAAATGTTTATATCCAGAAAAAATGCCTCAAAGATAATTTAACAAAAAATTGTGACCACCAGAGGCCAGCATAAAGTCATGATGAATAAGTGAGGCTAATGACTCATTTCTCATTTTCTGAATGGAATCTTCAACTGATGGCTAAAGGGAAGCACTATGGACCTAGTATGCTTCAATTTTAGTAAGGCACTGATAAATATTTGCAATATCCTCACAGGCAAGATGGAGAAATGTGAGCCAGATCGTGGTACAGTCATTTGGGTTCATAGCAATTCCATAGCTATTCTAGCAGTCACATCTAAAAGATGCTGATGTCAACTAGCAGGATCTCTAGTGGTATGCCATAGGACTTGGCACTGTCAACAGCTTTCATTGGTATTGCAGCAGGAAAGAGAGTATGCAATTCAATTAAACCAACATTTACTGAGTGACAACTGTGTGCAGCATCCTGTGGTAGTTGCTGAGAGAAGAAAACAGGATGAGAAAGTACCCAGTATCCAATGTTGGGTATTGGAAAGAAGAAGTCATTTGAAATCAAAAGATCTGGATTCTTCTCAGTCTTGCCATTTACCATTTATTTGACTTTAGATAAGTCAATTTGTATTTCTATGCCTCCATTCTACTTATCTTCAAAATTGAGGAAATAATTACCTACAAGAATTATTGTGAAGTTTAGATGAAATTATATGAATGTACATCATAAAATGGAAAAAAGATGCCTAGCTGAGCCTGTGTTATTTCACTTTATCTATAGGAAAATTCTTTGGTTTAGGTACTATTAATAGCTTCATTTTACAGGTAAGAAAGTGAGGTACAGAGAATGTAAGTAAAATCTCAAAATGCTATTTTAGTACAGAAGAGAAGGGATCATTTTATTTATATGCATTAGGGGAAATGAGCAAATAACTAATATTTGAGTGAGGCCATAATGGTTGAGTAAGAGTTTTCCAGGTGAAAGTATGGCAGAAAGGCATAGGACTTCAATGTGTATTAACACTGGATAGATAAATGGGAGGGAGAAATGAGGAGGAGGGAAAGGGCCATTATGATACTGATGGAATATGTTCTGGAAAATGCACTAACTTGGTTTCTTAATAAGTACTGAAGATACCATACTATTTTTTTTTTTTTTTTGAGACAGAATATCACTCTGTCACCCAGGCTGCAGTGCAGTGGTACAATCTTGGCTCACTGCAACCTCTGCCTCCTAGATTCAAGCAATTCTCCTGCCTCTGCCTTCTGAGTAGCTGGGATTATAGATGCATGCTGCCATGCCCGGCTGATTTTTGTATTTTTAGTAGAGACAGGGTTTCACCATGTTGCCCAGGCTGGTCTTGAACTCTTGACCTCATGATCCACCCACCTCGGCCTCCCGAAGTGTTGGGATTACAGGCGTGAGCCACTGCGCCTGGTGATATCATATTATTAAATAGGGTTTCATAACCTGGAATCAATGGATAAACTGATGCAAAATGAATTTACCTTGGGAGAGACCGTATAGATTTATAAAATCTTTAAAGGGACCTATGATACCCAAAATAAATCTGTTAAACTTTTGTGTGTACCTTACTCCACAGAGCATATACAACTATGAAGTTTTAGTAACAAAAGAAGTTTCTAATTTAAAAGACACCTATATTTGGGCATAGAGAAGGCAAAATAATTTTCTTTAGCTAATTAGCACCCTCATTAATTTTGCTATTTCATGTTTAGATGCAGATATTCTTAAAGCTAGGGTATATCAGCGATCCTAATAAACTACTGAACCTCCCAATTATTTTGTCTTTAGAATTCTTTCTATCATAAAGGAGGCTGGGTAGGATTTCAGAAGTCATTTAGTTCAATACTTAGCTACAGGCAAATCCATGCCCAAATCATCCCAGATGGGGAACTATTTTTAAGCATCTTGAGTTCTTGCATCCTCCCTCCCTTAGTAATATGTTTGCACACGTCATAGCAGGAACTCCAGTATTTGAAAATTTCACCACTGTGAAGAGTTTGGAGACACTCTGAGCATTATATAAACATGACAGATTTTCTGTTTGCCTATGTTTGCCAGTCTAGGTTGTCTCCTGTGCCATTAGAATCAGGACACCATAATGTGTGTGGATAAATACTTTGGAAATGACAGTGGAGCTGGTGGGCATTTAAGAATAGATTAGAAAACTGAAAGTCCCATGCCAAAGGAAACTATCCTCCAAAGACGGGAGCTAAGGAGGCGACCCAATTAGTCTTCCCTTCTCTAATTTCCCTGATTACATATCTTCTTTTACCCCATGTGTTATACCTTACCTAGCAAGTTCCCCCAGACATAGACCTAATCAAGAAGGCAGAATGTATGTGCAATGCAATTTAAATGAGAGCTGTGCTATGCTATGTGACTAACAGTGAGGCCTAAACAACAGGGAAGCCCCTGAGGCACAAAAAGTGGCTGGTCCAGATAACATGCTGCTGTGGATTTCAGAGAAAATGGGGACAGAAACAATTGAATGTCAGCTCCTATTTGGGAAACTTCATTGGAGAGAGGGTGACTTTCCTGAGGAATGGGGTGTGGCAAACCATGCAACCACAAGGCACATTAGCAGATGCAGATGGTATTTCTTTGGCTAGAATTCTGGGTGATGGGGAATGTGAGTAGGCATGAAGTCCTGGAAAAGAAGCAAGTCTCTGCAACTCCTTGGGAGCACTGGAATCACCAAGCACTGATACACTAGTGCTATGGGATACAGTGAGCCACAGAGGGAAGGTCTTAATCAGGAAAGACGTTTTTCTTTTAAAAATCTAAGTTAATTACTTTTTCATATGTTGAGGTCAGCCCATGCTGAGCCCTTCTTTGGACTTAATCCTTTAAGCAGTGAAGCAGAGGGACTAAGGGGGCAGCCTCAGAGGAGCCCAACTGCCAGGATTCGATTCTGGTGTTTCAGTAGCTACTTAAGGGCTGTATGAATGTGGGCAAAGTATTTCACCTATGAAGACCTCAGTTTCATCACCTGCAAAATAGGCGTAATAATAGAATATAACATTTGGACAATGCCTGGCGTAGAGGAAAATTTTAAATAATCCTGTTGTGTGGATTAAATAAGGGTAAAGCATGTGGCACAGTGCCTGCCACACACCGTCCGCGTTCAGTAAGTGGTACTTTTGTTCCTGTGACAACAACAAATAACGTGATGAAGAAGGTTAGAAAGGTCCATGTGCCAAGATCAGAGGAAAAATGGACAGAAATATAGCAACCTACACAGAGCAGGGCTTGACATCTTGGAATCTTTATGGGAAAAGATGGATACAATGGCAATAAATTAGGGGAAATATTGGGAGTACAGAGAAATTATCATCACTGTTTCTTTTTATTTGTGTTTATTGTGTGGTGGTGGGGTGATTACCAGTTTTATTGGAATGTTTTATAAGCTGCTAGATTTACTTACTGAGAATGAACAGATAAATAGGGATGTTATTCAGCTGTGTCATGCCATGGGCTCTCCTCAAGCTCTTTCACTAACTCGCAGACAAGGTTAATTAATGAGGGAAGTTGAGTGCAGATGAGGAGGAGGAGGGGAAGAGCCGGATCTGCTGGGTGATTCATCTTATCGGGAACAGAGGAGGAATCAACTTTTGTTCGTAGTAGTTCTGGGGGAGGGAGTAGGGCATCGGCTGGAGACTCTCACGGTATCTTGAGAAAGACTTGCTGACAGGGTGTGTCAGGGGAGTATGGTCACTTTAACATTCCATGATTTGCTAGGATGTGGAATAGCTCCTAAATCTTTTCCAATCCTGGATGTTCAAGGTTGCATTTTTAAGTATTTTGTTTGTTTCTTGAAGGCCCATTCTTACTGCAAGGCATCTTTAATCCTAAGCCCAAGTTGCTTCAGAAACATCTTTCTTCCATTTGTTTGCATGATGGTCCCTTTGCATTCACCGCTCACAGGTGACATCCTACCTCCTCAGGGTGACCTTCTGTAATCTTCCTATTTAAAGTGTCCTCCTGCCCTCATCAGCCACCCCCTCACATTACCTTGCTTTGCTATCTGCAGAGTAGTATAGTCAAGTGGTGAAGTGCATGTGGTATGGAGCTGGACTCCCCAGGTTCAAACCCTGGCTCTGCTCTTTCAACATGTGACATTGAGAATACTAATTAGCTTTCTATCCTTACTTTGTCTGTAAAATGGAAACAAAAATACTTTAAGAATGCTGTAAGGGCTAACACAGGTGAACTATATCATGCCCAGTATACTGCAGTGTTCCTAAATACTGGCGATTATTATTTTAGCCATCATTATAATCTCTAGTGTGTAGTGTGAAAAAATTAAGAAACATTAAATTATCAAATAATACTGGATTATACTTAATATTGCTTTTTGAAACTATATCTCACTCCTCTCACCCTTCTTCCCTCCTAGGATGTGCTCCCTCCAAACCAGTAAAAATGAATAAAGGTGAAGAAAGAATGCTGAGAGACAGAAAAGAGTTAGAAAGGAAGCCCCATGGTTCCTAAAATGTGAAATGCAAAGAATGTGTCCTTCTAGCATTAAAATAACAAGAATCTCAACATCTGTGGTCTGCTTATAGAATTCCAAACTTGCTAAGGCTACATAGTTAGCTAACGAATGCAGCCAAGCAGGGCAAAAGACAATGGTCCTAAGTAGGGATAGGGTCTGTTTTATTTCCCGGGACACACTCCTTTGTAAGAAGCCTCTGTCTGGTAGAGCTGGAGGGGGTGGAGCTGCCCACGTGCCTCTCCTCCACATCACACCTGCTAAAGGTTAAGGCTGCTCCACGTGAGCCTTTTAGACTCCAGCACGGCTCAGCTAAAGGTCGTTCTTAGAGGGACCTGCTTCTCTACTTCTCCTGTTTTTCTGAAGAATTAATATCAAAGAAAGTGCCTGACTCTGACTTTTATACAGCTGCTAGTCTCCGCATGACTTAGGTAAGGTTTTGAAGGCCTAATAACAATGGCTGTTACCATCCCCGGTAACAGGACAGTCACCTTAAAGAACTGAACTATCAGAAGTTCTAAATTCTAGAACTGGGAAAGGTCACAGCGCCTGGTCACATTGACGGTACATGCCATTTCTGTTTGCCCTCCACAGATAATCAATATTGTTTGAGATTGGTTAGTGTGTTGTAAAATTGATAAGATTCAGGTTGCCAAAGGCATTTCATGAATTTCATAGGTCTTAATTTATGTTGCTGTAGTAACTGAAACATTAGAATTTCCTGAGATTAGAAGGCTTTTATATCTTTAACCTTAAAATGATGATTATGCAGATTTTGACTCCGGACTTGGTCTTTGCTTGTGAGGAACTTATATATGTTGAGTACTCTGTGAATGCTAAGGTGTGACTGCATGTTCCATAAATACAGTTTCAAAATTCAAGTTTCCAATATCTCCCCTGATTTTCTCATCTATGTGTACAAATCTTGGTGGCTAAGATGTTATTAAAATGGACAGCCTTTCTCTAAAGAGAAAGGGAGAATTTGAAGGGGAAGGCGAGAGAAGTGGAACTCTCCTAAGTAACAGTTCTAGAGCACTCATCTTAAGGACTGAGATGAAATTGGCTCACCTTCTCCATTAAAGTGAATTTCCAGCAGGTGCGGAAGCACTTGGCATATTTTTAATCAATGTTTTAAGAAAAGACACTATATTGGGGCTTTCAGCACACCAGCAATGTCTGAGGTGAGAAGGAGAGGTGTAAAAAAGCCCCTGCATGGGACAGGAAGGTGACTAGGAATCCTATGGGCTCCTGAGGATCACGTGTTCATTATATGGACCTAAAGCAGCTGGAAAATTCAATGCAAATTATCTAAAATTGGCCTGAAACAGAAATCTCTCCCCTCCCGGAACCAGCTTACCTTATATCCTGATGATTTGATGTGCACACCTCGTTTGGTCAGAGTAGATTTCATTCGGATGAAAAAGGAACGCTCAAGAGCGTTGTCAGTGGTTAGCAGACTGGGGCTGGTTGACTCCACTGAGGAATACAAAAATACAGACACACATGATTTAGATCTTTACACAGCCCTCACAGCTACAGCTCAGGTGCAATCCTTGAGTTCACTAAAAATAAATGACTGATGGGTGCTAAGAGCAGTAGTAATCAATTTACCTCATTTAGAAAATGTTTACTTTGCAGAAAATAAAAAAGAAAAATTAATGTATCTAGAGTAACCTCGTTCCAGTTTCTAGTAAGAGCTTTTCAGGCCTTTTCACTTCTAGCAGCTGCCTAAGTGGGGTCTAGTCATAAGTAACTGCAGTTCACTTGAGGCTGGGCTGGTGCACATGGAGAGAACTGGCATGAAAAAGAAGGACCCATAGATTTATGAGGTCAACCAAGGTAGAGGCAGAGATGCTTGTGATAAAGGGTAAGGAAGGCTTGCTCTTTGCTCTCCCTGAGAATCCATTCTTGTGCCATTTGCCTCCTGGAAGTTTGGGAACCACAATCAAGGTTAGAGAGTCATGTCCTGACCGGCGTCCTCACCCCTCTGAGCTGGTTTTTTTTTATCATGGGGAGTAAGAAGCATAAATAAGAGATGGAGAGATAAGAATGGGATTTACACACAGAAACAAAAACTACCCACGACTTTCCATTCCTGTCACTTAACACCAGCTTTCAAGCCCACCTCCCCAAATAGGAGAGTCTGTTTTTTCACTTTTGTGCTTCTGATATGAGGAAACAATGGTTTCCTTTCTTTCTTTTTTTTTTTTTTTTTTTTTTGGCGGGGTTTCTCTCTTGTCCACCCGGCTGGGGCGCAATGGCGCGCTCTCCGCCCACCACCCCCCCCCCCCTGGTTCAAGGCATTCTCCTGCCCC
>NW_022436990.1:9231204-9234370 GCF_009761245.1 Sapajus apella
TACAGGCATGCACCACCATGCCCAGCTAATTTTTTGTATTTTTAATAGAGACGGGGTTTCACCATGTTGACCAGGATGGTCTCGATCTGTTGACCTCGTGATCCACCCGCCTCGGCCTCCCAAAGTGCTGGGATTACAGGTTTGAGCCACCGCGCCCGGCCCTCCTCTCTTAAATAACATAGTCGCTCTTTCCTTTTATATGTTTTTAGACTAAGAAGAATGTTTTTACTTATGAAACTTAAAATGGTAGTTTACAGTCTTACTGATGTAAAAACACCTTTATTCAAACAGGTCAGAAGGCAATGTAAAAACCTATTTTCCTTAAATGCAAGATGCCGAGGTATTTTATAAATTTGTTTCTGGCAAAGAAATTAATTTTGGGGTTTTTAAGCCTAATAAATACTCGAATTTATATTCTTTTAAATACGATTTAAAAATTTTTCTTATCCAAAAGTAAAAAAGTAATTGTCCAATAAACAATTTTTTTGAATTTTTGTGAATAGCCCCATGCTAACACTAATTTTCTCTGGAGTAGGGGTAAAGAAATATGTGTAATAAAGGGATTTAAGAATTAAGTATATGTAAAATCAGTTATTGAAAATGGAGAAAAACAGGCAAAGAAAGTTTAAAATATTAAGTTATGAAATACATTCCATATATTTCCAAGGGTGAGCAATCTCTTTTTCATATTAAACTTGATGCTCAGATGAAAGAAGAATGAGAGCAACTCTAATACAGAAACCTTGCTATCTGTGGTCTGGGGTTTTCTTGTATCATTTTAATCTTAACATGACCATATTTTCCTATTTTTATGGCATTTCTATTTTGGGGTGATGGATTCACTAACAAGTGTCCCTTTCTTATGTGTCTCTCTTAAGGCTTTCTGCTTTTTTTGTGTTTTAGAGAGCATGAATCTGATGTCATTTTAAATGTACAGCTTTTTATCACTCGAGGGAAAAGCAGAGCCATGTTATATTTAGTACTTTCATTTCTTCTGATTAAATATGAATTACTATGAAATTTTTCTCATCATCTAACACGCCATAATACGCCAACAGCTTTTTAATACACTATATAAGCACAAACTTCTGCTCTAAGAGTTTAATTTGCCCCTCTAATCCAATCACATCAACCTTATTTCTCTTATCAGAGATTCCCATTTTGAATTAAATGAGCTCATTAGTTTTAATCAAAAGCAGAGAGATCAAAACTTAAACGTAAATGCTTTAGATCAGAACTGTCAGTCAGCCGTGCAGTTCTATTTTACTAAAACACAAGATCAGAGACCCTTAGAACCAATTTTTTCTCGTAAGGGATGCCGAGAGCTTGAAGATGCTATATCCTTTTTTTTTTTTCTTCCCAAGGACAGATTATACATTTAAGGTTAGACTTAATTTATAGCAGTTTTTTCATCCTGGTGGAAATGGAAAAGTATACCAATCTACTGCTGTCCCTTTCACATTTATTGGCACGGGTCCTCAGAGACCTGAACTAACGCGAAGCCATCAGAACCACACCACAAACTCAGCCTTAAAAATTCAGCTCTGTTCAGCAAGATCATGTTTGCAATTGTTGAGAAAAAGTGAAACTCCCCAGAGAAGTAAAATCTGTTTTAGGGCTGGGGTCCTGGATCCCCTGACTCAGTAGGGAAGGAACTACCAAAATTGGAGAAAGGGTATGTAATGCAGGCATTGTGAGAAATTACTGTTTTTTGTATGGAGGACTGCACAGTAAAACCCTTACAGGGTACATTAGAGACCACAGCATGGGTGAAGACACAAGCTTCATGTGAGCTGTGGAGCCGATCATAGCATGGTGCCCTGAATGAGGCAGGAGTATGGCACTGTACCACGTGTTGCAACATTAATTGCCTAAACATACAGGGGCAACATTAATTACACCCAGGACAACACTGGTGTAAGAGGAGTGTTAAGGTCAAGTTTTGCCCCAGTGAAGCTGATATTTAAAATGATAACTAGTATTCAAGCTTTATTTCAAGAGCATAGGGTATGGGGAGTCCAGGAGAAGGAGACAGGGCAACCCAGAAAGAGCTTGGTTTCTGATGACAGTATCTACTGAAATTCCGTATCACTTCCTCCTTCTGAGGACAGGGGCACAAGGAAGGAGCCACACTTATTGTAACAAGCTTAGTCATAGCTCACACATCATGGTCATGCATTCTCAAGGGCTAGCAAATACACTTGGTTCATCCCAGCTGTGACAGTGGTGTCTCTCATGTGAAACGACATATTATTGGTATGTGACAGACAAGAGCAACAGCTTTAGAAGAGATGCTTTTGAACGGTCTCACGTAAGAGGCACGCTTTTGATCAAGATGCTATTGGGGGAGATCCAAGGCAGTACAGCCTTGGTGTAATGTGACACCACTGTGGCACAGAAGAGAAAGAGTGTGTGTGTGTGTACGTGCATGTGTGTAGAATGAGGTGAAGAGAGGATGGAGTAGTGAGAAAAGTCTCCTTAGGATGAGTGCTCTACAGATACAGTGGAAACAGTTTATGTCTAAGAAGCATTTTAGATTGCTTTCTAGACATGAAATGCTTTTCTGTCAACTTTTTGAGGCAGGTCATAATTGTTGCATGCTCTGATAAGAAATCTGGGATTTAGAGAAGTTGAATCTGCTGCCAGAGATGCAGGAAAAATCTATGGGTGAAGCTGGATTAAGTGGTCAAAGCCCAGTTGTGCCCAGCTCTGCCCTATGAATTATAAACTAGGAGCTGAAAAACAAAAATAAGACCTATACAACTAAAAGCTAAATCAAGCAATTTACTCTATTTGACTAACTCTCAAGGTCTCAACTTTTTAATAAACCTAAATTATCTCAGCTCTTGAAATGTCAGTTTTTGCATATTTTGTAAAATTTACAGAAAAATTTACAGCAAAAGTAGTAATAATTTTTATGTTGGCAAATGCCACCACAATGTGAAATTATATCTGTATTATTCCACATCTGTTCATGATTCCCTAGCTGGTGGTGTGGTTGCTGCTCTCCTTGTCGCTACGTAGGGGCAGGCGGTGGTAAGGAAGGCAGAAAGGGGAGGTGTCTAAGAACCATCGAGCTCTCACTGGGCTGAAACCAGGGCCAGGTTTGTTTGGAACAGTTTATTCTCTCCAGGATCTCTGTAAGAGTATGAAGCCAACGCCTTTA
>NW_022436990.1:9234470-9271970 GCF_009761245.1 Sapajus apella
ACAACCCCTTTTCATGTGTGCTTTTTTTTCTCTCTTTTTTTTTTTTTTTTTTTTTTTTTTTTTGTTTTTTTGGGCAAACAGGGTCTTTCTCTGTTACCCAGGCTGGAGTGCAATGGCATGGTTATAACTTAACACAGCCTCAAACTCCTGGACTCAGGTGATTCTCCTGCTTCAGCCTCCTGAGTAGCTAGGACCACAGGTGCATGCTACTACACCTGGCTATTTTTTAGTATTTTTTTTGTAGATAAGTTTCACCATGTTGCCCAGGGATTCACCAGCCTCGTCTTCTCTAAGTGCTGAGATTATAGGTATGAGCCACTGTGGCCGACCGAGAGGGCCTTTCTTTTTTATACTTCAAGTGTTTTCACTGCAATTATAGTGTCAGAACCCTCCAACTGCCACCAAATCCTGATATGTGAGGGAGAAAAAAAATTAACATTTTGAGAAAATGTTACTCCTCAAAAGTAAGATATTTTTCCTTTTAAAGGAGAAGTGGAGTTGCCATAGGTTGTTAAGACATGAAGTTAAACATATTCTTTTCCCACATCACTCCCTAAATGAATTTCATTTTTAGGTGTTCTGTGCACACAGGATGAACTAAAGAGCAATTATCCAAGATAACTTTCACAAGGCAAGAGAGATGTTGGTTCATTTTGCAGTGATCTTGATAAAGCCGAATTGTTCCACTGGCATATGCTGTCAGCCTTGTTAAAAACAGGTGCACTTTAGGACTTTAGAATAACTATGTATCCACTGGGATTTGACAGGTTGTTTTTTCCCTTACAGAATTTTTCTTTATACACGAGAGGACTGCATTTCCTCAGCCACATGGAGTTGGGGATGCTCACGTGGCTTGCTTTAGTCAATGAAATGTGAGCAAAAGCCACATGTCACTTTCAGGTGGAATTTTCCAGAGCCAGTCAATGATGTGCTGCTTTCTCTTTTCGTCTGTTGCAGAACCCCGGCCAATCCTTATTGAAATAAATCTTTGCTGTAATTTGGGGTTTTTCTTTTTTTAACTGTAGCATAAGTTAGCCCATAGTGACTAATACAAATAGTAAATCTTTATTATTTATTTTTTATTTGAGTCAGTTATGTTTCCAAGGTCTCCCAGATAGAGACAGAGCAATAATATGACAAATGTTTGTTTCACTCCAGAGGTCATGATGTTCCCAATATACTGTACTTACAGTTATTTATATACTTATTTTATCTCCATTTAATCTCTTTTGCTAAATATTTGAGGGCAACAGGGCTAAGATAAGTCTAACTTTGATGCTGTAGAGCACTTGGCATGATTCCTTTTATACATGTATTCAGATATCTACATCTATATATTAACAGAATCTTTATTCTGGGTATATTATATGTCTCTATGTGTGTATGTCTGTGTGTGTGTGTATATATATGTGTATATGTATATATATAAACTAATATTCACTAAATACTGAGTTTAATAAGATCTTCCCAACCTAGTTTCTGAAAAGCAGGCCAAGCATGGTAAAAATAAATCTTTCTGATAGAAATTATCCCAGAGGCTTTTATGTTTATCCAGAATGACATCTGTGGCAGTTTCAAACTGCTACAAATCCTTCAAAGCTTCTCTTTCTAAAAGGTGGAGCTACTACTTCTCCCCTCAAGTGCGTGTGGGCTAAACTTGGTGACCTGCTTTTAATAAAGAGCATATGGCGGAATTGATGGTGTATGATTAGCACAGCAGCTCCCTCCTTGCTGTCTCGGGTCATTCATGCTCATGGAAAGCAGTTGCCATGCTGGGAGGACACTTAGGTAATCAGTCCTGTGGAAGGGCCAACATAGAAGGAGCTGAGGCTTCCTACTTCCTACTACTTCAGTGATTTTAGAGCTGTATCATCCGGCTTTAGGTGAACCTTCAGATGACTATGCTCAGCTGCCATCTCAATCGCAACCTCATGAGAGACCCTGAGCTAGACCTACACAGATCAGCTGCTCCTAGACTGCTAACCTGAAGAAACTATGCGAGATATCTCTGCTTTTTTAAAGCTGTCAATATGTAGGGGTAATCTGTTATCCAATAACAGATAACTCATATAACATCAATGTAGACCTCGTTTTGGAAAAATCATAGCTTTGTTTGAATACATGACGATCATGTTTGTGGATAAAACTTATATGATGGCAAGAAGGAATGCATGGCCCAGTGCGTCAATAACTGGTTGAATTTACATGTGTAGGGCAAACTACCTGCAATACTGATTTTTATAAGCAGGCTCTGTATTTTCAAAGGTAAATGTTCAGTTGATTTTTTTAAATGGGAAAATTGCAAAAGATGTCATCAACAGTGCCATGAATGAGACTATGAGCTACTGAAAGAAAGGAATGATGTCTTCTTTGTTTTCTGTTGTATCTTCTTCCTGTTCTTGTCCAGTCTTCCTTATGCCTAGGATTGTGCTTTACATAAGTAGGCATTCAGTTACACATGCTGAAATAAAGTGACATTCAGATGCTTTCTTTTAAGAAGAATTCTTCACTTTATCCTTGTCATTCTCTCACACACCAAACAATATCTTGTCCCAAGAAGGCTTTTTCTCTTGAGTGGAGGGGATTGTTAAGTCCTCTCCTTGTATTCATCTCTAAGGAAGTGTTTTCTGCAAAGTGTTCTTTTGAAGAGTTCTAGGCCAGTGGGTTTGGTAGTTAAAGGGGGGTTGGCCTGATTTCTCTCAGAATTAGAGAATACTTTGTTCTCTGTCTTTTGAGAGTTGGTTTTCATCCCATTGGCCTGTCTTCTACAGTGTGCCAGGGCAGTTCTGAAGCGGGTAACTGCTTTTAGTATCCTAGAGTGTGATCCTTGGCTATGGTGGTGAGGCAGTGGCTTCCGTTTTCTGCAGTCACAAGTTGTACGGCCCTTTGCAGACAATGCAGTTGCAGGCACGACACTCTGGCTCAGCAGTCAGGCTCTATATCAGCTTCAGTGCTTGCTTTGGAGTCCAACAAAAAAGTCTGATATATTTCAATCTCCTTAGGGCTGATTCCTATCCCTACCCAGTTGTGAGTCTTCAGCTTTGTTTAGAAACCTGTGAATCATTAACTGAAACTCTAGAGCATAGTTGTGAAAATAATTGTGATTCAATAATGATGTAATAACCCTCCTTAACAGTAACATTAAAAATGACCCACCTAAAAAAAATGAAAATAATAATCTGTCAACCAACGCCACCTGTCAGCATAAACTCCCTGGCACTATCTGGCCTGTCTTGAATGAGAATCATAATGCATGAGGTTGCCTTTCGGGTTTCTTGTTCCTGGCAGGGGTTACTACTTGGTAAGACTGTCCCCTGAGGGAGAAGAGAGTGTTTGCTGGCTGCCTGCTGCTCTGTAGTTGGCGTCTGGATGATACCACTCTGGGGAAATATATACAGTGTCAGAGTCAAGCTGCTACCAGTGGGTGTTTCTATACACAACTACCAAGCAACAGGAAAGTTCAAGGGGGAAAAGCTGAGTATTGTAAAGATTGCCTTTGAGAGTACATGATATCCAATATGACCCATGCTGCAGCAGGCTATGCACTCCAAAAGGATGTGCCACATGCATACTGCAAGTGAATGTTTTAAATCTTATTGGAAACTCCCTATAAATGTTGCCACTTGAGGGATCTATTCTGGGAGAAAAATATAGCATGTCCTCCTGCGATGCTGCGTGGATTCCATTACCAATGTTGCGTATGGGATCGAGTGTGGCAATGCTTTTATCACAACTATAAAGTAGTTATGAGCCAATTCTTCATATAAAACATACTCAGTAACATTGAGGGCTTTCCCCCCTTTCTGTTTCTTTCTTTTATTTCCTTCTTTTTCTTTTCTTCCCCCCCCTCGCCCTTTTTTTAATGACAAACATCATGTCAGACAAAGGGCATCAGAACTTAGTCTTTGTACTACCATACGAAATAACAATACATAAACACCTTTGTGAAGGCAGCTCGAAACCCCACGTTTTCTATTAAAAAGTCATGTTCAATCTTCACTGTTGATAGAATTGAATAGCTAACACAGAGAACATTGTATATCAGAAAGGTCAATAGTTATTATGAGCTACAAATATATTTTTTTCTACCCTTCAGGCTGTTTAGCGCGTATCACAGCATGAGCAGCTGTCCCCTTTAATGCTTTTAGAATTAGAATCCCAAAGAGGAAGAAAAAATTATGGTTGCAATGATTGCTCTTTGCTTTTGTAAGTTTACTTTAATATACTATTTTATATACATGAATCTTCTGTGCAGCCTATCCATAGGGCAGTAGCTAGTTTCCAGTATTCAGTTGAGCTGCCATGTTTATTTTCTTAACATTCTGGCCAAATCTCCATCTCAGGCCCAGATGTTGCTCACATACTGTATTTTAAGACGGAGTTATATAGAGGAGTCTGGTTACAGAGGCACTTGCAAACACATACACGTGTATTCTGCCTTTCCCTTGATTTAAAGCTCTATTACTTACTACAATACCATGTGATGAGGAACTGCTATGCCACACAGGGTCAAAAATCAGGCAGCGATTCAAACCATTGATACCTAAGTATCACTCTCCACGTGCGGGCATGTGGATTGAGAGTATATCTTTTAATAATTTAAAGGTTGATCTTCTGGCTATCCCTGGAACTTCTTGCCCTTACTCAGCACATGACCCTAGAAGACAATTAAACCCATGTAATTAAACCCATGTGAGCACACATCAACTGTTTAGCTATAGCTCACTTTTTCTTTGTTCAGTTATTTGAATTAAATACTTATTGAGTAACTATAGTGGTCTGGGACCATTCATGACAGTGCTAACCTTTTAGGGGAGGAGCAAAAATAAATAAAATAGTTTCAGGAGGTGATTAATGCTAACAGAGAGTAAGAGACTAGAGAGTGACAGGAGCCACATTTTGGTTGCATAGTCACAAGGGCCTCTCTAACACGGTGGCATCTCAGAGGAAACCAAGTCATGGATATCTGGGTAAAGGAATCACGCCCATCTTCGTGTTCATGATTCTTATTGTGAATTTATGGCCCCAGAATGGTAAAAGGCTTTACAGAAAGCTATTATTTCAATAGCTATGCAGTAGTGACTATGAAATCCTAGAAAAGTTACCTTTTGAATTTTTGTCCAAGATTAAAATAAATTATTTGCCTTCAATACATGACTTGACATGCAGGCCACCAAGGAAAGAAAGAATGGGCATGATTGATCGTGTGTCCAGTGCTCTCAGATTTACCCACTGGTATTCTCAAGTCTTCAGGGATCTCCAGAGGGAGCAGCTTCATTCAAAAAGTGGGATAAGGATACAGTGAATAAATGATACACTTTGAAGAATTTTTGGGGTGAAAATAGAGACTTGAGTATGTTTACTGATGGAGATGCCAGAGCTTAGAGTTGTCTACATTGGAAATGCTAACTGAAGAATTTAAACCCTAAGAGATGTTGAATCAGTAACAGAGAAAGAGAGGGGAGCCTTTGAAATGGGGAAATAAAAAAAAAAAGAATAAGAGAAAATGGGAGGTGGAGGGAGAGAGACAGGAGTGTGATAGAAATGGCTCTAAACAACTTAACTTCAATAAAGTAAATAAATTTCAATAAAGTTGTGTGCTGAGATAAAGGAAGTGGAAGACAGAAGGGGTTTTGAGAGCAAAGAAAGCTATGAAGCAGTCTGTGTAGGGAAACCACCTGGGATCGAGAGAAGACAAGCACTAAGATTACTTAGTAGCTAGAAGGTGCCTGGCTTACATTTCTAAGGATGGGAGCCAGGACAATGGGACTAAAAGGCAACAGAGTGAGGGATTCTGAAGACGGGGAAATGAAGGCAGTGCAGGGATGTGGTGACATGAGAGAGGGAGGCCAGGGGGGCTTTGTTCAGGGAGCGAATTCTGGGAATATTATTTGCTGCTTTAAAGAAGTTTATATAAATCCATTTGTTCATGGAAAATTTTGAAAACATGAAGTATAAATAAGAAAATTTTTAAAATCCCCGTAATGTTATCACTCAGCTATAGCCACTAGTAACCCCAATATGTTTTCTTGCAGTCTTATTTACCATTTATTGATATATTTATTTCAAAATTGGGATAAAACCTGTGTCTGCCTCATCTTTTAATGTTAAAAAGTCATAGCTTACTATGTGATAATAACCATACTTTTATTAGACGCTGTTAGGGGAATAAGTGGATGTTGGGGTTCTAAGGGCCTTGGCTGCAAACCAGTTTTTTTAAACAAATTTTTAAAGAACATTACAGTATCTGTATTTTTCCATATTATTATATCACTTTTAAACACACTATTTTTAGTGGCTATGCAGTATTTCATTGCATGGTAATGAATTTCTTTGAAATTAATCTTCTTTCAACTTATTATTTCTTAGGGTGAATTTCTAGAATGAGTATGACTGGGTCTGAGCTTTTAAAAAAGCTCTTAATACATGTAGACAAACTGATTTCCAGAAAAGTTGCCCTGTGCCAGTTTGCATGTCTATTAGTAATATTTGATGGTGCTCATACTGATTGCTATCCTAAAAGATTAGTTTTTTTTTTTGATAGAAAACATTAAATTACCAGAAGATAACAGAGAAAATATTTACCGGGGTCTCTGCGATAGGAAATATGTAAAAATATCTCACATGTGGCTGGGCGTGGTGGCTCACGCTTTAGGAGGCTGAGGCGGGTGGATCACAAGGTCAGGTGTTCGAGACCAGCCTGACCAACACGGTGAAACCCCATCTCTACTAAAAATACAAAAATTAGCTGTGCATGGTGGCGCATGCCTGTAGTCCCAGCTGCTCGGGAGGCCGGGAAGGAGAATTGCTTAAGCCCGGGAGGCGGAGGTTGCAGTGAGCCGAGATCATGCCACTGCACTGCAGTGTAGGTGACAGTGCGAGACTCCATCTCAAAAAAAAAAAAACAAAACAACAACAACGAAAAAAACTCACATGTGTTTAATATGCATTTTTTTTTTTTGTTTTTGAGATCGTGGTCTCTGTCACCCAGTCTAGAGTGCAGTGGTGCAATAACAGCTAGCTGTAGACTCAACCTCCCAGGCTCAGGCGATCCTCTGCTTCAGCCTCCAAAGTAGCTGGGACTACAGGTGTGTGCCACCACGCCTGACTACTATCTGTGTTTTTTGAAGAGATGAGGTTTCACCATGTTGTCCAGGCTGCTCTTGAACTCCTAGGCTCAAGCGATCCACCTGCTTTGGTCTCCCAAAATGCCAGGATTACAGACGCGAGCTGCCCCACTTGCCAATTGGCATTTTATTTCTATTGAGGATGGATTATGTTTTAATACATATTTATTGGCCAGTTGAGTTTTTTAAATGACTCACATATTTATGTTCTCTATTTTCTAATTGGGTTTTTAGTGTTTTCCTGATTTATTTGAATGAGCTACATATATTATTAAGGATGTTAACTCTGACATATTTCTTGCAAATACATCCTATATTTTGCATTTTACTTTTGTTTATGATATGCATACATGTTTAAAAATTTTATATTGAGTAGCCCATACATCTTTTCCTTTGTAACTTTTGCTCAAATTTTTTAAATAGGTATCTGAGATTTTGAAAATGAAGTGTGGTTCAAGTCCAAGGTTTGATCGTGCCAAGGGTGCTAAAGGTAAGGTAAGTAATGGATTTTTTTTTCTTTAAGTTTTTGCAGTCAAGGAACTGTGTGTTGAATGGTTACCCATCATGGAAACTCTCTGATATCCGTTTGCCTGCTAGAGCTGAGGGGTACATAGGAAGGTTGCCGAGCATGAGCTGACGCCTTTGAGGAACGTCAGGGAGTGATGTGAGTGTTGACAGACAATGGCATTAAGAAGAGAGAAAGAATGCGTCTTTTTTTTTTAAGAGGAAGTATTGTGGAAGTGACATCAGGAGCAGTGCATGATGATCACTTGTTTTTCACACAGGGATATTCAGGGGCCTAGGCCTCTGAACTGGAACGTTGCACTGGAGAGGGTTAGAGAGTAGAGGCTTCAAAGAGAAAAAGGTCTCAATGAGGGTGAAGAGGCAGATGTGAGGCTTGTGGAAAAGTCAGTGGCTACGGAGAGTTTACTCCTACTTAGCCTCGCTGAATAAAATACAGGATACCCCATGACATTTGAATTTCAGGTAAACAAATGATTTTTTAAGTGTGATCCAAATATTGCATATAAATTCCAAATTTAATGGGGAATCCTATATTTGGTAAATCTTACAGCCCTTTTACAGAAGAATAAAGATTGAATGTGGCACGGAGGAAGGGTTTTGCATGACTGCAGTCATAGGTTTAACAGGGATGACAAATGGAGGAGTTTAGAAGATTGGCCTGAGATACGTTTCTTTAATGGAGTGAATGCTGAATGACTGGCGCTTTCTCACTGGAAGACGTTAGAGAACTAAGCAATTGTTGAGAATTCAAGTGAAATCTGGTGTGATGATGTGGTTTTTCAAACTTGCCATCTGAGGTATTGGGTCTGACACAGTGAATGGGCAGTTTTCATTTTCCCGTGTAAGTGTGTGTGTTCTGGAGATGGAAGGGGTCTTGGACTGGCAGGTCTCCACAAATATGTCCTGAATCAGTATCTTCTGTTAATTAATTAATTTTTTCATATAGGAGGAATTTGGGTAGCTAGGATTTGTTGGTTTTATTGTGGCTCAATTCCAGCACATCTTGAAATGGTTATTTTTCAAATGTTTTTAGTTAGAAGTACCATATTAAATCCATCATCGATAAAGAATAGAGGGTTATTTATTGGAGAATATTCTTAGTAACATTATTTATAATTTGTAATAATTTAGAGAAGCCAGAAATGAGAGATAACCCAATAATTATCTATATCTGTTATTTTGCTAATGAATATCTATTTTTGACATCTTTAATTAAGCTAATTTTCCTCTCTCTCATGATCCTAACAAGTTTCAATGACCACTGCTCCATCTTAATACCTAAACAAAGTCAGCTAATCTTTTGCAAGAAGTAGCCCTGCTTTAAAACAGGGCTTCATCATTATAATCTTGGTCAGCTAATATATGTGTAGGCATCATTTCCATATCTGAACTCGGCATTGGGTCATTTGTATATTTTCTTCAAGGCTATGCATAATCTTCCCAAGTGGAGGGGACAAAAAAGCAGTCATTAAAAAAATCCATTTACATAGCTTGCAGTTATTCTTGCTCTAGAATTACCCCCCTTTCCTTCAGTTAAAAAAGATAAAGGCTATTGCTGATGGTGATAGGGAAAATGGGGTTGAAGCAGCCTTTTGTTAAACTAGGCGCAAAGCAAATTTGTTGATATTAATTATTGCTCTTTTCCCTGCTTCATGAAACAAAGTGATCTCTTCAAATATAGCTATCTAATGACATACTTGATGTTTTTTACCATCAACGCTTCAGTGTTATGTTAGACGGCTTCTGGGTCTAAATTGTATATTCTATAACGCCAAATAAGTATTTTTAAAACTGGCACGACACATTCCTTGTTGCCTGGGAGCTGAATGCTCCCACTGCATTTGTCATAATTGTTTTGTGGTTAATCCTCTCAACAGCAGGGACTCCAGGTATTTATGGCTGCCCTTGCTCTGGGTCTTCAATTATATGACCTGACGTGAGGATGAATCCATCAGTAACAGTAGGCTGTCCTTTGCCCATTTCTCCATTTTATTATTTCATTTATCCCTAACAAACTCCATTTGCATGTCATTAGTAAAGTTCTCAGTATTTTTCAATAGCTTGAGTGGCTGCATTTTGGAAATGACATGAAGGTTCAGATCATATACGTGTGCTTATCCTCATGTTTTACTCAAAGCTATGACCTGCATTCTTTAGTTTCCTTCTCAGTAATTTCCGTTATAAGTAAAATGAAACAAACCTAAATAAATTTTCTTGAAATAGTCAATGATTTACACATAAAACACTTGAGATAGAGCATACTTTTCTTCCCTTTATTTTCAATTCATTGTGCAAATAATACACAGGTATTACAATTCCTACTAATGTTAATTGTCTACATGGGAGACAATATTGCTTTTACTCTCTTCTGGTGTGTGTTTTATGTGATTTTTGGGGGTGTTAAAATGATGCATGCTAAAATCACAATTCATACTCTTTAAATTATGAATATCTAATATAATTGACCAACTAGCCCATATCTGAAGCTGAAAGTAAAATATGTAAATCCCACCTGGGAAGGTCTTTATTCTGAAAGCTATGTCTTGCCCTTCAAAGGTTTTTTTCATTGTTGATGCCAACAACCAATATCTACAATCCTTTCTCTAATAGTAGAATGCCTCTCCCCAACCAGGTAAAATAACAGTGTGTATATAAGTAATTTCGGGGAAGACAGAGGTGGTCTTAAAGGTGAAAGAAGGGAAAAGACAAAATTATCTTTCCACCAAAAGCATTCACTTATTTTAAAAAAGAATATTCTCTCCTATATGATTTAAAATCTAACATTTTAGGAGGCACATGTAAGTTCAAAAATATAACAATAACAATAGAAATTCTTGCTGTTTTGACAACAATTTTCCACTTTCTTTTTGGCTTGTTGGGGAAGAAAGAAGGCATTTAGATACATGCAGAACATGTAATCTCAGGATTTTCCATATTTATATATTTTTTTCCTTGCATTGTATTTTCACTACCCAAGAGCCCAGGCTGTTATTTTTTTTTTCCTGAAGTCTGAAGATCACCCCATGGATTAACAAATGATTGAGGATTCTCTCTTAAAAGACTCTTTAAAAAACTGTCAGAATCAGCCTGAGACAAAGATTTATTATGAACTATTTAAAGGGCTTAATATATGTATCCCCAATGAGCCCTTGGAGCAAACTAAAAAGGAAGAGTGGAATTCTCAAAGAATAGGAAAAATTCTCCAATGCCCCACTTTCTTCACACCATGATTACTGTTTACTCAAAGGATAAAATGCCTAACCTGTCACACAAAGTCTTCAGAAGCCATAGTCCTGCTGATGTACAGTAAAAGCAATACAATGAAGACCGACAGTAATGTGCTTGAGAAAGGCAGCTGTAATTTACTTTCTAACCTGTTCACTAACACACTAATGTGGCTACATCTTGTAGCAGGAGCTGATCCCTGACCCACGTAGCAATCAAACAACTACCCGAGTGTTGGCTGTCACAGAAGCTGGGACCGTCACCTTAATTACACGTTCCTGGATAACAAACCTTCCCTTAATGAGCAACTTTTCTTTTATGTGTGTTCCAACTCACCCCTTCTGTCCTTGAAAAGGCCCACTGCAGATGACTGTACTTGGAATCTGTGAAGCATATTCAAAAGTATTCTTCCTAACAGGTAATAAATACTACCTGAGCAGGGTGTTTGCTTTATGAGAATGCCAAGATATAATTAAAATCATAGCCTTGTACTCCTGAGATGCTCTAGAGAAGAATCACTCAGCACAAAAGGAAAGTTTTTGATGAACTTACAACTAAGCTTTTTTCTCTTTTGTTACTAATAATATTATTATTTAATGACTATCTTCTTTGGGACTCATATTTGGCAATGAGATTTATTCCTCTTAATATAATTTCTGCACTAGCTTTTCTTCTTTTTAGACATGAAATCTCTTTATTTTCTTATTATAAAACCCCTCAATTCTGTATTATCTGCTAATGTTGCCACAACATTTAACACAGGCAACCATGAGGGTCTTACATGGAGGTTTTACGTATACCTTGAGGAGAAAGAGTGCCTTTCACGTAAAGAAGACCATTAGCATTGAGGACAAAGAGCAAGGCGATCTTTACCGCAAGAGGGTTCACTTCACTAGTAACTAGCTCAGTGTGAGTTTGGGATAAGGCCATCAGACAGGCAAATGGTGCAGACTGGTGACTCGTTGAAGAGAAGGAAAGTCGGACTTGGGACCAGGTTGTTGGTTCAACTTCCATTTTATTTTAATCTCCTTAAGACTCTGCTGCTTTTCTCTTTAAATGTGTGGATATATCTTCTCTGTTAGACAGTTTTGGCACTGTTTGGTAAAGCACATATAGCATATGTATTTAGAAAATATATGTATTTAGAAAGTTCTAATGTATTTCCTTTGAGTAGCCATTTGCTGTGGAATATATGAACTAACCCATGTAAATCACTTAGTTTGGCACTTGATAAACACCTAGTAAATGTTAGCTTTTATGGCTGTAGTTGGTGTTGCTAATATCTCCACAGGCTATTTCTGACATCTGTTTTTAGGCTTACTGGGTGGATCAAGGAACAGGAAAGGATAGTAATGCTCAATGGTCTGCTGGGTCCCAGAGCAGCAAATCCCATCCTGGAATAACAACAGGGGTACCACTGGGCAGGATGATGACCACAGATACGGACAGCAGCAGTGTGCATGGGAATTGGACATACACCATGGAATTAGGAAGTCTGGGTTGTCAGCCAGGCTTAGCAACTGGGGAAAGCTCTACAGTCAGTCACCCAGGTTGTAGTGTGGTGGTGTGAATACAGCTCACTGCAGCCTTGACCTCCTGGGATCAAGCAATCCTCCCACCTCAGCCTCCCATGTAGCTTGGACTACAGATGTGTACCACCACACCTGGCTAACTTTTTGTAGAGGTGGGATCTTGCCATATCGCCTGGGCTGGTCTTGAACTCCTGGGCTCAGGTGATCCTCCTGCCTTGGCCTCCCAAAATGCCAGCATTATAGGCGTAAGCCACTGCACCTGGCAGCTGCTTTAAAGTCTTATGTCAGCTATGCATCTCAACAACCATCCCTTTTTCCTTATGAAAGGCATAATATTATGTGACTTGCCTAACTTTGGGAGGTTGTTGGGACAATCAAATAAATCCACGCAAAGGTAAAGTTTGATAAGTGTTAAGTTAAATTTGACCAGCAAACATTTGCTGAGTGCTTTTGAAGTACCTGGGACTGTGGTACCATATCAAATGTAAATCTGATTAATACTGGAAAAACAATCTACCTATAGACACATTACTACTTTGTTCTCAAAATTCATGTGTGTGCTAATAACTTCCGTTTATGCTATCATCAACAAGACTTTGGGTAACAGATTTCTGGGCTGATATATTTCAGAAATGGATAGGTATCATGAACCTGACTATAAGATGGTAAGAAAATTTTACAGTCACTGGTTTTTACTAGAAAATGGTACAGAATAAATGTGAACGTGAGAAAATGCATATGCCAAAAAAAAAAAAAAAAAAGAATTAGGCAAGGAATAAAAATGACGAGGAAGAAAGATGTAGCAGTAAGAAAGAAACTGGAGAAAACTGACGAGATAAAGACAAAGCACTGAGGGGGATGAGAAAAACACATAAAAATTATACAAAGTGACAACAAAATACACAAAACCGGAACCCAGGCACATTAAGGAAATAAGAGGAAAAAGAAGAAGAATGAAAAGAGCAAGAAAGCTACTCTTATAACCACACCATGGCTTTGAGTTTGCCAAGTCAGCAGTTCCTGGTTCTGGGCTGCATGTGCCAAAGACCTGTGCTTTGCCCAGGGCTAGAAAACTGGACAAACGTGAACTAACATATATTTGGGTACTCACTTAAAAAAAAAAAAGAAACATTACAAAAGCAGGTATTTCAAAATCTGCAACCATTATAATTTTAAACCTCAAAGCTAGGTGTCTGGCTAGGTTTTCTCACTAGCTTTTGTATTTTGTGTATACCAGCTTTGAGGTAGAGGGGATTAGGATTAATGCCAGGTGATTTACATACACAGTTAATTTAGTTGTCACAACACTCTTTGAGAAAAGCACCTTTATTTTTACTATTTTAGAGAGGATCTATTGTCTATGACCACGTACTCTCAAACACCCACTATTGCTTATATAGCATGGCCTAAGCTGAATCTAGATTTATTCACTGTAATCAGCTTAGAAATCTTTAACTTTCGGTCATCTCTACTGCAACATAATTTCACAGTCCTTCCTGACGCATGCAAAGAAATAAGAGAATGCAGGCAAAAGGATGGCAGGAATTTGGCGTGATTTAAATTTTTGCTTTATTTTCCAGATTTTATAAAATGAATATTTATTATTCTATAATATCTAGCTCTATATAGGTTTGTGGTTTTAAAAAGTTGGTGTTGCATTATCCGAAACTTCCCTGAAATACCACTTTCACCTTGCTCTGAATGGTTCAGATTTTGGGGAGAGTTGTTGTTGAACATCAATAATTAGAGTGCTTAACGTCCCCCTTATCAGAGGGAAGGAATCATTGTGCCTGTGCCACTGAACTCTAGAACTCCTTCTGACCTTTTGTCACTGAGGTTTTTCTCTCCTTGTGATTGTTTTTTTTTTTTCTTTTTGGCCATAATCAGATGGAAAAAGCCGCAGAATGCTTAGGTTATTCAACAAACTTACATAATTCATAAGTTTATGTAAATCCCACAGTGGTCTTCAAGCAGGAAAATGTTTCTCCAGCAAACTTCTTCTAACAGCATCGACTCCCGTTCCCTATTCAGTGCCTTCTTTGAGTGCTGTTATTTTAGGAGCTAGCCCTTTACAGAAATCTGCTTTCAAAACATTGTAGAGTCATATTTCTTCCCTTAAACATTTTATAACACATTTAAATGGAATACCACACCTTTTAAAATGAATGAATTAAAAATCTAAAGATTATATATGGATATAAGAAATAAGAAAATGTAAAGGAAATGAAATGCTACAGGGTTGACGGCAGCTGAGGACGCACAGAAGGATAGAGAAAATGTTGGGCAGAAGCGGAGGTGGGGGCAGCGCTCAGAAACAACAGCAACAAAAAGGAAGCGCAGAGCAAAAGAAGGGGCAGAACAACCAAGGAAAATACTCCAAACACAATAAAGGAGTAGAAGTCGCTTATATGACGTATCTAGAATAGGCAAACTCATAAAGGCAGGAAGTAGAATAAAGATTACCAGGGAGTTCCAGAGAGAAAAATGGGAAGTTACTGTTGAAGAGGTACAGAGTTTTGGTTTAGGATGATAAAAAAGTTCTAGAGACTGTGGTGGTGGTCGCACAACCACGTGCATGTACTTGATGCCACTGAAATGTACAGTCAAAAATGGCAAAATGATAACTTTTATGTCACTTATATTCTACCAGAAAAAAACGAGACTAGGGCGTATATTAATGAAACATGACATACTAATGAGACAAAAAAAAAAAACAGATGAAAATAAATGCAAAAGTAGACACAGAGGAGGAAAAACAAGATAGGGAAGAATCAGGATACAAGGGAAGGATAGAATGAAAAGCTATGGTTTCCGTCATGGCTAAGAGGAAACAGTAGCCGGAGTACCACATTCCAATTATTGATTATTCATTCAGCAGATATGTATGATTATGTATGAAGCACTTAGGCTCTGCTGGGGAGTGGGGAGACAGAAGTGAATTGTATAGATACTGTCTCTAATCTCAAGGAGTGTCTGTGTGATGACAGATTACAAAGGTCAATGACATAGTGTCTTGTCCCCAAGGAGTTCATGGTCAGTGTTTGTGTTAGTCTGTTCTCACACTGCTATAAGGACACACCTAAAAGTGGGTAATCTATAAAGAAAAAGGGGTTTAATGGACTCACAGTTCCACATGGCTGAGGAAGCCTCTCAATTATGGTGGAAGGCAAAGGAGGAGCAAACGCACAACTTACATGGCAGAAAGAAAGAGGGCATGCGCAGTGGAACTGCTCCTTATAAAACCATCAAATCAGCTGGGCACGGTGGCTCACACCTGTAATCCCTGCACTTTGGGAGGCTGAGGTGGGTGGACCACAAGGTCAGGGGTTCGAGACCAGCCTGACCAACATGGTGAAACCTTGTCTCTACTAAAAATACACAAATTAGCTGGGCATGGTGGCATAGGCCTGAACCTGGGAGGTGGAGGTTGTAGTGAGCCAAGATTGTGCCATTGCACTCCAGCCTGGGCGACAGAGTGAGGCTTTGTCTTAAAAAAAAAAAAAAAAAAAAAAACCACCATCAAATCTTGTAAGACTTATTCACTATCATGAGAAAACAGCACAGGAAAAACTAACCCCATTATTCAATGACCTCCCACTGGGTCCCTCCCTCAACACATGGGGATTATGGGAGCTACAATTCAAGATGAGATTTGGGTGGGGACACAGCCAAACCATGTCAGTGTTTATTTAACTTTATTTTGTAGATAAATCAGTGCTTTTAGTGAGGCCCTGACTTGTGATGGAGCCTGGAATTGTAGCCCAAATTAAGCGTACACTGGGACTGGCACCATAAGCCCATTCCAGTGCAGGTGTATAGAGCCTCCTGATGTAGAGCAATCTCCCCCACGTACAGGCAAGAGCAGGAGAGAGTAAGCAACCTGCCCAGGTTTATCCTGTTCCCCAGGAACAGAGTTGGGACTACAACTTTGAAGAGTCTCCTGACTCCCAGCCCGATGCTCATTTAATTAATATAGATTTTAAATACTGAAAACCCACCTCAATTAGTAATCAGAACAGTAAAGGTGATTCACACTATGCTATCAAGTGCCAAGGACTTACTGAAATAAAGAGAATCAGAGACGTTTTACTTTCAAGGGCTCAAGGGTCATTATTTTATAGGACAGCAACAAATCATATAAATATCAGAAGGAGAAAGGCACAATCAGAGCCAGATTACAAACACAAGCCAGAAACTGTTCCAGGATGACTAATGCAATAATATTGAGGAAAGTCACAGGTCCCTATTATAGTCAAAGTCACTTTAACTAATTGGCTCAAGCTATAAAAACATACAATCTGGGTCAAATGACACTCCTGAACAAAGCTTCTCTGCTCAGACATTATCTTAAATCAAAGCTTCCCAATATGAAGGCAAGAGAAAAAGAGAATGTCTAGTTTTCCTGGGAATCATGAGCGATGTCAAGACTGGCTTATTTCGTAACTGCCAGTTTTACATGTCTACAGACAATGATGGTGATTTTCTTTCTTCTGTAAGCATCACTTCATACATCAGAAGTAAGATTTCATTGAATCTAAGACCCATCCATCTTAAGATGCCCCATCCTTTTGTGAAACATCAGGAAAGAAAATATCACTGCCAGATATGGGATCATTAGGTGGCAGTGACTGTAAGGTGCATCCCAAAGTCAGAGATGTTTAATATGTGAAAAAAATAGAATCAATGGCATAACGTAGTTTCGATGCTCCAGGATAAATTTGATAATTATCTCTCTTGCTTTAAAAAGGGAAACAAATTAAAGAAAATATAGCTAGTACTGTTGCCTTCTTACCCAAAAAGTCTTCCTTTCTTCTTTATTTTTCTAAAAATTACCCAATTTTCCCCCAGGCATTTATGTCCCCCCAAGTATCCATCTTCCAATGCCCAGCTAGATTCTTCAGGGAAAGCAAGCTCAGCCTCAAGTGTGGATTGTGATTGGTGTAAGCCATCGTGGGGTCCAGTTGCCCACAACTGGTGTCAGAATTTATTCAGTTAACAAGTATTTAATGAAGTTCTACTAGAAGTCACTGTTCTACGTTGTTTTTGTTTTGTTTTTAGATGGAATCTCACACTGTCACCCAGGCTGGAGTGCAGTGGCGTGATCTCGGTTCACTGCAACCTCCACCTCCTGGATTCAAGCAATTCTCCTCCCTCAGCTTCCCCAGTAGCTGAGCTTACAGGCGTGCACCACCACACCTAGCTAATTTTTTGTATTTTTAGTAGAGACGGGGATTTCACCATCTTGATTAGGCTGGTCTCGAACTCCTGACCTTGTGATCCGTCCACCTCAGCCTCCCAAAGTGCTGGGATTACAGGCATGAGCCACCACGACTGTCCCTAAGTTTTGAAGTTACAGTAGGAAAGTGAAGGCTGGGGGGAGAAAGAAAAAAATGTCTCCCTAATAGAGCTTACATTCCATTAGAAGAAGATTTAGAGAAAAGATATCTAGTGTGCTAGATGGTATGAAATGCTGTGGGGATAAATAAGACAGAGGATTAACATAGGAAATGAAGAGGGGAGAGAGTTGTAATTTTAAATAATGTGGCCAAAAAAGACCTCATTGAAAAGGGGGCATCTGATTACAGGTTTGAAGGAAGGAATGTAGTGACTCTTTTGGATATCCAGTGGGATAGTGTTCCAGGAAGAAGAAACAGCCTGCAAAAAGGTCCAGAGGTAGGAACATCATGTGCTTGAGGAATAGCAAGGAGGCCAGTGTGGACACAGCAGAGTTGGGGAGGGACAGTGATAGGGATGAAGGCAGAGGGATGCTGAGATGTGCTGTGTGGACATATCACAGATATGGCCCTGAAGAACTTTGGATTTCACTCTGAATATGCTGACAAAAGTCACATGGGAGCTTTCTGTAGAGCTGAGGGCTGATCTGGCTTTTGTGTGAGACTAAAGAATAGAGGATGTGAGCATGATCAAGGAGGCTGCTGCCACAGTGCAGGGTGACATGGTGGCAGTGACAGCGGTGAGATGGGGTCAGATTCAAGATGTATCTTGAAGCAACAGCTGACAGCACATGCTAGTGGACTGAATGTGGATCTCAGAGGGAAAGAGATGCCAAGCATCAAGCCTGCCTCCAAAGGTGACTACATTGGCACTGATGCAATTCTACTGTGAGAAGTTAGGGAAGCCTGCCAGATGGGGCTTTTGGGAGAAGTTTTGCTTAAACTTAAAAAGAGGCCTCCTCCCCAGCCCAAAAAGCAAAGATGCCCTGTCTTCATCTGGACATGGCTGGAGACTATGGTTATTGCTACCAACTTAACTAAGGGTGAAGGCTGAGGATGAGACCCATATGTTGAGGGGCCAAGAGAAGCAAGATGGAAGGAACCTGGTTTTTTGTAATCATGTTGAGCTGCTGAATTAACCAGCCTTGGGGTTGTACTTGCTCTGGACTTACACATGAGACCTTGTAAATCAATTGAGTTGATTACAGAATTGAACTAATCTCCGTTGGCAGACAGTAGGTGATAAAATTTGTACGAAACTCAGGACTTCGAGCGTGTGGCTTGGCTTTCCCGACAAGGAACACCTCCAGTAAGGGAGAAGGAGGGATGATCGTTTTCAGAAGGGTTGGCTCTGGGATAATTGGGAGGAGTAAGAGATGAATATGGCAAAATGACCCCAAGCAGTATAAAGTGCCTCCTGTTGATGAGAGGAGGGGGACACATTATAAATCGCAGGTTTATAATTAGAATGAGTCCTCCAGTTTGCCAGTAAAGAGTCTAGCTTTCAGAGCATTTCCTTTAACACCTCTCCCTCCCATCCCATACCTCATTTACACACGGCCTGCACTGCCCACTGTAAGAATGAACTGGCTTTCTTAGGTTCTGGTGTGTATCATGAATTAAGCCATGGAAACATTCTGCAGCCTGGTACAGCCCATTAACAAGTCAGAGACATCACTTTCCTGGTGATATTTGACTTCATTTAGCATTGTACAAAGTGTGCCATAGGAACTGTGGGTGGGGTCTTGACATCTAGGTTATCAGAGGCAATGGTGATTTAAAAAACAGTAGTGATTACATGATTAAGGCAGGGATTTTGTCTTAAGACCTTTGTCTCAAACTTGAATATCCTTACACTAAAAAAGTTGTGCATTTGCTCAAAGTGCAGGAACTGGCTTTGTGGAGACAGCTGCCTTTGTCTCATTTGAAATATTTGACTTCTCTTTATGAACCCAGGGTATGAAGCATGTCTGCATCTTTCTTGCTTGCGTGGACAGCTAATATCATTCATAGCAGATGCCATTTGAATGCGTGTTATTGTAGAATACAGATCAGTTACATCGAAATCGGTTGGCTTCTCGTCATTTGGTGGGGGTGGTTTAGCTTCACCTGTGCCAGCGCAGGCTAGGACATGGTACAGAAGCAATCCCTCCAAGGGGTAGACTCTGGCTGCAAAACCACCAGGTCCTTCCCATCACTGCCCCTCTTCTGATTGGTGTTTTTTACAGCTCCCAGTGATGGGAATTTTTAGAACAAAGTGGAGTACTTGGAGTGCTTATTTGCATGTCAATTTGCAGAATGCTTCTCCAACTTTTCACCATGCCATAGTGATGCTTTTGTATCTCTTCTGCCTGAGAACAAACGGAGAGGAAGGGCTCGAAGTGGGTCAGCACAGTGTCCTGGCACTTCCTTTGGCTGAGTCTCTGCCCAACAGGGTAGAAGCCAGACTGTTACTTCTCCCTGGCCCCTCAAATCCCCTAAGCAGCCGTGCAGAACTGGGAGGTCTGCTCTCTTTATTGGGGGTTTGGAGTGAGCAGGCACCTGACCATGGGAACGTTACTGCTCTAAGTCACAGGCCTTGTGTGAGTGACCCTGGTAGGAATCTAATGATCGCAGCTCGCCCTGTTCTGACCATCTTCCCTTTAACCTGACCCTTGCCCATCCACACCCCCTCGCTGGGAATAATAAATGTAATGGGTAGGTGGCAGAAGAAAAGTAGGATTTCTTTTCCTTTGGGACAGTATCCAGGTCCTGTCATTATAGTAAATCAACTGTAAGTATCCTGCAGCACTATCATAAAATGGACGAATGAAAACATTTTTTCTCCATCAAAAGATTCTTTGAAGTTATGTTCTCTGGCTGAATCTTACAGAAGAGTGTACAGGAAACAACATTCTATCTACGTTTATTTGGCCTGGTCTCTCTGTCACGCAGGGAAGTTCTATGTTGTAGTCTCAAAAGCATTGTCCGGTCGCATTTTAAAAAGCCCCAACTTCAGCCATCTCCCCTGGGACGGGCAGATCAGAAATCTGAACAGACAACACTCATCCGCCAGTTCAGCTATTGTTATGAAGGTGCTGCAAAAGAGGCATACTGCACGCTGAATTCAAAATAGATTTTTCCCTGTCACCTGACATTCTGTATATTAAAACAGTATTATTAAAATCACATTAATTTTATCCTAGTAAATTTTTAATGTGCAGTTATAAGATAATCAGGGAAGTTTTATTATACAGTGCATGCACGTATGTATTATAGCAATAAATCCTGGTCTGGTAAAAAGAAAAATAATAATAGTAGAAGGGCTTCAGTCATAAAGGTGAGAGAGTTGGAGATGTGGGCTTGCTCCCAGCAGAACTTTTAAAGCAAATATTTGAGAAGTTCTATGTCTGGCGTAAGATCAGGTTATGACCTGAGAAGCTTGGCACTTTGTATAAATTTTTGGATCTTAGAATATCTGGCTACTTGGTAATCCAAGTTATATACTTCCCATGTATATAACCAAAAAAAGGTTTGTAAGATATGTTCAAATTTGTCTAGCTTATTACCGTGATTCTAAAGCATTCTCAATTTCTGTAGCTACATTATGGAAGCCTCAAATAAATAAAAGTTAGTATTAGAGTTAGTTCTTGGGATGTCCTAGGGACACTCCGCCTACAGCACAAAGTCCTGAGGCCAGTACTTCACTTGGGGCACTCTTTTTTCCTTTCCTCGGTGGTGCGCTATCTGGATGTGTGTCTCCTTGTCGGCGCTGACAGCAGACAGTGGTCAGGAGCAGGGCACGCCTGATGAGACCAAGCATTTGTTTTCCAGCCACAAGGGTAAGGGCTTGTTGGAGAAGAATGCAGCCTGGGCTTAATAGACAGAGACTTGATCATTATTTTAGTGGTTTTAACACCGGCACTTTGCTGAGGTTCTAGTGAGTCTGGTGGATAAGAAGCTGTGTGCTTCACAAAT
This sequence comes from Sapajus apella, assembly GCF_009761245.1. Classification (NCBI taxonomy): domain Eukaryota; kingdom Metazoa; phylum Chordata; class Mammalia; order Primates; family Cebidae; genus Sapajus; species Sapajus apella. Next base: position 9,256,071 of record NW_022436990.1, read on the forward strand.
GACCCTCTATTAACTCAGGGTAACAAAGATAAGATCTCAAGCCTAGCAGTGATTCCTCAAGCTATTTGTCCCCATTCACAAATTTCTCAGATCCAAGCTCTCTACCCTCAACTTCAGCTCTATTCTAGATCTAAAATATGGGAACTGCGGATGTCTCTGTGTTCTGATTTATTTTTTAATTAGAGATTGGAATTGGCGTTCTGCTCACAAGTTTTGCCTTTGTCACCAAAGTCTGACTGTTGTTAAATCAAGTCTCATTGTGTTAGTAACTTCCTATGACATTAGCAGAGATTAAATTTGCTAATGTAATATGAAAATCACTAACATAAGATGAGTGCAAATAGAAATCACAATCTCCACAGACTCCCTAAAGGTAATGTTGAATGTGTAAACACATCTCTCTAGTGCTTTGCTCTTGATAACACAAGTGTGAGTGTTGAAGTCGCCACTTCCATTTACCTTAAATGCTCTCCAGGCTGGGCATGGGGCTGTGTGCACAGTGTGTGGGAGAGGAAGGGAGGGGTCTGTAAAAAACGCAGGCAGGATACCTATCAACCACCCCATATGCATGGGGAATATTTAGGTCCTGAGGAAGGGCAGGCTTATTTTCTTCCTCCTCTTATTTGATGAAGCAGGAAGAGAATGGGTTTGAAGTTAGAAGAGCCACGGTGAGGTTGGCTTTGCTGTTCATTAGCAGGCGGTAAACCTTTGTGGGCCTCCGTTTTCTCATCTAGGAAATGGTGATATGTGGATTCCCACAACAGGGCTGGTCCTTGTGACAATCAAACACAATAATGGATGTGAAAGCGCTTCTCACACTGGAAAGCACTTAGCAAATGTTATTCATAATATCAACTCCCCACACTTTGCTTGTGCTGTTACTTTCTGACATCATCCAATTCAGCTACAAAGTCAACTAAAACTCTTGCCCTCCTGAGTTATTTATTCAGAGGGGAGGCTCTGTTCTCCAGATGGCCAGGGATGGGAAAGTGGGGGCGGGAAGTAGCAGAGAGTATGAATTTGCTTCTGCGACTCCTGGCATCCTGTGATATTATTCATCAGCCTTTGGGGTGGGATGGTTTTTCCTTTAAATTTGAAATAGCTAGAATTTATCTTATAAGGAGCTGATTAACTTCCTATTCATGAACAACCACCTTTCTCCAGGGGACAATGACTGACTGACACACACAGGGTATGCTTTGGTGCCATCTGCAGAAATAAAGCCGCTATTTTTGTGAATAGAAAAGAGCTTCAGTGCCATAGGCAGGCAGAAGAATGGAATACAAAAGCCACTTGGGTGTTTTGGAGAATTGTCCACTCATTCAATCAATAAATATATGGGGATAACACCATCTCACTTGGAGTTTCCTGTCTATTTTCATTCAGTAGTAGATCCAGTCTCTCAGTATACCTACCAGTGAAGCCAGTTTTCTTGTCCTTACTTTGCAAGTGGAGAAAATGAAATACCGAGGTGCTGAGGTCTAGTAGAGGCAGATGGTAAGCTAGAATCTGCATGACCAACCCGTAATCTCAGTTAATCCCACAAAAGACCCACACACACTAAGGGACAACAGTGCCTCATATGCTGAGCCCGGAGTGACCTGGTCTCGTCCTTTTTTCAGAGATGTATTGCTCTTTGCCTGCTTCGGCTGAATTTTTACTTGCTGGGTTATTTTTAATTTTCCCGTCTCGCTCCCCCCACCTCCATGTGTCTGTGTTTTCTAGACTCTCTAACTATTCCATGACTCAAATACTTTTAAATAATTCTTTTTCATCGACAAGTTTTGCCATCTTGCTTTTCATCTTCCTCTTCCAGGTCGTTATTAAGACTCTGAATAACGCCTGTATTGGTTTTCTCCCCTGGGCTCCCCACAATTAACCTCTTACTACACAAAGAAATGGCCTTTTATTCCAACTTATTGCCTTCCATCTCTTAACTAGTTTTTAAGATGTAACAGAATTTTAATGCTTGCCCCATGGTTACCAATTTGGCTTAATAGCCTCTTGCAAGGATTATTATTATTTTTTTTTCTTTCTTTCTTACCTAAAGTCTTTTGAAAGTCAAAATGTATCACACCCACCAGTACTCTCTTTTATCCATGGTTTTGGGGACTTTTTCAAAGGATTCTAAAGCACCCAGGTCTTCTCCAATTTGCTATTATTCTATCACTGCAGGGTTTCTCCCCAGAACACCACCTTGCTCATTGAGAGGTCAGTTCTGGGCTCACTGTCCAGCCTGGGTGTCTGCAGCAAAACCTGCCTACCCCTAGAGCAGCTGCTGCCGCCATGAACACGGTGAGGTGTTGGTGATGGCCAGCTGCTGCTGCTGCTTTTTTTGTTTTTGTTTTTGGCTGCCCTATGACTTGCCAAGTAAGGACCACCAGCCCGTGGTGAGGTAATAAAATGTAATCTCTACTGTGGCTTTCTTCAATGTCCCCATATCCAGGACACAACTTCACATTCACCATCAAAAGTGTACTGTCCCTCACTACCCCGGTTCAGATGTTGCCTCACTGTGCTGTGTGGCACGCATGCAGGCAAAGCGGTAATTTAGCCGTGTTCTGTGGATCCCTCCAGCTTCTCCCGACACGCTGACCTATGGGGCTGCCTTTCCTCCAGGCCTCTTTCTCTGGAAGGACTCAAGGAAAGGCTGATAATTTGCCTTGATGTCTTTGTTCTTTGAATTTATTCTTCCTTCTCCTGCCCTCCATCTTGCCTGCTGAAGCTTACGTTCCTTTCTATTAGCTTCACTTGGGCTGGAATTCTCTCTTTTAAAGCATACTTTTCCAGCTGACTGCGTTCCTGCGATTTGAACCATACAGGTTTTTATTTCTCGCTCATCACTTCCTTTTTTTTGTTGTTGTTCTGGGACAGGCGAAGAGATTCTTCCTCTAATCAGGTATTCCTCAGCTGCCTTCATGCTGATTCTATGGATTTTAATTTGCTAAAGTTCCCTTCAGGCAGTTTCCAACATCCCGTTCCTGGGTCTTGCGCAGCGCTGAGTACACTGTTGGCACTCAGCAAATATTAAATAATCATCATTCTCCTTTTGAAAAAAAAGAAGAAAAAGAAACCAGCCGCTCTTGAATTCTGCTTGTCAAAATAGAACTATTTGTGTTCAAGTCCTCACTCCACTAGTGTCCAACTTAATTATGCTGAGGTCAATTTTGTTTTGCAGCTCAACAGCACATACTGTCTAAATCAGAATCAACTCCTCTGCTCCTCAGAAATAAATATATTCTGCCTTATTAATCATCTTGGCTTAGGAGTAGGAGACTGATTTGAGTACCCACAATCTGCTAGACTTTACCAAGTGTGTGAAATAAATGTTATCTCTTCCCTAAGCTTACACTGTTTGGACAGGAAGATAGAGGATAAATAATATTTTATTTTAATGGGTGTATTATTTAAATGGAGCTATTTCATTGCTGTTCCTCAAGTGATTTTCTTAAAGACAGTCTTTTCTTATGGTGAACCAAGAGGCTGCCCTTGGAGGCTTTTTGTCCCAGGCAAGCTCTTGTTCCTTTCTTTTAGGTTAGGCTGAAGAGGCGGTGAGAGGGGGCCTCTGAATCAGCTGCTCAGCACTGCTTCCTAGCTGTGCCACTTGCTGGCTGTGGAGCTTTGGGCTAATTTATTGACATCTCTGAGCCAAGTCCATCATCTGGAAATGGGATTAACAGTCGTATCCTCTCCTAGGATTATTGGGGGAGGACTGAATAAGTTAATGGTTGGTACATAGTTTCAAAGTAATATCATACTTTGAAAATGCTTGCCACATGCTAGCCATTATTGTTTAGATTTTATATTTAAGGCTGCCCAACAAGTTTCTTTTTATTCATTTCACTCCTGTCCAGGTGCCCCAGTGTCCACTTTATCAGACCTTTCTATCTTCCTGGATCATGAGAAACAGCCAGATCTATGGAGGAAGACAGGGAGTTTGGTGTCATCTAGGCCTTGGTCCAAACTGTGGCTCCACTGTTTCTAGAGTTTGGACGAATGACTGTAATTGTTCTGATTTTCGGTTTCCTCTGCTGTGAAAATGGGATTCATACTCCCTTACATGGATATTCTAAAGATAAATCTTTGGCATGTAGTGAACACCCAATGAATGGTAGATCCATCCTCCCTCTCCACCACCCGATTTCTTTGCTGAGTATGGAATTTCTGGGCCTCTGCTTACATACAGAAACCCCCTACTAGCTCATATTTTGATGTAAAGAAGGGATAAAGAAATGTAGGAGGCTGAGAGGAATTAAAGGAGAGGCAAGCTTTTATGTACTGAAGGCTCTCCCAGCTACGGTGCTAATGTCATCCCAGGATTTGTCATACTTGAATGAAAAGGGTTGTGTGGCCACAGGGCCTCCCCTAGCAGTTATATGTATATGGGGTGGAGGATTTAGGCTAATAACACATCACTGTATCCTCAGAGAATGCATTTTTCATTGGTCATTCACTTCATTTTTCATTTGCTATTTTTCATTATGGTATTAAACTGTGTGATAAATGAAAGGTAGAGGAACTTGACAGATGATTTGATTTCCACCCTTGTCAGATTATTTGGCTTAGTTTCCTTATGAAAATAGAAGACAAGCCCTGTAAAATTGTTCTTGTGGATTTGTTTTTCAGTATGTATTTCCCACCACTGCCATATCTAATCTATCTATTTACCTATGATTCAGCTACTGATCTGTATCCCACAGGAACCTGGATACATATTGACAAAATTTCCTATTTGCCACAGTGGCTAGTGTCTAAGGAACATCCCACATGAATGTCCAATTCTTTTTTTCTACATAGTTGCTCCACACCCTGTATTATTAGAGGCTTCAACTCTAGAATGCCACAAAAGACACAGGTTTTGCAACAAAAGAAAGTCTTTTTCATTCTTCTGTTTAAATATAATAGCAGATTTTCCTTCTCTCCTGGTAATGTGGAAAGGATAAATTCGATATTGAACACACGTTTGCCATTTATGGGCTGCCAAAGTCAGGGTTAGCAACATATCTTTATTTCAACACTCCCAAAACTTTATTGAAATGTATTATTGTGCATGCCTCTAGGGGGAAAAGGGAGCCCATGAACTCTGTAGGTGCTACTAACCTCATAGATAATCACACTGCCCTAGGAAGACAAAACTGGAAGGAAGGGGAGTGGGTGGGGGGAGAGAGAAAGAGAGAGAGAGAGGATGTACAACACCCATTTCCCTCCTGGTAGGTGAAAAAAAGGTTCTCAAATAGATCATGTTTATCTGTATTGTTGCACCTTTCAGCAAAACTGATGTGATATGACAGAAACAGTCTCTAAGTAGCAGCTTCACTTAGACAACAAACAAATAAAAATGAGATCACTTCCCCTATTGGACAGCTTTAAAAAAGTGGAAGAGATAGAATAAATCCTTATGCTTAATAATGGGGTTAATTGTGAGTTGCTAAGGCAGACAAGTCATAGAGAAATGGTTTATGAGCCACCTGCCTGAAACTGCACCCGTATTTTCACGTGTGGGTACACAGCGATGTCACTCTATTTTTCTCTTCTTTTCACCCAAAGCTTAGAAGTTATGTCAGGCTTTTATAAAAACCTTTTCTTCTAAACTCCCCATTAAGCAGCACTCAAAAATGCATGCTGAAAGTGTCAGTTATTAGCCTTGGTGCACGTCAAGCCGCTCTCTCCCTCCTGTTAATGTGAGCAGTTACTCTGCTCTTGACCTATTAAAACTTTGTTTGCTATTATACTTGCTGGCAAGCTAGTCATGTGGAAAGGTGTTGAGAAAATGAGCCAGTGTGTTCCCCAGGTGGTATAAACACTTTATCAAGCTGATCCCTGCCATGTTATGTAAACTATACCAGGTAGCATTCATTTTAAACAAAGAGATAAACAGATCTAATATGCTTCAGGGCATCATGCTTTATGCATGAACTCCTTTTTATTTTTATATTTGAAATTTTTTTTTAACACAATCAATTGTAATGCAAGGGAGAAGTAAAATAATGTCTTAACTACAACCATAGCCGTACCTCCAATTTCTAAATTCTGAGACTGATCTACTCAGTTAATCCCATGTTAAATTTTTAAATTCACACTTGACAATTAATTTTTAGCTATGATTCTCTTGATTGTTATAAGAACTTAAAAGTTAAATGAAGTAATCTGCAGAGATAAAAATTATATGTACACACACATTACAATTTATATGTACACACACTTTCATAACTTACATTAGCCATCTCATTTGTCACTTCAACTTGTTATCACGTGACTCCATTCTTTATTGCTAAAAATTCTCTAGGTATCACTGAATATTTACGTGCAGGGTAATAGGCCATAATATAGGATTTTACTTTGTGCTTTTCTACAGGTTTTCTTTCATTCTCACATAGTCCTTTGAAGTGGGTCTGATTACTGTATATCCATTTTACAGATAAACATATTGAGGCTTAGAAAGTAGAATAACATGTCCAAGGTTACCCAGTTCTGAGATGAGATTTAAAGTCAAATGTGCCTGACTTCGGAGTCCCTGCTCTTGGTGCAGAGTGGTGGAGGAAGCTCTCGGGTCAGACTACTGGGTTAAAATCCTGACCCTCTTGCTTATTGGTGTGTGATCTTGACATGAGTTACTTAGCCTCTTTGAGATTTTTTTACTCACCTGTAAAATGGCGTGAATCACAGTTCCTATCTCAAAGGGTTTGGTAAGAATTAAACCAAATAATACATGTACAAGGCCTGGTGCATAGGAAGTTCTCACTATTTGTTGCTATCATTGTTGTTGTTAATATTATCATTATGTATTATTGCCTCACATTCAGGATAGTTGAGGATTTTAATTATAAATGATAAGATTATAATTTAAACCAGGAGTTTCTTAACATAGAAAGGAAGTCCCCTGATCCTGGAAAAATTAGAACTTATGAGAATAAATGAAGAAATGATCGAATGAATGATGTATTTATTTAAGAGAGAGTCTTGCTCTGTCACCCAAGCTGGTGTGCAGCAGTATGATCATGGCTAACTGTAGCTTCAACTTCCCAGGCTTAGGCAATCCTCCTGCCTCAGGCTTTCAAGTAGCTGGGACTACAGGTACATACCACCAAGCCTGAAAAAAAATTTTTAATTAATAATTAATTTTTTTTTTTTTTTTTTTTGTAGAGACAGGGGTTCTCGCTATGTTGCACAGGCTAGTCTTAAACTCCTGGCCTCTGGCAACCCCACCTCAGCCTCTGAAAGTGCTAGGATCATAGGCATGAGCCGCTGCGCCCAGCCAAGGGGAATTTAATGTCATAACACTATTCGTTAGAACATGTATCTTTTGACTGTAATTTTGCAAGTTCTACATTAAATAGTACAGAAATTCTTCTACCTCAATCCTGTTCCCCTTCTGCCTCCATCTAATGTGATTTCCAAAGGAAATATATTGACTTAGGATGGAGTCTGCATTTCATTATCTACAGTATTAAACCAAAAGTCCTAATTCAATCAGAAAGTTTGAGATACACACACACACACACACATACACACAAATAAATATAACGTGCCTTCTAGTTTAAGTGGAAATTGTCAGGTGGGTATTTTACACCCAGAATTATCAACCTAGGGCTTATTTTTGAAGAAGAGAATGTACGTTAACTAGCAACCCCAGCTCCCTCAATCCTTATTGACAAGAGTGGTTTTAACATGAGCCTGCCATTCAGACCGCTAATTCTATTCTCACTCCTTGTCTAATGTGGGTTAGAGGAGGTCTCTGTCTTCTTCCCATCCCACCCGCCCCCACCTCAGGTTTCACATTCACATCTAGAACAGGAGCTGGCAAATGACAAGTTACTCTTAAGATAGGAACCCCTGCAGATTATGAGCCGATCGATTGAATGTTAGTATTCTTCTAGGTTATACATAGAAAAAGTCATGTCGACCAGAAGAACCAAACAGGTCTCTGGATTCGGAGTCAATCCACTTTCCTCACATGGACCCAACTTCTGTTTTTCAGTTTCCTTATTTGATAAGTAAGAGCTATTAACCTCACAAAGTATTGCTATTTGTGGTGTATTTATAGAATAATTTGTTAGGATTATTTGCATCTGCACTGAAATTGGTTTTGAGTTCTTTCCAACTGGAGAGATCCATCAAAAGCACTGAAAATGAGTGAAAATGATAGGAATATGTTCCAAATGCAATAGAAAGCCACTCTCCCACCAATTGCATTTTTGGCTGAATTCCCTTCTTACATAGCCAAGATAACTCTGTCCAAGGGACAGGGATAACTATTGATACTGGGTGAGAGCAATAACTGGGTGACCAATACCATTTGCATGTTTAAAGAGAATTTGAAAGCGCATCACAATTAATATGGAACAGAGGACAGCCTCTCTAGAGAGCTACTTCTGAAAGGAACTGAAAATATTACTTTTAGGTATTTCTCCAGAAAGCTCTCCAGTGATTATCGTGCATCTTCTCTAGAAGTCTGAATAGTTTGATAATCTTCTTTTTTCCTACCACAGCATCTCAATTTTGTTTTGCTTTCTACACGATTGTTTCTACATCCTTCTCTTACTAGATTGTAAGATCCCTGAGGGTGGGTACCATTTCTTATTCATCTTTTTAGCCTCCAAAGCATTTGGTAGAGATCTTTGGCACACAGAATTTGGGTTAAATAAACAAATCAGCGAATGACCTAATCACAAATTGTATCTCATGAGTAGAGACTGATTTAGTATGAGCACTGGAAATACTAAAAAACTTGTTAAATGGATAAATGAATGCATGAGTGAGTGAAGGAACAGGTCTTTAAAGAGTTGCCCTTAATACTACTGTGTAGAAACTGTAAGACAAAAGGTGGCTGGGAGTGGAGCAGTGTCTCATACCAAGCAAAGCGAAACTGTTAAAACATTTTCCCCACTCTCTAGAAAAAATTAAAACAAATTAGTGACATTAATGAAAATCCAAGGATCAAAAACTAACAAAGGATTCTACTGAAACAGTAATTCCCACTCTCTTTTTGAGTCTGGGTCCACTTTGAGAATTTGAATGAATCCCTTTATTAAGAACAATGAGTCACATCCATACACAGCATTGCATATAGTGTTCTTGATATGGGATGACCAAACAGACCTGCAGGTTAACAATCTATGCTTTAATGAGGGCAGACTTTGAAGTTCAGGTTTAAATCATGAGATCAATGATCAGGCAAAATTATGTATTTCTGTTTTTGAAGTTTTCTCATTTGTGAAATGAAAATAATAAAGACAGTCCTAACCTCACAGGGTTGTTTTAGAACTGAAATGGGCAAACATGAGCATGTATTTAAAAATACTTGGTAGGCTGTGCAGCACCATATTCATGAAAGGTATTACAGTGATGGTGTTTCCTTGTACTAGGACAGGGCAGGTAATGGAACCCACAAATCAGTGACTTCATTCTCCTCTCTTTTCCCCTTTGTTTCATGGACACCCTCAAATTCTTTGTTCACATGGTTGCTTCTCCTGCTAGCCTATAAGCTCCACTAAGGTCAGAAATGTGATTGTATTCATTTGTATCTCTTCTACCTTTGGATCCTGGATGGTGCTTTATATATACTTGACAATTAAATAACATTAAGAAATATATTTTGGATAGTAGCTAAATCTTCCACACTGGGCTTAAACATGTGGTGGAATGAATTGTAGAGAAGTTAAAATATATAAGTAGATTGGCCAGACCAACCCCATTTCAATAAAATACTGTGTTCAGAAGCACACTTGCCTTATAAGTCCTGGACACAATCACTGTCTAGAGAAGGGGTGATTTATTAAGTAGCTAAAACATTCTCCCTGGTATAGGATAAGCTTTTCAGCCTTTACCTCCATTTGCGAGCAACTAAAAATTAAAGAACTAATAAAACCCAATCACCTAGAACTTCTTCCTGTAGACAGACTGAATTATAACTTTTTAATTTAGGCAGGTAAAGAATTATTACAATAGGACTCTAGGGCAGGAATGTGTTAATAAAATCATCCTCTCTGCCTTTTCATTTAAAATAATCCCTTGAGCTGATTAAATGAAATATCACTTGTTTAATAACTGACAGAACATTATTTTTAAGCACAAATGTTTTGCATATCTTTGCTCCCCACTTTTAATTCCAGGCACAGAAGGGTGGAGGCACTGACATCACACAGAGGGAGTCGAGCTCTGCGCTCGGATGCAGTTTGCCCTGTCATCGTGGCATCTATAATTTAGTGTGAAGCAGCGAGGTAGACAGAGCATTATCATTAGAAACCATTCTGAACAGGGATATAAAACACAGTCGCAATAACACTTGTCAGAAAGGTGACTCCAGTCAGAACTCATATCCATGAGTTTCAAGATAAATGCTGACACGGCAGCCATCCTACAAAGACTATTATTGCTTTAAAAAAAACAAGCCAAACCCCCAAACAAAGCAAACCCATGAACCTTCCCCAGAGTGAACAAGTTAGTATGAAGTTTGCATCTGGGGTGGCATAATCTTTCCATGATTTACAGTAAGCATATCCCTTCTCCACTTGGATAAGGTATTTTATGATGCCACAGAGGAAGGATCCAATAGCATTTTGGGTTTAATGATGTTAAGCTATTTGGAATTCTTTCCCCCCTGTTATTTGGAATATATGAGCTGTGCCCCTAAAACAGGTCATTAGCTGTGCCGTGGACGGGTTCATCGCCGCACCCACAGGACTCCTCGGCTGCTGCTTGCATTTTCCCTGTCTTCTACATTTAAAAAAAGTCTTTGACTTGGTACTAGGCTATGATTTAATAACCCTGTTCTGCTGACTTCATAAGCTGTGAAACCTTGGAGAAAAATCCCAAATCTGAATTACAGTTCTAATTACTCTGGCCGAGGCAAAGGGTTTCAGCATTGAATGTTCTATTAGTGCCCATTTCACATTGAGTGCTATTTGTTGCCAGAGGTTACAGGGCTGCATTCTGATTTGCTTTTCTCCTTTTCCACGAATGCAGCCACTTTCCTGGCACCCTTTCTGTCTTCAAGGCTGGAGGAGCTAACTGCTTGGTGATTCAGTGCAAATAATTTTTCCTGAGCTCCCAGAACTTAGAGAGTGCACTTCGGTTTCAGAAAAACAGGATCTGTTGCCAATGCAAATTTACAATTTAGCAGGGTTGTTTTCATCACAAAAGGATCTACTGTGATATAAAAGAATAATTAAGAAAATTATTTTCCTTTTACTTGATTGGTTGGTTTTAATGATATTTATTTTAAAATGATTTATTGATTATTACAGCTTTTATATGTTTGATATTTTCTAACAATTAAAAACGTTAAAATGAAAGCTTACACATGCACAAGGTTTTTAAAAAATCTTAAAACAGCACAGAAGTGTATACAGTGAGAACAAGCCTTCCTCCCAATTCTCACCTGAGATTTCCTAGGGTCTATCTCACAGGCCACCTCTGTGTTTCCTATGTGTCCTTACAGAGATGCTTATCCACATGCCGACACATGTGTGTGCATCTGCTTTCACTTGGTGCACAAATGACAGCAACCAATATGTTTTCTGTACCTTTCCCTTTTCTGCTGGATAGCTTGAAGACTGGGGTTCCATATTCGAATATGTACATCCTCAGCATTCTTTTTAATGGCAGCATACTATTTTAGCCCATGGTTTACTTTTATTTATTTAGCCAAGTCTCCACTATTGATTAATTATAGATCAACTCAATTGAAAGTTACAGTGGAGATTCTTAGAAATGTTCTTTATGCAAAGGATGAGTTTAAATAGGGAATTCTGCTAGAATATTTAGGGTTCCTTTGTGAAAGCTGTCTGAGGAAGGGAAGTATGTTAGGGGCTTTTAAAGCTAACATTTACGGAGGGTATGACTAATTCAAAATGACCTAAGAAGCAAGGTGTATGTGGACACTTAAAATGTTGAGAAAATGTTTTTTTAAGTTCTAAAAATGTGATTTATCTTCTTTGGGGAGTGAAATTATTTTACAACATAAGATACTCCTGTAGCAGTCTATGAGCATTTTCTGAGGGCTGGCGAGGCAACAGCTTTAATGTGATCTGTGTCTTGAAAGAAGTTAAGTTATGATAAATGAGATAACCAAGACTTCACATTCCCCTTCAAAGAACACAGAAACCACCCAGTTTCAGGGCAAAAGCCACAGTTTGTTTACTCACATAATGAAAAACAAAACAAAACAAAACACCTTTCTTTTGTATTCCTAAAAGCAGAATAAAAGGAAGTCATATGTTATATGTCTCTTGGCACCTGTAGTTATTTTTCAGCTCTTTGATGGTTAAGTTGAGTGATGACTTGTCATTTACTGTGAGTGCCTCACCAGAACCCTTGCTCCTCGAGGGCAGGTCTGCATCTGAGCTCTTTACTGTGGCCTGCCCAGTTCTGGCAGGGGGCTTTGCAGACCATGGGTTACATGAGTTGCAAGAGTCTCTATTCATTCGAAGTATAGAAGAAGGAAGATACGCTTCTCAAATATTAAGAACATAAAAAATACTTCCAGAATGAAAATTTCATCACGTATAATTGAACCCATTTGAGAGAAAGACAAATTGAGGAGAAAAAATAGGATGTCTAATAACCCTGCCTATGCTAGTTAAAGAAGTAATTATACAATTGTTTAGCATGTTTAACAATCTCTTACTCAAATATCACTCTTCACAATTAATATTGAAGTCTATATATTCCTGGTGGGGGAGGAAGAAAGTTCTGCTATTTTTGGTATAGAAGAATGTATGATTCTTTAGGAAGCTTTAGATGGTCAGCAGGTAAGTTACAGCTTCTAGGTGCACTTCTCTTCAGCCATCCTGGGTATCAGTTTACTGTACTTTCCCATCACCATTTAACAAGACTGATTAAAGGTTCAATCTGATCTAGTTACTTTTGGAGAATGGGCTAGTTGCTTATTTAACTAAAATGTTAGTAAAGACTGAACTCTTATTTGTATCGGTGCTGTAAGCACATTACCCCACCTTTTCCCTGGTCCTCATAATTCGAAAAATGAAGGTAAGCCTTTTCTGATTTGGAGAATAAATCATTCAAAACCTGTTCAACTGAACTTGCGATCATCCTAATCATGAACAAAAGTTCTGCCAACCCCCAGATGATATTCTTCTCTGTTATGTAAGCTCTGGCTGTGCCAGTCCAATCTGCCTGGGGGCAAATTCAGCCTTGAATTTGAACAGTATTGCTGTCTGATAGACATAGGTAGTAGGCTTATTTAGATGGCAAAGATAGCTCAGAGAAGTCTCAGTGATGTAACCAGGCATCTGGATATCCAATGGTGGTGACAAGAATCTTTAATTTGGCAAGATTTTCCTGCACTCTAAAGTTGGAGAACTTGAGACCCAGAATAGGCCAACAGGCAGCGGTGGCTGGCTTTACAAACATGAAGTAGAAGGAAGACAAAGCTTCGTAAAGCCCAGAAAGGCCCATCATTGAATGCATCACTCAAAAGAAACATGAACTAGTAGTTCCTAATTTGTGGAGAAACAGCCCTTAGGGGAATAACTTGGTATTCCAAGTTGATTTGGGCAACTCAGAAGTCAGTAATGCCTTTGTAGCACACGTTCAGTGGATTCTAGATGCAGGGGTGACTGCTCAACTTCTCTTCCCTGAACAAATCATCATGAAGTCATATACATTATATACGAAACAAAAGCAAGAAACAAAACATACTGAATTTTCTTACTAGCAACCAGGGCTTTGGGTTTACAGCAAATGTACTTTTCTTTCCTGGAAGCAAACTAAATTACATAGAGATTTAGTTAGGTGGAGGAATGAATTTCATCGGATAATCTAACTTGGATGTTGAAGTCAAACAGCAGCTGCTATGGATATGGTATTAGAGTATAAAAATCCAGGAGGCTGCTGTTCACCTACGAAAATATAAAAATCACAAGATAACCCCCAAAGAGTAATGCTGCACTATTTACTGAATGTGTTATTTTACTGAGCTTTTTAAACGAAACACTTCATGTTTTTAAAGCACTCCCATATTTATTATGTCTTTTGGTGGGTCCAACAACCCTGTGAATAAATAATAGTTTCATTTTGTGGGTGAAGAAGGTGGCTCAAAGTGTTTGAAGTACATTCTTAAGGAAAGCCAGTTGGCAGAGACAGAACCAAGAGTGGAATGTGGGTTTCTTTTCTAGTCCAGGGTTCTTTTTGTGCCGCCAATATTGTCTCATTAAAGGATTTCATTTACTTAGCACATAGTAGGTGGTGAGCAAATGCTAAATACATTAACAAATGAATAGTGACAGATCAGATAACCATTAGGAATAGAGAAATATTAAAACCTGGGGAGTTACAAGAAAAGAGTACTAATTGGAAGAAGATGAAAAGTTATTACTGCTATTAACAACCAATTTTGGAACTCTAATCATGACATCAAGATAGAGGTTTTCAAAACTGTTGTAATGATACCTAGTTTATATTTCTTAAACAGAAAAGAAAGTAATTTGTCTTCTTTGAGAGAAACAGTCAATTTTTCAACAATAAGATAATGGAAGTCATTTTTTAATGACATAGGGTAACCCTGCATTAAGTGCCACCTGACTTACGCAGGGAAATCCTACAGTTAAAGCTGTGCAGGCTTGAATCTCTGCTTTAATGATCAGCTAAAGTTTTAGGTCATTTTCAAAGTATAAAAAGGGATTGCTGTGGCAATCAATTCCTTTTATTTGTTCTTTCTTTTGTCTTTGTCACTTATGTAGAAATAGAAAACAAATTATCGCTATCCTATAGCTCTCACAAGTCAGAATAATTTAGTTTCAATAGACTTGGTGATACTGTTTAAACCTTGAAAGTTAATAAACATGGATTTGTAGAATTAAAAATATTGAACTATTGGAGTGCTACCAACTCACAAAATTAAAGTTTTATAACCCAAAGTCGAAGACTGCATTCCACAGTTTAAATATTTCATATCTGACATTTTCCAACTTGACAATGTGAAGTCTGATTTTGATTTTTCAATCCAATATGAGTTTTGGAGTTTAATTCAAAATCAAGATAAAACCATTCTGAGACCACCTTTTCCCGTTGTTCTCTTAATACTAGACACTATTATTTTCACTTTGGTAAAAAAAAAAAAACTTTTCTAATGTTGTGATACAACAATGTTACAACTAGGAATTAAACAGTGGACATGTATTGGTAAAGGGTAACAACCTTGAAAGTCAGAGTCTCTCATATCGTAGTATAGGACCAGATTTACATATAAATTATATTTAAAAAATTCTTTGAAAAAATACTGTGAATTATTACAGAAGCTCCCTGGAGGGTGACCATCAGAAAACTGAGTTAGGAGTCAAAAAGTTGGGTCATGTGGTTCTGTGAGGTCCTCGAAGAAGAACCTCAAATTACAGGAAGTAACCTTTTGTGACGTGGAGGTACTTAGTTAGTTGTATGGCCAGAATCGAAGTGATGCGGTGGTAGGATTTCTTGCTGCCTAAACTCAACAGCCAGGCAATATTTTTCTTTGCGAGGCTTTTAGAAGCTATGAAAGGCATCACATACATGATGGTAGAAGACGTACATGAAGCTATAAAGAGGCTTCTACCAAAAAGCAGACACGGAGAAATAAACAATCTGGAAAAGCCATCAGGGCTCACGTAGAAAGGCAATGTAACACTTAAAGCGATGTCTCTCTTAGATGGTCTTGCTGTTTCCACAGTGTCTGATGGAAACATGTTGTTTTGACTGTAAGGAAATTAGATAAATCAATGTAACTTAATGTTCAAGTTGGGACTATGAACAAAAATGAAGACCTCCATGTAAACACTGGTACCATTTTGTGATGGCTTTAGATCTGACCAATGAATGTTCATGTTTACTAGCTTGTATAAAATAAAGGGCAAGTCTACCCTTTATTTACAACAGATCTTTGACATTCTATACATTTTATCGGCT
>NW_022436990.1:9274470-9319470 GCF_009761245.1 Sapajus apella
GAGTTTATTCTCAATGTAGCTATTTGCTGAATGCTCTTATCTATTTTTAAAAAATTTTAAAGCCCCAGTTGGGGGTTGAGGGAAGTGTTCAACAACCCCAAGGGGCTCTGTGGTAATAATTCTACAGAACCCAAGGAAGCCAGTGGAAAAACGGGAGGGTTTTCTTTGCCCGCCTATGAAAGTGTACCATTGGCAAATGAAAGACATGAGAATTAATTTGAAATTAAAGTGCGCACCTGTCAAAGCTAAGATTTCACCAAATTCTGTGAATTCTTAGTTATGAGGTATTAAGTACCCAATTTAGTCAAGTGTTTACTCCATTACATTTTCACTTCGTTTCTCCTTGCACCAAACATTTCGCTGATCATTACTCATGTATGAGCTCTGAGCAGCCAGATTCTTTGACAGATTTTTAGGACCATGAACAAATGAAAATTAATCAAAGGCATGACATGCAATTTGCTAAATATGGGATCATAAAATTGTAATGTATTTACAGCATTGTCAAATTATTAATATTTTCTCAAAACAAATACCTTTTATCTGATTTGGAATGAGGATTATCTTTTGTCTAGTCTTTGTTCCATTTTATATTGTAAACTGTACCCCCATGTCCCTCAATTTCACAATATAAGCTCTCAGCAAAGGCCCAAATACCAGCAATTCTTTTAATTCTGTTGGTGGTGTGGGCATAAAATATAGCTGCTGGTGAATAACTCTTACATGGAACAGGGCTTCACCCAGATTGACAACTGTCTGATTGTTTATGTTTTTAAAATGTGCTTATCAAAACCATGTAGGATTGATGGGTGTTTTTAGATGAAGTTATGTTTTTGCAACAGACTTAATTTAGGACTAAGGTTAAGGCTTAGGATAAATGAGTGCATTAGATGATTAAAGCACATTCGTCTTGTGGAACATTGAAGTCATTTATTTATGACACTTAAAAACAAGCTGGGAAAGAAAGCACCATGGGCTTAACGAATCAGTTTTTTTTTTTTTTTTACAAGTGTTAAACTAAAAATAATGACTTTTTTAATGGAACTCCAAAATATGCCAGTTTACTGAATATCCGGAGGCAGAATCAAATATGCGGTGGAGTAAACATGATGAAAAAATATTAGAATTAATATTTTCAACACTATATATGTGTGTATACATACCCGTCTCTGATTTCCAACATGTTTTTTAATTGAAATGACTCTTTTATTTGAGAAACGAGGTTTTCTGCCTCTCTTTCACATGTTCTCTTTTATTTTAAATAGAAGATTTTCTGATGGTATAGGAATTTGGACGATTGTACTGCCCTGTACTCAGTATGATAAAATACCTTGTCAGGGGTGACCGGATGGCTCAGGGGACTGGTAATGGGATATACAAAGCCTTTCACCCACAGGTCATTGGCTTGAATTTTGTCCAGGTTGGCAGTGACTAAAAGTCATTAACATCTCATGACTGCTTGGTGGCCTATGTGAAATGAGTTTCTTAATTTATTTATTTAAGTCCATATATAGTACCTATGGCCAGGGCGTTTGGGCATCTTTCTTGCTTTTACAGATGCATTCCACCAGATCAACATTCATTTTAGTTCTCAAGATTGGTGATGAACTGAAGTCCTCCTACACAAAATAAATTGATTCATGTAAAGTTCAAACCGATACTGAGTCCCGCCACACTATTTCTCCAGCACAGACTGGAATGCTGCATGAAAGCTGATTCGACAGTAAAAGGAGCCTTAGGTTGTGGAGATCCAAGGTCCAATTCTGGGTTGCCTAGTCTTTAGTGGTGCATTACCCACGTTGTGGCTGTGGTCCTATCACAATGGCCCAGCCAGATAAAAAGGGAAAATATCAGTCAAGCACGTCATACATGCCATTCATCAGCTAAATCATCGGGTTATAACCAGAACACATTTTAATAGGCCAGGCTAGAAGCTGCAAACCCTTGGAGACTAACATCAAGGTCTATTCTAAAGTGGAACTGGCCAGCCTCCAAGCTAGCCTTAGCAAAAGGGAAATCAGCAGGCGTATCTCAGTGTGCAGAAGCTAGGAACAGTGGGATGGACCTCTGAGAATAAGCATTATGCATCTCTGTTAAGCTTTAAGAAAACTGAGTATATAAAAAATGTGAATCTGTAAAATAGAACTTGTAAATTATATAGAGGTTAGGGAGAGGTAAATTATCAGTTTCCAGAAGAGTATTTCCTCTTAAGTGGAGTCTTTACAAAAGGACTCCATGTAGGGTGTATGCGTGTATCTGTGGGTATGTCTGTGTGTCTGTGTATTTTCAGAAGCACATCTTTTGGGTACTATGATGTGTGTGGCATTTGGACTCTTTATTGCAGTAACTGGAGCATCGTGTCAGTGAAGCCCAAATTTAAGCCTTTCATGCATAGATGCCAATTTCCTATCACCTAACCCCTGGCCAGCCTTTCCATAAAGAATGAACTTGGTAATAAGAGAATGCTTAGTTCAACAGAATTTATAATACTACTAATCGAATACTGACTATGTGCTGTACTACTGTTTTAAGCATTATATATGTATTAAATTTATTATACTCTTGTAAGTTATGTTAATATATTAATTCATTTGATGATAAAAACAACAGGTTATCATTCCTACATTATTCTCCAATCTAGACCAGAGGGCTAAAGATTTATAATGGAAAAACTGAGGCACATAGAAGTTAATTAACTTGCTCAAGGTCACATATGTAGTAAGTGACAGAGTCAGAAGGTGAATACACGAACATGAGCTGTCTGGTTCTAAGGCCTTACGTACTACATTATTTGCACCTGATACAGAACTGGCTTAAGAAGTATGTCCTAAAATGTGAGTCAGGATTCTCATCTTCCTATACAGTAACTCTCAATTATTAGGGGAACCTGCAAGTTAACCAGACTTCAGATTTTAGAAGTCTATAATATAGGCAGTGCAATTTAACTGAATTCCTGCAAATCAGACAGAACAACCTAGTAACTGATTACCATCACTGCACTGCTCTGGGCAACCACAATCATATCTTTGCACCAAAATCTACTGGTGTATTGTTGCCACGGATGGAATAACCAGAGACATTTGTGCTCTGCCTAGATAAATAAAGAATAGGTAGGACAGGGTGGAAAAGAGATGTGAGAGCCTTCGGATCAAAGCCCAGGACTGCACTAAAAACTGTGGAACCTGGTCTTGTCTTAAAACTTTGTAGCTTGTTACTAGATTCATCTAGGGGCTCACTTTTAGGAAAGCTTGAAGGCCACCTTGAGGATTGATGAGAAACCTGTGGGAGATTTATCAAAGGAAATGGAAAATTTAACCTCTGAATGAGTGGCCCATCTGTGACTCTCCTTGCATTGGGTGGGTCTTGGAAGAAGAGAGCGGCATGGATCGGGGGAGTGGCACCCAGCTAGTAGAAACTAGATCATGTATAGTGCATAATCATGTGCTTTTGGGGTACTAGTAAGAGTTCCTCTTTAAAAAAGTTTCCCCAGTCAAACAAATTGGGAAAGGCTAGTTTCAAAAAATAGGTTTATTGATCTCACATGAATTTCACATTTTCACTAAGCTAACATTCAATTTCCAGCGAGAACATGGGCTGTCAGGTTTTTTTTCTTTGCTGTTTGACTCGGGAACCCAAGGGTTAAAAAACTACCTATTGGGTACTATGCTCACTACCTAGGTGATGGGATCATTTGTACACCAAACCTCAGTGACATGCAGTTTACCCATGTAACCTGCACATATACCCTCTGAACCTAAAATAAGAGTTGGGAAAAAAAGTGCATCTTGCAGAGCAGTTATGAGGAGGAGTGTATTTTGGAAGTGCTGTCTTAGACTTTCCATCAGCTGTGCATTTTAGAAAGCAGAGAAGATCAAGTGGTTCATTACAAACTGATACACAGATTTACCTAGTGTGTATAAAATGGAGACCTCTATTCACTGAATCTTTCTACAGAATTTTTTTGACTCCTATTGGGAGGTGGTTTATGTGGCTACAGGTACTGGGACAGCAGAGACATTTTTGGTAACTACCCCATCCCAGAATCTAGGACAAGGCCTGGCCCATGCATTTGCAATTAATGATTAAATGAGTAAAGAATAAAGATTAAATGAGTAAAGAATAAATGAATGAATGACTATTTTGTATATCGAAACTATAGACATGCAACTATGTTTTTACATATGAAATGTAAAATTTCCCATTCTGTGAAATGGGAAGTAGTTTCCTAAATATTGGTAATTTTAAATTTGCTTGTATGTTATCAACTAAGCTTCTACCTAATTTTGACTAACAGCAATTTGGGCTATCAATTGATACTTTTAATTCCCCTCTAACATCAGCCCCTGCTGTGTTTAATAAAGAGATAGCTGGACACAGGAGAGTAAGTAGTTTTAATTCTTTATGTGTTGCCATCAATGTCATGAATGTTCTAATTAGGGTTTTTATTTGGAGAGGATACCCTCTGACAAAGGAGAGGCACTGACTATCAGACTGATGTTTTACCGAAAACATACACTATACTTGAATAAAAAGAAACAGCTTTGAACTCTAAGCATATTTACATAATAGTTCATGATCAATAGCATATGTGATTTTCAGATTTTTTCAGATTTTATTACCAGTTGATTAAAATAAAGTGACAGTGGACAGACGGCATCATCAATTTCAATCATGTGTGAAAGCTTAAGGCCTCCATAGTTTGTAGAGTGTTAATCATTAGCTCCTGGCCCTAAAGACTGACCACAGGCATATTTCTGCTTTTTTCTAAGTGTTATCTTAATTCCAAATCATCATTTATTCCTTTGCAAAGCCTCTCAAAAATGTTTCTTCTCAAGGTCTACTCACTGATTTTTGGATTATAGAAATCGCCTCTTAAAGGACTTTTTTTTTGTTTCTAGTCTTCTCTGTTCAATCCATCCTGTACATTCTTATGAAAATAAATGAGCCAGTATCAAGTCCAGTGACATAAGTTTTCCAAGGTATAAGGAAGACTACCCAAATAGAGCTGCTGGGGAAGGATGGTGAGCATTCCCAGCTGGTGGTCTCAGGCAGGGCTTGGACAGCTGTTTTAGAGGGACTACTGAGAAGCACACTGAAGGAAGGGTTAAGTATGGAGACTCTGGTGCCAGCCTGCTTGGGTTCAAATTCTAGACTCTTCACCTATTGTCTGTATGACTTGTAAAATTTTAAAAATCTCTTCTTTTCTTAGACCCTTCATCTGTAAAATGGGAAAAATAATTATACCGTCTTTGATAGTGTTTTGTGAGCAGTAAATGAGCTGATATATCATGGGCTTAGCAAAGTGCCTGACATATGGCGATCAGTCAACGACTAATAGCAATTGCATTGCCTAACAGATTCAGGAATTCTTGGGTACTTGTAAAACATGATCCTCAAGCAAGGATCCTTCTGAACGTTTTTTGTATTTATAAGAAATAATGTTGTAATTGGGTCACTGCTGTCTTCAGTGAGTCATACTCAGAACTTACCACACGAATCCTAGATTCTTCACTCTAGTACCCCTACTCCTCCCTGATCTGGGCGCATTCTAGATAAGCAGGCACCGCACCGTTGCTTCAGTGAGGAAGACGGGGCTCTTTCCTGCCTCCCAAACGCAGCAAGCTCACTCACACTGTGGTACTGGGATAAGTCTCCTGGGAGATCATCTCTACCTTTTTGCTCTTAGGTTGGTTTTCGTGCAGGCCAGGTAGGTCATCCCTCCTCATCAAGGCCAGCCTGCAATCAGTGAGCTGATCCCTGATCTCTTTACCATATTTATGCCACAATTGAGGACAGCAGCACTATCTCCTTTCTTCTCTAGTTGCTGACTGTGTATAAATCTTCTACGGATAATGATCCATTTCCTAATGGAAGATGTCCGTCCTATCTACCTCTCCTGTTCTCTATAAGCACCTAGCAAAGTGCTTACAATAAAACCATGGCCTGAGTTCAAACTCTGGGTCCAGTGTCTGCTCTGGTGTGGGGGCAAGTTCTTGACTATCTCTAACCCTGGTTTGGGTCATTTTGAAAAATAAATTACTCATAAATGCCCACTCCTGTAATTGGAACATATAGCTAAAAGATAACGAAAACTAGTAATATGTCATTAATGGTATCAGAATATTTGCAACAAGTTATACCTCGAGTAGACAAAGCTAAAATCATCAGTACCATTTTCCAAAGTTAGAGTTTCCTGAATTTCAGTTAGGGAAATCTGCCCTGTATAAACGGAAGGGAGGCTGGAGTACTTCTCACTCAGGACACTCCTACAGAGCCAGAAAAAGCAACAGGCAGAGGGACTAGTGTTTCTGTGAACCTATCATGAAGCAGGTGCAGTGTTAGGCAATTTTTAGGCTAATTAAACAAATGAACAAAACAAACAAACCCTTGATAATGTCCATCAGTCCCTGATAATCATGGTCTTGATATGTTTGGGCACGTCAAAGCAATGTGTTCCCAAAGAAGTGATATTTATGGGCTATTAATTTTGGGGTGGGAGTTTTAAGCCTGAGATAGCTCTGCCAAGACAGCTAGCAGCTGCAGTGTGTGCTATGACGCTATCCTCCTTACGTACCATGGTGTTCTGATCCCCATCACCACACTCCCACACTGTGGTACTCATCTGTCCCCCTCACGTGATGGTCAGCTCCTGGGAGGTGGGGAGCCTTGTCATTGTTTCCCGGCTGTTTTGTACGGCTGACACATGGTGGACATTCAGTCAATGGTTGTTGAATAATCTACAGAATCCCTGTTAGCAAGTGGGCCTGAATCTTAAATGAAAATTTGTTCTAGTTAATAACAACTGGAGAAAAGATACAAGTTCTTCCCTCAAGCTAATTCTGTCTACTAATAGAAGATGGGTAGTATTTCCCATGGGTCCCAAGAAATCATGATTGTGTTTCATGAGCAGATCCATCCAGGGGGATATGTCCACTTCCTGATGGACACCATTCCTCTGCTCTTCCTGCTCTTTTTCATCTCATACCTGCCTTGGAAGACTGGCTCTGAAAGGAAGAGCCTAGAGAAACTGCATGGAATCTGGCCCAGTGTTGGCCGACACAGTGCAGAGGCCAAGTGTACATGGGTGATGTTGGCGGTGCTCCTGGCTGGGGAGGCATATAGCTGATGCAGACCAAGGGACTTAGGGTTGAACTGTGCCTATAATGTATTCAGATGCTACTTACTGTTCACTGTGGTATGAGTTTAAATGCAAGAGAGCAAAGAGGCTGGGTGTGGTGGCTTACGCCTATAATCCCAGTACTTTGGGAGGCCAAGGCTGGCAGATCACCTGAGGTCAGGAGTTCAAGACCAGCCTGGCCACCATGGTGAAATTCCATCTCCAATTAGCCACGCATGGTGGTGTATGCCTGTAATCCCAGCTACTCAGGAGGCTGAGGTGGGAGAATTACTTGATCCCGGGAGGCAGAGGTTGCAGTGAGCCTTGATCGCATCACTGTACTCCAGCCTGGGTGACAGTGTGAGACTCCATCTCAAAAAAAAAAAAAAAAAAAGAATAAGGGCAATGAAAAGCATTAGATAGATTATTTCAGTTCTAAGTAAGAGACTATGTTAAAAAAATAGCACAATGATATATGTGCATTAAGAGGATAGTTAGGTTTCTCTCTGAACTTCAGAATCCCCTTGGAGAAAATTCCTCTGGTTCAATTCCTACTAGGGACCTACCTATCTTCTTTCTTGATCTAGTTCCTAGGCTTCCCACCTGCTGCAACCCTAATATTGTACCCTTTCCTCTAATCTTGGCCACGAAACTAACCTGTGACGCTCGGGGCAAGCCACTTAGAATTTCCACCACTTTTTCCCCCAGCTGTAAGACAAGGATAACACACTGACCTGCCTCAGAGGGATGTGGTGTGAATTAACTCCTGTAATTAGTGATTTCTGTGCTCTGCATACACCAAGATGATATGAATGCCAACCATTATCACAGTGGCCTGGGTAAGCACTGTTGCTAAAGCTGTACTTGGGAATAACTGTTGGCAAAGAGCTGACAACTGGAAGTTGCAAACTTTACACAGAAGCAATATTTCCAGTATTTTCCCCAAGCAATCATGAGTAAATTGCTCACTAGGGGTGGAAATGGTTTCCAGCCAGTTCTGCCTCTTCTGATCTGTGCACCCTGCGAAGTTCAGTCAATGCCAGGTAACTGATCCTTCGTAAGTCTGCTTTTTAGCGCAGATGAAGAATTCAGAATGGTATAATTTGGACAGGGATGAAATTTCTGTGCAGTGGTATGTATTAAAAGCAAATACCTTGTGCTTTGTTCAAGGCAAGAGCTGTATACATAGAATTTATAATTTTAATTATCCAATGACAAAGACAGCCACCTTTTTCTTTTTTTTTTTTTTTTTTTTGAAATGAGGAAAAACAGGTCATCATTAACAGCTTGTCTTGGGTTTCATTTTAGAAACTTTAAAAATATATCCCTATCACTATAGGCAAAAAGAAGTCAAAATCATGACCTAGAAAGCTATATGAAAAAACTGTTAAAAATAATGGGCTTTAAATAGTGATTTCCTAAACCTTCAATAGATTTGAAAAAAGAATGCTGTATACAAACTGAGTGAACCTATTGTGTATTTTGATAAGAGGCCTGTGCTTCTATTATTGAACAAAACATTTTCTACCCTGTAAATATCATTGTATTAATTTATATATAAGCTGTATTTTTTTTTCTGAGTTGTAACCCCTGTGATTTAAATTTTGAAAGAGAAAGTTAGTTTCAGAATGGCATGCAGAGCTGTGCTGAGATCCAACATCTTTTCTGGGAACAAAAGGGAGGCTGCCCTTCTGTAGCTAGTTGCGTCATCAACACTGATTTCCATGGGTCAAGGAATTAGGTCCCAAAGGATGCCTGGGATTGCAGCTCTGCCTTCTGGGAGCTGGCCTGGAAGAATTGAGCTCAGGTTTTGGTCCAGGAGAGCCTGGTGGGAAGGAGAGATTTTACTTTGTTTCTCTTAGCTCCATCAGGCAAAATTCTAGTACAGATTGCTTTGCAAATGTTCTCATTGTACACAAAAGCACACCAAAGTGTGAACACACACAAATTAAGGTGCTAAGTGTGCCTAGGCCTTGCATACCAGAAAAAAGCAATGGAGAATATTTTCCCCTCTGTGGCAGTTCCAGGGGATCTTATTTTGTTTAGCTGGGGATAAAGGTGACATTTAAAAATAGCCTACTTTGCTCATGAAAAAATGGTACTGCATCAAGGTAGCTTTTTTGAGGCAAAAGAATAATTCATTCTAAGTTTGGCAAGCCAGTCCTTGAAAGAGCACTGGCTCACTTTTGGAGTGCGCCCATCATCTTCATCTCAGGATTGGCAAGAAGGTAACTTCTTAATGATGACATAGTTAAGAAACATAGATAATTTTGGATAAAAGCTGTGTTTATGCCTAAATGATGATCTCTTTGGGTTACACAAAAAGATGAGTAGTGAGGCCGCTTTCTGACTATTAGATTTGCCACATATGGCACACCTGGGTATTAACAGAAGTCAGACCAATTTGGGGGAATCATCCAGATCAGCTACAGCCCCAGTAGGGATGCATTTTAAATCAATCCATCAGAGATCACTGTGGTACTTTATCTGATGGATTTATCTTTGCCTATAGTATATGAATATGGAAAGAAATTAAAATGTGTGTTTACAGTTTGATAAACATTCATCATAAATTATACATTTTAATTTCATTTATTAGTTGGGGACTATGGAAAACAGGAATTTCATTGCATACAAACTGCCATTCAGATTGAATGATTAGCAATTTTCTGAAAAGGTACACTAATTGTCAGAACAAATTCCATTTCTATCTTAAGTTAGTCACTACACTGTATTCAGAATTTTGGAAGGGCAAAAGTAGCATACTACTCAGCCTACTGACTATGCTCTATGTCTTTACCCTTCCAATGGATCCAACTCTGTCATCAAGGATAAATCTAGTGTGAATGAACTTTCTATCATTTGACACTTTGTATGAATGCTGTACTCCCCATGTGAATTTTGAGCCCTATTTATGTATAAAAGAACTTAACTCAGTCTTTTAGTATTAGCATGCTGGGCAGTCGCCATGATATTATCTCACCATAAAATGACTCCAAAAATCTCACTTATTAATGGGATTAATGGTGATAACATAATTCCACAAAGTTGCTACTCTATATGTAGAAATATATTGGCAATAAAAAGAAGTCACTGTATGTCTTTCCCCAGTAGGGGATCTCTCACTTTTTCCTGATTTTTAAAGGCTTCAGATCAATAACTGGAGTGACATTATTAACAGCTCCCTCAACACCTTGGCCAGCGCTAATATTAAATCCATTACACCTTCTGTTTGACATTTGCAGTACAGCAGAAAGTGCTGTAGATACAGTCACATTGTCTGGGGACCGGGGTTGGATGTGGGGTTAGTAAGATGGTTTCCCTTGCCTAACTTCTAAATTCAATGATAGAAATCTTGACCCAATACAAGGAAAAAAAAAAAAACCCTCCATAACCATTACCAGAAGGTAAATAATTCACTTATAGAAGTGTATCTCATATCCAGTTATTTTTATACAAAATATCGATCTGATCCTCAGAAATAATTTTGCATTTGTTAGGTTATTCCTAGACATTTGTTGGTCTAATTATGTCACTTATTGTGAAAATCATCTAATGGAGTCAGAGGAATTGAGCTCCTGTTTCTGTAGAATTAGGAGGAGATACACATTTATACACATTTACCACGGCATAGAGGCATAAATTGGAAATGAAGATTGTTTCCATTCAGGCAAGTACTCTACTGTTTCCATTTTGCTTGCCTTGAAAATGTTCGGGACATAGCGTAGGTATAATAGCATAAAGATCATACTACTATAATGATGATCCTAACTCCACAAAACAGGCTAGATTCTGCCGGAAAATTTAGACAAAGCATGATAACCCGTATTTCAGACAACCAGTGGGTTAGCCATGCAGCCGTACTTATTCATCATCCAAAGTACTGCCTCATGCATTTGGCTAAATTGTCTAAATCCTGGTACAGTATTGATTTTCCCCCTCTATGAGCTCACACCCAGTCAAGCCACAAGAACCCCTTTCCCTGGCTGAGTTCTGTCTGAAGCAGGATCCAGGTATGTTCTTCCTGACAGGGTTCCTATAGTGGAAACTGATCACTAGCTGGTGAAAAACAAACCACTGGAGACAGAAAGAATTTTGTCTTAGAGGAACATGAAAATGAAAAAGCTAGTTATCAGAAACATACACATTACAATCTAATTTTAGAAAGAAATACAAAAAACCCCACCACTCTATAAATGTACATACATACACAGGAACAGAAACAAAATCTAGGTGGGTATGTAGTGGATATGTATGAATAATGGTTATTTCTAATTAGTGGGATGGTGGTGGTCTTTACTCCTTTTTCTCTGTATTCTCTGAATTTTTCACAATGGGCCTGAATTAATTTTATAATTGGAAAAAATAAAGCTGTTTAATAAGGAAGAAGGGGTTAAAACACAACAATTTTACAGCCTAATGCAGGGACTATTACCCTTTGCCTTCAACATAGGAAGAGTTTTAAAGTTCCTCCAGGATTTCTTAAAAGAGCTGCTTTTCTGTTTACTAAGCATTTAAAGGCATGGCACTGAAATTTATTAAAAAGATGAGGATAGAACTCATAATCCCAAGATTGCAGAATCATTAAGAGTAATAATGAAAAGGCACAAGCAGATCTGCAACAAGAAAACCCTCCAAATGCCATTGTCAGAGGTTCTGTGCTCTTGATACTGCAGAAGCCTGCAGGACAGCAGAGAGCAGTGTCTCTTCCAAAATGTTCCAATCAACCCCTAAATAGGCACTCTAGAACTTTATAATGTTTTAAACAAGGCCACCTCATTTATCTTTGCCTGGCTTTAGTTTTCTCTGAGATAATACATTGACGAAACTGTTAATAAATGTGCATACATATAAAATATTTATTTGGGTTTGCTGTACAATCAACATATCTTTTTTTCTCCTCCATTATCTTGAGCCTAAGTCAGGACAAGAGAATTTCAGGGCTGGCAGTTCAAAGAAATGGAATTCCTATCATGGCAAAGTATCACTGCCCCTTAGGCTGCTTTAGTCACTTATTTCCTTTTATTATAATGCCAAATGTTATTTGTATTTCAGTCATTTAGTAATGCTACACTGAACACATCAGGGCTTCTGAAAACTTCCATACCTACTAGCCCTTTCATTTTCATTATAGCCGTATATCGATATGACTTCTCCAACTACATTACACCACTGTTTAAAAAAGAATCTGTGTTTTATCAGAATTTAAGAGATTATGATTCAGTGAACAACAGTCTTCAAAAATGTTCCTTCATGTTATTAAGAATTAGGAAATCTTGTTAAAATTCTTTCAGCTTTTAAGAAACATAAGCAGCTTTGTGATGTAGTGCCTGACATGAACTTTTTAAGTAATTCCCTTGGAGCGATCATCTGCATTAGTGAAGATATTTTGTTCAAGGTAGCACCCTACACTACTTTTCAGTATTTGAGCAGTCAATCTAACTGCTTTTTTAAGGCAAAGATCGAAAATAACCAACACTGCAGACTTTTAAGCCTAAGGTAGCTTAATGTTCTCTACTGGTGAGAGTCACATTTACCATCAAAGAAGAGAGCTGCTTCTTATGCAAGTGTAGCTAATGAGCCCAAGTTTTTAAGTGATGTGGAAGGCAGAGTTTTCAATCTCACTAGCAAGGATGGCTAAAGGAAGGCTGGTGAAGGCAGGGGAAGGAAACATAAGTAAATTTATAGTATCTTTCAATCTTATTTCAAAGTTAAGTGATAAAGTAACTTTAAAGGAGAGAGGTAACAGTTGAAGGAGATATGTATTCTCCTATAATCAATAATCTTAAGAACTGTGTTCTGCTAGTGTACCTAGGGTTATTTTATGCAAGCTAGGGCTTCATAGAAAGCATGGGATTTATGACAGTTCTTATATTGACATATTTATTTGGATTTGGTCTTGTATTTAGACTCCTGCCTAGGATACTCTAGCAGAGCTGGTTCACAGGTTGTGGATTTTTATTTTCTCCCAAAGTCTCACTGTCAGCATGCATTTGGTGAGACATCAAGCTCAGTATGAATTGACAGGGTGATTTGGCTTCCAAGAAGGCCAAATTTAACCTTAGGCTGCATTAAGAGAAGTACAGTAGCCTATCCTGAGAAAGGTGACAGTTCCTCTGCTTTGCACTGATCAGAATAAATCTAGAGGGCTGTGCTCACTTCTCTTGATCATATATTTAGAGGTTTACCTACAAACCGAAGCACAGCCAGGGCAAGATGACTAGGATGGTGAGTCATTGAATAAGGGTTGTGGAATTAGGGCTCTTTGACCTGGAAAGGAGAAGGGAGGATCTGATGTATTTGACTTCACATATATGAGAGGCAATGATAGGGAAGAAGGAGTAACTCAGACATGTGGTCCCAGAGGGCAGGCTTTGGATCACTGGCAAGTTGCAGCAAAGTAGATTTGGGCTCCATATCAGGAATAACTACCCATTAGAGCTACTCAACAAGGGAGTGGGCATCCTTGCAAGTTCATAAGCTTCCTATCAGGGCAGGATCTAGCAGAGACTGGAAAGGCTGCCTGCTGGTTTTGCTGTAGAAAGTTGGCTGCATATATTGGAGGTTGGATAAAAGGATCATGAAAATCCTTTCAAACTTGAAAGTTTGTGATTCAAGGAAACAAACTTTCCCAAGACCTTCCCTCATACAAAGGCTTAGAAACTTAAATTATTTCATTCTGTGTGTTTGAGTCATGAGGAAGAGGTTCTCCAATCCAACTTTAGGATGAAAGAGTAGAAAACCATTTTCATGTGCTGCTTCTCAAATATGCCAAGGTAAGAACATTCTGTTGAGTAAGAAACACTTCCAGTGATCTCACTGACATATCTGCTCAGTAAAGTCAGTGAGTTATGGTATAAGAATATATCACTTCCCCACCTGAACAAAAGTATTTTCATGTTTAAAGGGTAAAGAATAGTCTTAAAATATTCTCTTCTCATATGTTGGGCTCACTGGAGAAGGATGATCACCAAAGCTAAGAATAATGAATGCCCTAGAAACTAGATAACTTCAGTGAGGAAACATGGATTGGTTCTGAAAACACTTCCAAAAGAGTCAATTTTTTGTTTTCCTTCAGTGTGAGAAAACATATTGTGATTACTTCTAGGGAGGCCAAATTATTTTCTTGGAAATATGCTGAATTATTTTAGTGTTAATCTTAACATAGGTTTTTCTATTTTTCTTGCTAATAAAATGCTTTTGTATTACGAATCTGTTTTAAAACAACAGATCAAGTAAAGTACAAGCATCTTTGAAGAGTGAAAAAATAATTTTCCAAGTAAGCAAATAAAACTTTGCACTTCAAATCAGGCCTTGATTCATTAAAAAATCTTAAACTTCTCATGAGAAAAATTAACATTTAAACCACTGCTGCTTGGCCAAGCACTCCACCACACAAGAATATGAAATATCTCCTCTAAAAAAGTACAAAAAGGACAAAACCACAAATGTGGAACTTCAATTAATTTAAAGCCCCAATCAGCAAAGAATAAATCCTTCGCAGATCTAATTACCAGCGCTCTCGGAAGACCCAGGCCGACCAGCCAATCTTCCCCGTGTTTGAACAGCTTGATGAACTAGGGGACTGATGGATATCAAGTCATTTTGTTTAATTTATAAATGGATTTTCCCCTAATACTTAAATTATCATCAGTACAACACAATGAAAATGGGAACATTCTGAATGCAAAGTCTATAAGAGTCCTGGAAGGAATCCCAATGAGGAATGTCACCTCTGTTCATTCCTCTATACAATTGATCTAATTAAATACTGAGGGTAGAAAGGCAGTTTAAAATGTAGCCATTTCTGTTTTCTTTTTAGCCTTAATTTATCTGTTCACATCTTTCAAGTACCTTCTGATGCTTAAAAAAAAAAAATAAAGAAACCAAGATTTCTGCAAGTCCCTAATACTTTTAACTCTCTACAAGCTAATATTTGGAATGCCTCTGCCATAGATTTTGCTGAATAATAAATAAATGCATTAGATTTAGCCATGGTAACAATAAAATGAAGAGGATGTTCCAAATCGGAAGCTTTTCCCTCTAGTAATTTGAAAGAGAAACTAAAGGAACGAGTACCTTCTGTATGTATTGTTCAACTGAAATTAGATCTCTGGATTATACTTATTAAAATGTCTCCTTATTTTCAAATCTCTTCCTTATTTAATTACTGCATGGGACTGAAAGCTGCATGGAATTGTTAAATACCCTTAGACCTATTTATAGTCTCTTCACATGGGTAACTTGAGCGCACTCATTTGGCAAAGGTCCTGCCCACCAACCCACACATTGGGTTTGCAATTCCCACCTGGCTCGGGGGTCTCTGACTGAGAGGAGGAAGATGCTGAGCTGGCTCCATCCTCAGCAGTGCCCTGCGACAGGAGACCCCGCCCAGGGGGGAGCTTCATGCCCAGCTGCTCAGCCATCTCCACGTGGTCTCCCGGGTGGACATAGTCAAAGACGCTGCTGCCTGTCAGCTCCACCTAGAGGGAGAAGAGAAAGGGTGGGAAAGAAAGGCATTAGAGAGGCTTCTCCATTTTCAAATTTAACATAGTGATTCAGATTCTGAGTAGAAAAGAAAGTACACTCAGGTCTCAGAAACAATCCTGGTTCTGTCTTCATCTTCAAATACTTCAGAATGCTTGAGGTGAAAGAGAAAGATTTTTTCACATGTATTTATTTAGCAATTGTTAAGCTCAGTTTTTTTTTTTTCCCTCATGCACTGCTGTTTGCATAAAGCCAAAACATTCTGTGACATGTGGACTAGTCTGCCTTGTATTCAGCTGTTTTATCCATGCATCATCAAATACTTGCATATTGGGTGTCAACCAGGTGACTGACTGAATTCTACAGTTTTCTTACTGAGAAGTTTGGGTTTTGGGTAGGAACAGCTATAGAAACAGCCAGAGATAGCAGACGAATATTTTCCTTAAAATACACAGATTTCCAAGATGGGTTTTATACATATCATCTGATTTCTATGTAAATTTAAATGTAGGAAGGGCTGCTTACAAATATATGCAAAGGCATAATGTTTTCATTAAAAATTACTCATTAGCTTTGTAATTGTATAAGGGATTTTCCATATAAAAGAGGTCAGCTGGGGTCTGAAGCAGCCATATTTTTTTCTGCTGGAATCAGCTTGTTTTGCCTTCAGTCGAATAGGATACATAGTACAAATCGCCTTGAGGGCTTTTAAAAAAGTGTTTTATTTTGTGTACTCTTTGAATGAGGCTGACTCTTAAGGCAGAGAATGAATATCAAATATCAGAATGGTTTCAGCCTGAAATAGAGGCACTGACTGTTTTAATGCTGTGAGGCATGACCTCTGTGTCTGGGTCGTGCGCTGTCTGCGGGGGCAGAAGTTGCTAAGGACTGGCCTTACCTCTGTACTCCTCTAATGTTCTAAGGTTTTTAATCTCCTAAGAATAATGGTAATGCTCCTAATATACAATAGGGAGAGATGTGCCAGTAATAGGACAGGCAAAAGCTCTTTCCCAGGTCACTGATGGGTTCCCAGTCCTCTGGAGTGTGATGCTTTCAGGCCAGCTATGACATACGATGGAAGCTGCCAGAGCTTCAGATTGTCACAAGTTTCTTAGTGGATATTTACCTAGAACCCCTGCCGACCTCATTTCCCTTTCCAGGATAATTTCCAGCATCCCTCCAGATTGAGCCTGAGTGCCTGTGCCCTTTCATGCCAAGAAAGATGACTGGCAGTGGAAACATTGTCACAGAGGGTGTAATACTCAGAGCAGTTCTTGTCCCCAGAACTCTAAGTCCCGGTAACATGATCACATCTACTCCCAGACTCCATTTGATTAACATCTTAACAGGCTGCAGATCTTCAACATCTATCAGTTAACACAGGTACAGTCAGAAGAACAGGAGGCTAAATTCAGTTTGGTTAATAGCTATTCCTGAAAAAGGCTCGCATAACTTTTACCAAAAATGAGGTACTTTTCTCTTGCTATTCAATTGCACTCTCTTACTGTATCGCCCAACCATTGACTACATCATTTTACAATCCCCATTTCCTCCATTTGGTATTGTTACAGAGTGTAAATCGGGATTCACAGTGATCAGCTCTTACCCTCTGGGAGGGGGGGGATTACATGGAAATAATCCCTTTAATGTGCGCCTTGCCTCTAAGCACTTCACACAGTAATAAATGGGTAAACTGACTTTGAGCAATTAAGAAATTAAATGAAACTAATAAAATGTGTGTTTTAATATTTCTTGATGGGTATTTTGTTTGGAGATTAGTGAATATGAGGAAGTCACTTTCGTTTTGCATGGAGTCCAACTGTAGCACTTTTGTACGTATTTCTGTCACTTTTCTCAAACTGATTTTTTCCTTTATAATTCAATATGCCTTTTGGCACCCACCAGAGATGGTGATAGGATGACAACACAAATGGGCAATAAAATAGTTTTTTTGGGGTGTGCTGGTTATTGAATATTCACGTAATCCAGTCTTATAGAGAGCAGAAATAGGCCACTCTTTCTACAACCTGATTTGCTTGGATGTGCAGATACTTCCACAAAATAATGTCCAGAGCATGGCACATCTAGGGCAAGACTGAGTCTCGATGTGCCACAGAGCACTAGGGCTTGGTGAGGACTTCTTCTCCCCTTGGCCTCATGGAATTTCCCACTAACATACCTCAAAGCTTAATGATGATGGCGAGGTGGGCACTGAGAGTTTGACACTATCATCGTCTTTATATGTATTCTGTGGTTAAGGCCGCACTGTGTAGAGGAAAGCACCACTACTTGGAGTCATAATCTGACTTCAAGGTGAGAATCTTCCTCCTCAGTTGTGTCACCTTGGACAATTAATTTAACCTTTCTGGGCTTCAGTTTCCTCTTCTAAAAGCGGCAGCACTGCTGCTCAGCAGGGCCCTGGGGGAACCACTCACATTGTGTTCCACGTGTATGGCTCTTCTGGAGTTCTGTTCCTTGGGAATGGTGCAAGGCTGTGGCCGTGGGAGCTGGGATGAGAACAAGACTTGCTTTATCTGCCTCTCAGCCTAATTTTTGAAAATTTAATAAAACTATGCAGAAGAAATCACTTTGTAAGAGATAAGCACCACAAACATGTCTTGTTGTTGTTGCCGTTTGGTGGATCAGGATGAATGACATGAAGAAATGGATATTATTGCGTAACTGTGTGTCCTCACTTCGGGACAGCACTTTGGTCAGCAAGGGGTGCAGCCGGGGTGGTGCATGCTTTCAGCCTTAACAACAACAACACAGGCAGTTCTCCACTATGTGCAGGTGCTTTTTGTACTTTGCTTTGATTAATCCTCATAACATCTTTTGAACTAGTATGATCATGTCCAGTTTATGAAAGAACCTCAATACTGGAAAATGCCAATAGTGGAAACAGAATTTGGTTCAAAGTGCACTTGACCTATCACCTCTCAGTAGTAGCGCTGGCAGCCATAGAGGATAAGCAGAGACCTCTTGAGTTCCCCTGTGCTTCAGCGCCACTTTATTCAGGAGAACACCAAGCACCATAAAGGGAGGAGGCTGAGGGCAGGCAGCCTGCCAATCCCCTGGAGCTGAAGATGTGTTGCCATTGAACTCTTGGGCCAAAAGAAGGCACTAAAGGAGGTGTACTAAACCAAAAGAGAGGCAGGGTTAGACAAAGGTCAACTTATATATGTAACTGAGTCATCATCAACATTATCATCATGTCATACGTGTATCTAACACGTTCAACATTTCTCATACTGCTTTGACTTCACTTCAATTTTAGAGCCAGAAGAGACCTTAAAAACCATCTATTAATATCTCCTTATTTCATGGGAAAAAGTCATACAGTTCTGAGAAGTTAAAATGCATTTGCAAGTTTACCCAGCTGTTTAGTGGTAGAAACAAGGCTGTGAGCCCAAATGTCTAATTCTCAGTCCATCACTTTTC
Organism: Sapajus apella; assembly: GCF_009761245.1. Taxonomy (NCBI): domain Eukaryota; kingdom Metazoa; phylum Chordata; class Mammalia; order Primates; family Cebidae; genus Sapajus; species Sapajus apella. The sequence continues at coordinate 9,293,516 of NW_022436990.1, forward strand.
CCATTTTCTTTTTCTTTCTACTCACTACGTGAGACAGGCTAGAACTCATGTTTCCTGCCACTAAATTCTGTGCTTCAAAATAGACTATAAGAAAGCAAAACGGAGAATTTTTTGCTTGATGAACAGGCATTACTTCATGTTAGCTTCAAGTTGGAAAAATAAATAGAGCTCCAATCCAACGCTAATTAGGTACCTTTAAATCTTCAGTTACCACCTCTTCTAAAACATCTGCCTGCTGAGAACTAGGACTAGTGTCTTATATTTAGTAGGTCTATTATAAATGTTTTGTTGAATGAACAAAAAATGGATATTTAGGCCTGAAAAAAATTTTATTTTACCTGTACTTGATTTGGAAAAGCTTAAGTTGGTTCTTTTATGTTATTGTAATGGCACTGTAATGACAATGTTTACTCATTAAAATGAATATATTTATTCCCAATAAGTCCTTGAGTTTAACTGAGGATGGGATTGTATAAGTGCTGGGAAAGGACAGGTTTTAAGAAACTCTTTAAGAGAATAATGTCCATCTTTCATAACCTACTTGTTTCCCGTCTATGGCAAAACTCTGTTTAACTGGTTAGTTCCCAGTGTTCACACCCTTATGTCCTCATTATCTGAAATGTAACACAGTTCCATAAAAATTAATATTTCTTAACTATCCCTTCAAATCACCAACAGTAGAAATTTAGAGAAATTTCATTTTATATTAATTATTGGTCCTGTCTTCAATCCTTAATTATTATCTAACAGAAAAGCAGAGCTTTCCCCTCTCCAACAGTGTGTTCTTCTGATTAGTGCAGATTGCATTCTAAGGCAACAGTGAGAACTTAAAAAATCCATGTTCTGCTTATGAAACTCAAGATAACAGACCCATGGATCTTTGAATAGGTTCTCTAGTGGAAAAAGAAAGAAGCATGACTGTTTCAGACTTCACTCACTTGGTCCAACTTTACTCCAGCTAAGCGACTCTACAAGAGAGCTTACTCTCTCACATTGCTTAGTGTGTTACAAAACAGCTGAGAATGCTACTGGGCAGCAGACAGGCAACAAGTAATAAATAATCACATCCACAAACAGCATTTTCTTCAAACGCTTTTTTTTTTCCCTGCCTTTCCTTGCCCAGTGTTACCATAGATTCCTCCAGGACAAACCATAGTCACTAGTGCCATCCAGCGTGTCCTGCAGTCAAGCTAAACCACATAGTCTTTATCAGATTTATTTCACATTTTGTTAGCTTGCATGTAATTTGCACACTAGACACAGCCGATTTAGTAACTCTGAAATTTCCTGGAAAAAAATGTAAATATATTATACAGTGGTTTGAGTTGACTTTTCCATGTCGGGTCATTGTACCCTGCTGGTAGATAGGATGGGGGACTAATTTGTCTTTTCATACATCAAGCAAGCATGTCAATAGCCTTTGCTTGGCTCCCTGGAGTGAGCAATACTTTTTAACTACAGTGATGTACTAACAGTGCAACTCATTGAATTCAGAGCTTCTTTGATTGAAGGGATTTGGTGCAGATGAGGAGCAAGCCGTGAGCTTATAAGTTACCTCTGTATTGGAACAACTTAAGAGAATACTTTGATAAAGAAAGACCATACATCTATTTTCAAGATCTTTCTTTCTTTTTTTTTTTTTTTTTTAAAGAATATTTCAGTCTTAGGAATAATACAAGGTTGATTTTTATCAATAGAAAGGGTCATTCAAAACCTACTATTTAAAGTAGAATGTCACAAATCTTTTGTAAGGCTGATATTAAAAAATACTTTGACGGCACTGAGGTTATTACAAGGGCTCTTAGTTACTCTCTTTCTCGGGCATCCTTTTGCAGCCAGGCCCCACTCCCTTAGGGAATGCTAGCAATATCTGAACACGAGGTCATTCCTGAGAGAGGACTATGTGTATGGTCCAAGCCACTTGGCTTGGAAAATTAACTTGTATTTTCCAAGCCACTTGGCTTGGAAACTTAACTCCCAGGTTAGGCCTTCAGATCCACCAAGAGACCCTGACATCCTGGTTAGAAAATCCTGACCCAGGTTAAGGTGGAAGTTCTATCTCACCACAGCAGGTTAGGATTTGTAGTTTTTTTTTTTTTTTTTTTTTTTTGGGGGGGGGTGTCACATTTATATTATTGAAGGATAATAAAGTGATAAGAGAATAAAATATAATAAGATATGATAGCTTGATTAGCATAGGTTTTCTTTGGATTTACTGGTATCTTAATGCCATCTTCATAACTTCCTGCATATTGCAGAACTCCACTGAATATTTATGAACTGTTTTGACAGAAACTTGATGTTCTTTACTGCTCTGTCTCATTCTATGTATTTGCTGACTTATCTGAAGAAAAACGCATAAAAGCATTGGGTCTGTTACAGAAATACATGTATAAATTAGTAGAACAAGAAGAAAGGTTCAATATCAGAACGATGAGATAGAATGAAAAATCCTTCCAGTGTCATCAAATAAGAACACGAATACACTCTCTTTTTACAGATATGTTAATGGAGGCTTCCCTTAGAAGAATTTTAGCTAAAAGATACTACATCATGTATTTATTTTATCTTCACAAATGAACATTTTGACTCCCGTGGGAATTCATGAAGTATATTTTTTGTTTTTCGTACATTTTTCTATCACCCTTGGAGTGCCTGACTTAAAAAATTGCAACTCGAGCACCCAAAGAGATATTGCATACGGGAGGCCGAGGCAGGAGAATCCTTGAGCCTGGGAGGCGGAGGTTGTCATAAGGCCAGATTGTACCATTGTACTCCAGCCTGGGTGACAACAGTGAGACTCCATCTCAAAAAAAAAAAAAATCCTATGAACAAGATATATATATATATATATATATATATATATGTATATATACTGCATAACCATTTCTGAATTTTGATTTAAGATGTGCCAGAAGATAATTCCAGGGGATCAGTGGATCTCCTAGTTCTCAGAGAGGAAAAAGAAAAAGGCAGACTATTGAAGAAATAGAGTCAAAGAGGAAATAAAGAACAAATTACAGTTACTGATTGAGACATGGGCACAGTTATTTGGAAGTGAGCATGTTTAAATACTTCTATAAATAGTCTGTGTATAAAACAGATCCACAAACTTTTTGTAGGTCTCCCCCATTTTTTGTTACGTTTAAGAAATATACACTGTATTTTATTTTTTTTTTTGTAATCTTGGATCAGGCATACCTCCATCACACCGTGCTATGGAGGCAGTGGTTTTAGAACAGTACTGATGCATCAATATCCTTTTCTTTTCCTTAAGAGACATCAGTTAAAAGAAGAACCTAGAGAATGCCTTAATACTGAGGGGATATTACATCACAGGAATGAGCCTAGGGATTTGTGAGAGTGACTAAATCAGGAAACTTTAAAACCTTGTTTTACAAGGTTCCTATAGTTTTGAATTTTTCAAGTGTCTTTAGGGGAGAAAAGGCCAACTTTTTAGTATTATTTATTTCAGTGCTGAGAAGGAAAAAGGATGCCATTAGAGGTTACATCATAGTAAAAAGTGAAACGATGCCAAGAAAGAAACATTAACAATCTTAAAATTAACTGAAGTCAGTCTCTCTTTTCTGGAGATCAAATGAATAGTAGGATGTCACTTTCAAAGCTTCTTCATTACCTTGGTGTTAAGGAGACCAATCAGCATAAAGTACTTCATACTGGCATAGTTAATCCATTATCATCAAATGTTACATGGTTCAATATTTGTCATTTAAATCTGGATACATGTTGTGATACATAGCCAGACTTCAGTATCAATACATCTCAATTTTTGTTATTGTTCTCATAGTGAATTTTGTCCTCCTCCTGATTACATGAACAAGAAACAGTGGAAATGCTTGTAAGATTGAAATTTAAATATTTTCCTGATTCTAAACAGCTATTTTTTATTTTATTTTGAGACAAGGTCTTGCCCTGTCACCCAGGTTGGATGGCAGTGGTGTGATCTTGGCTCACTGCAACCTCCGCCTCCTGGGCTCAAGCAATCCTCCAGTTTCAGCCTCTGGAGTAGTTAGTTGGGATTATAAGTATGAGCCACTGTGCCTGACTTTTTTGTACTTTTAGTAGAGATGGGGTTTTGCCATGTTGGCCAGGCTGGTCTTGAACTCCTGGCCTCAAGTGATCCACCTGCCTCAACCTCACAAAGTGCTGGGATTATAGGCATGAGCCACCTCACCAGCCCAGCTCTTATATTTTAAAGGTAACTGGATTAGGAAACTTACAATAATTCTGGGGATGATTTTTCCATTTGAGTTTTGAAAGCTACAAAGTAATTTTATTCTCATCACAGTAAAATAATGTGGTTTATATGACTAAAACCTTGGATATGCTTAATGCACACATACAACAATTACATACCCAAATAATAATGAATAATAAAATGCACAAGTCATACAATTAATCCTTCCTGAGTGTTTTCAAAGGGGCTACTGTGTAGTGGAATATCAGCAACAGCGGTTCTTACCAGGAGTTGAGTCACAATGTTGTTGCAAGAAAAACAAAACAAAGTAAAACCGCAAAATCCGAAAGATTTAACAAAGATAGTTTGTTTCTACACCTCAAGAAATCTTTGTTTAAGAGAAAGCAAAACCAAATGAGGATCTTGCTCAGTCTGGAGCATCAGGTCAATGCCATCGCTGCTGTATTTGAAATAACATGCTCTCCTTCCCCATGTCACCATGAGGGGTCTTTAAAAATCTTATCTAATGGGTTGATAGGTGCAGTAAACCACCATGGCATACATTTACCTGTGTAACCTGCACATCCTACACAGGTACCCAGAACTTAAAATGAAAAAAAATCTTATCTAAGAAAACCACAAAGTATACTAAAATATTTTAGCCGCTGTAGAATATGGGTGATTAGCCCATGTTAAGAAATTATTTGGGGAGTTAATCCAATAGGAGAACAAGAAAGAATAAAATTCTCCATGCCATGATTAATCACTGACCCTCTGGAATACCATGTGGGCACCATGGCCATGGTGTGTAATTTATTTCTAGTGAATTACCACAATAAAAAGGTCTAATACACTGCTCTTTTTGGGGGGGGGGGGAGGGGGGGGGCTGTTGTAAGTACTAACTGTGGTAGTGTTTGAGGTTATCTTTTATGAAAGCAAGTCAATACCCTGAACACGCTCTAGGAGCTATTTTAAAGGAAAAAGTTAAATTGACAACTGTTTCATAACAGACTGAGTTAGTCTTGGATAGAGAAGGTAATAGAACTGGCAAGTAGAAAAATGGGTCAAAAGAAATGAGTCATTCCAGAGGCTGAACGCTTGTATATCATAGGATATTCTGAGAGGACCATGGTGGCGGGGCGGGGCGGGGGGGGAGCAAACCCTTTTGAGAGCCTGATAGGTTCTAGATTTGTCTCCCCAGGACAATGCTGTAATCACACATGGGCAATCCGGCATTTTATTTCAGGAGTTTCAAGCACCTTTGGTGTTTAAGCATGAATATTCTCTAGAGGCGTGCTGCCCAGTATGAAAGGCCCGAGTCAGGTGTTGCTACTGAGTGCTTGAAATGTGACTGCTCTGATGTGTAATATGCTGTAAGTGTACACCAACACCGGGTTTTAAAGACTTTGTACAAAAATATAAAAAATAAAAACTATCATAGACTTTATACTGATTACCTGTTAAAATAATATTTTAGATATGTGAAATGGAATAAAAATAGCAAATCATTAAAATTCATCTCACTTGTTTTTACTTTTTAAAATGCGGCTACTAGGAAAATTTAAAATTACCCATGTGGGTTTGCAATATGTTTCTGTCGAAAAGTGATGCTCTAGAAGCAAGAATCCTTGGAGTAGAACATGAAAATGACATGAAAGGGAAGACGCATGAGATAGTAAAAGATAACAGAAATAAAGAAATGTCTATAAAATAATAGAACTGAACTAGTACATTAGTCAATCACATATTTATCTATCATTTACTCTCTGTAACACACTGTATTTGGGATTTTAGGAATTAAAAGCACTAAAACTTAGCACCTGCACCTAGGTAGTTTACAGTCCACTTTGGAGAGATAAGAAAAACACATACAAAGCCAAATAATAGGAAAAAAATATATAACTACACAATGTAATAGACGATTAATTTTTGACATGAGTACAGTAGATCACTGCCTCTCAAATTTCTCCTGATTCTTTGGGATTTCCTTAAAATGCAGAATGGGCTCCCAGAGATTCTGACTCCAGAGATCTAGGGTAGAGCTCAAGATTCTGTGTTTTTAGGAAGCTCCTGGGTGATGCTGAACCTCTTAGTTCACGATTCACACTTCGAGTAGCACTAGTATGGAGGCGTCCAGAGGTGGTTGTGAACCAAAAGTATCTGGGACAGCAACTCCCAGTCTGGCTCCTCACAGAGAAAGGAGTGAAAAAGGACAGTTGGCTTGAATGAAAAGATGGGAGCAATCCAGGACACAATAGGGTTCTAACTGCACTGGAGCTTATAAGAGCAGAGGTGGTGTATTATGCTGTTTTTGGATTAAGCCTAGGATGTTGGGAAAGCATTAGGCAGAAGCTCAATGAACACAAAGTGATCGATATAGGCCCTAAAGACATAGATGCATGATAATATTCATTAACCACTTTCCCCCTCCTTTTAAAATACTGAAGAACAGGTTCAAATAATCATTATAGGAAATGTCATATCTCATTTATCTTCTCAAGTTTGTACTTCAAGGACAATTGTCTCATAGTAGAAATAGGCCTAGATAATTGATACACTCTGAACTAACTTCTTGTCCTACATATGTAAGCCCTGGACCCACGATTCTTACCTCATTTGTTCCTGTATATGCCACACTGGAATGAACTCAGTTTACAGTCGATGATTTTTTTCCCCAATAGGTGAACACAAACCCCATGGTGTATTTTGAAATTTTAATTAATTAATTAATTAGAGACAGGTTTTGCTCTGTTAACCACACTTTGGGATTTTTTTTTTTTTTGAAGTTTAATTCTGAATAATTTATTTGTAAGTCTTTTTAAGCAGTGGGTTTGAATGTCAACTTTTTTAAAAACTTCTAAATTTATTTTTAAAATTTTTGTGGGTACACAGTAGATGTATATATATTTTCATGGGGTACATGAGATGTTTTGATACAGGCATGAAATGTGAAGTAAGCATATGACAGAGAATGAGGTTTTAATTCCCTTAAGCATTTATCCTTTGAATTACAAATACTGCAATTATTGAATGTCACCTTTTATGGAAAAGGGCTGTTCAAGGTCATCATGTTTCTTTCTTTTTTTTAAATTATATTTTGTTCTGGGATACATGTGCAGAACTGGCAGGTTACATAGGCATACGCATGCCATGGTGGTTTGCTGCACCTGTCAACCCATCTATGTTAGGTATTTCTCTATATTAGGTAATGCTTATCCCACCCCTAGCCCCCAACTCCCCAACAGGCCCTGGTGTGTGATGTTCCCTTCCCTGTGTTCTCATCGTTCAACTACCACTTATGAGTAAGAACGTATGGTGTTTGGTTTTCTGCTGCTGTGTCAGTTTGCTGAGAATGTTTCCAGCTTTAATCCATGTCCCTGCAAAGGACGTGAACTCATCCTTTTTTATGGCTGCATAGTATTCCATGGTATATATGTGCCCCATTTTCTTTATCCAGACTATCATTGATGGGCATTTTGGTTGGTTCCAAGTCTTTGCTATTGTGAATAGTGCTGCAGTAAACATACGTGTGCATGTGTCTTTATAGTAGAATGATTTATAATCCTTTGGATGTATACTCACTAATGGGACTACTGGGTTAAATGGTACTTCTGGTTCTAGATCCTTGAGGAATCTCCACACTGTCTTCCACAATTGGTTGAACTAATTTACACTTCCACCAACAGTGTAAAAGCCTGCCTATTTCTCCGCATCCTTTCCAGTATCTGCTGTTGCCTGACTTTTTAATGATCATCATTCTAACTGGCATGAGATGGTATCTCATTGTGCTTTTGATTTACATTTCTCTAATGATCAGTGATCATGAACTTTTTTTCATGTTTGTTGGCTGCATAAATGTCTTCTTTTGAGAAGTATCTGTTCATATCCTTTGCCCCCTTTTTGATGGGGTTGTTTTTTTTCTTGCAAATTTGTTTAAGAAGTTTCTTGTAGATTCTGGATATTAGCTTTGTGTCCGATGGATAGATTTAAAAATTTTTTTCCCATTCTGTAGGTTGCCTGTTCACTCTGATGATAGTGTCTTTTACTGTGCAAAAATCTCTTTACTTTGATCAGACTTCATTTGTCAATTTTGGCTTTTGTTGCCATTGCTTTTGGTGTTTTAGTCATGAAGTCTTTGCCCATGTCTATGTCCTGAATGGTATTGTCTAGGTTTTCTTCTAGGATTTTTATGGTTTTAGGTCTTACATCCAAATTTTTAATCCATCATGCATTAATTTTTGTATAAAGTGTAAGGAAGGGGTCCAGTTTCAGTTTTCTGCATATGGCTAACCAGATTTCCCAATACCATTTGTTAAATAGGCAATCCTTTCCCTTTGCTTGTTTTTCTCAGGTTTGTTGAAGATCAGATGGTTACACATATGTGGTATTATTTCTGAGGCCTCTGTTCTGTTCCATTGGTCTGTGTCTGTTTTGGTACCAGTACCATGCTGTTTTGGTTACTGTAGCCTTGCAATATAGTTTGAAGTCAGACAATGTGATACCTCCAGATTTGTTCTTTTTGCTTAGGATTGTCTTGGCTATAGGGCTCTTTTTTGGGATAGAGACATCAAAAATCCTTTAAAAAATCAGTGTATCCAGGAGCTGGTTTTTTTGAAAAGATTAACAACATAGACCACTAGCCAGACTAATAAAGTAGAAAAGAGAGAAGAATCAAATAGACACAATAAAAGATGATAAAGAGGATATCACCACTGATCCTACAGAAATACAAAATGCCATCAGAGAATACTATAAACACCTCTACACAAATAAACTAGAAAATCTAGAAGAAATGGATACATTCCTGGACCCATACACTCTCCCAAGACTAAACCAGGAAGAAGTTGGATCCATGAATAGACCAATAACAAGTTCTGAAATTGAGGCAGTAATTAATAGCCTACCAACCAAAAAAGCCCAGGACCAGATAGATTCATAACTGAATTCTACCAGAGGTACAAAGAGGAGCTAGTACCATTCCTTCTGAAACTATTCCAAATAGAAAAAAGAGGGACTCTCCCCTAACTCATTTAATGAGGCCAGCATCATCCTGATACCAAAACCTGGCAGAGACACAACAGCAACAAAAATGAAAATTTCAAGCCAATAACCTTGATGAACATCGATGTGAAAATCCTCAATAAAATACTGAAACTGAATCCAGCAGCAGGTCAAAAAGCTTATCTACCATGATTAAGTTGGCTTCATCCCTGGGATGCAAGGCTGGTTCAACATATGCAAATCAATAAACATACTTCAGCACATAAACAGAACCAATGACAAAACCACACGCTTATCTCAATAGATGCAGAAAAGGCCTTCAATAAAATTCAGCACGTTATTCATGCTAAAAATTTTCAATAAACTATATTGATGGAATGTATCTCAAAGTAATAAGAGCTATTTATGACAAACCCACAGCCAATATCATACTGAATGGGCAAAAGCTGGAAGTATTCCCTTTGAAAACCGGCACAAGACAAGGCTGCCCTCTCTCACCATTCTATTTAACATAGTATTGGAAGTTCTGGCCAGGGCAATTGGGCAAGAGAAAGAGATAAAGTGTATACAAATAGGAAGAGAGGAAGACAAATTTTTTCTCTGTTTGCAGATGACATGATTGTATATTTAGAGAACCCCATCATCTCAGCCCAAAATCTCCTTAAGCTGATAAGCAACTTTAGCAAAGTCTGAGGATACAGAATCAATGTGAAAAAATCACAAGCATTCCTACACACCAATAATAGACAAACAGCCAAATAATGAGTGAACTCTCATTCACAATTGCTAAAAAGAGAATAAAATACCTGGGAATACAACTTAAAAGGAATGTAAAGGACCTCTTCAAGGAGAACTACAAACCTCTGCTCACCAAAATAAGAGAGGCACAAGCAGATGGAAAAACATTCCATGCTCATGGTTAGGAAGAATCAATAATGTGAAAATGGCCATACTGCCCAAAGTAATTTATAGATTCAATGCCATCCCCATCAAGCTACCATTGACTTTCTTCACAGAATTGGGGAAAAAATACTTTAAATTTCATATGGAACCACACTTTGGAATTTTTAATCTATCTTATTCCTTCTCCAGAGAGACTTCAGGAGGGTGGTTGTCTTTTTACTTGACCACAAGTCCAGCAATAGTGGTGCTAACCAACTTTTCTTCCTAGTGCAGGCAGACCTCAAGGTTCAGAGTATTTCAATAATGTTATTTTAACTGGGTAACCACAAAACCTCAACCTGTGAGATCTACTATCCCAACACCAAATACCTTGTCTAGCTGCACATTTCAATGCCATCTAGGTATGGTGGTATGGTTTAGTAACTGAAAGACTCTTTCAAAATTTTGTTTTAGGTTGTGAACCAACAGCCAGCTACCATAAACCCTGCTTCTATAAGAGAGCACTGATACGCTGAAAATTTGCCAGAAAAATCACCTATAGTGTGGTGCCTTTTGAATTTCATTAAATTTACAATTCATTTTGACAAGCTTTACATGTAGTTATCAAAACCTTCCATTTTTACCATACCCCTTCAGTTTTGCTTTAAAAGCCAACAGAAGAGCAAAAAATACATTGGTTGGGAGTGGGTGGGAAGAGAGGGGTGAAAACTTATCAAAAGTAAAATTGGATTAAGAGTCAATCAAAATCCAACTGTGAATTTATCATTTCAATGAATTTCAATGAATGGTTTAAAATCTGTTTGAAATCTATTTGAAAATGAATATGTAATAATATAGACATATCTCCTTTTCAAAGCCAGTATTGTCAGATGTATTCTGAGCATTATAATTCATGAGCAGAGTAGATGACTATTTGAAAAGTATTAAAATGAGCTGACTTTTCAATACAAGTGTCTTCACAATAAGTTTTCCTATTCTGGGCAATTCAGAAATGTAGACAATTGTGGTAGAAAAATAATATGTATTGTAATATTCATTGTACAGTAGTAGTGTAGTAAGTGGCAATTCTGGACATTACAAGAGACACAAGGATTATTTTCTGTGATTGCACAGAGAATACTTGGATTTCTTGTGAAGCTTTTGCATTGGAAATGAGATTCATCAGTCTGAACGGGGCAGGGTTAGAGCCCTTAGCAACATGCTTATTTTGTAGAAGGTCACTCAATAATAACTTCCTCTGCCCTCCAAGCTTATTAAGACTGACTGGCATATATTAATGAAAACACCTGATTCTCCAACCATAAAACCCAGACAAAGACTTTATTTTAATATTAAGGAAGGAACCCTTAATTAGCAGGGTTTCAAAAATGTCAGCTTCTTCTATTAGCTGTTCTGGTCCATCAAAGCCATAATCCCTACTGTCAAATTTCATCACATGATAGACAGTTTGCCGGCTGTCTTTTTTTTTTTTCCTTTTACTGATCATACTGACTGAAGCTTTTTTTGAAGAAAAAAAAAATTATTTTGCCATCACATTTAACAACACATTGTGTTTTTTACTGTTATTCTCTTTATTTGACTCTTTGCTTTCAAAGACTTTTAACACATGTCGGCTAAAAAGGTGGCGGAAACAGTGAAGAAACACAAGTATTACATGTGAATACATATGCATTCTTAGGCGTATAATTAGGGACTCTTGGAAGACCTGGGCTTGCTGGTATTGATTGCCTTCGAGAGTATGTAAATGTGCTGTCCGAAAACAGAGACAAATAAAACAGTCTCATAGATGATTTCCCATTTTTGATGTGTCAAGGAGAAGGGGGAAAATTCTGCAGAAGAACCCAGGATCTTTTAAGATAAACATTAATTACTATTAACCATCAGTGTACCTGCCTGTTGCAAGGAATTCATTAGAGCATCTATGGCTTTGCATTGCCCTTCAGAAACAAGATAAAATGACTGCATCTAGCAGGACAGAATAAATACATAGCTCTTAAAGTATTTGTGTTTTTAATCTGATTCAAAACATTTACTGTTGATTAAACCCTTTTGCAAATGGAAAATTTCATGCAGTCCATACCAAGAGGGATAGAAAAACACAAAACAAAATCAAAACAAGGATGACTCAAGGATTTACAGGCAACTTTTGTGAAGACTCAACTGCAGCTCTTTCTTTATCCATAAAAGAACGCGGAAGCCTCAGGAATAACAGTTTCAGTGCTTAGAAATGAGTTATGAGAAATAAAAGCTGGAGAATGAACTGATGGAGATGGCTTAGACCTGGCAGACTTTGTTAGAGATGACTAGCTCATACCCATTTTCTTTAGTGAGGATCAGGGACTTCATGAGAGAACACAGCATGTTTTCTTAGCTCATCCATTTGGCATCCCTGAAGCAATGGGCAAACTGTCCATTTGTATTAGCACCCAGGTATTTATTTCTCCCTTTTACCTTAACATTTTTTTATTCTAGACCTCAAACTAGAAAGTCTGTCCCTCTTGTAATTTGCATACACTTTACGGCCTCATTGATTTCTTCATGTGGAACACCCAACCCTCTGTGAGCCTCAGGAGAGTGGTCCTGGGGGGAGCTAGGGTGATTACATATCTTCCTGCAAAATGCCCAGGGGTTTTCATTTAGTAAAGTCCATTTGGTTCCTTTATACCTGGGGATTCTTTTTGTTTCTCTCATTGACCATCCTTTGATTTTCTGAGATCCATTCTGTTGTCTGAACAGCACTACATAAGCACGACACAAAACAAAGGATCAGAATCCCAATTTCAAGTCACTAATGCTACTTTTTTTTTTTTTTGCTTCCTTAGATGAAATAGATAATATTAAAGGTATGGTTTCTGGTAACCTATTAGTAGAATTGACAGCCAGGCCTTCCTTACTATCTAATGGCTTTGGCTGACTCTATACAATTATTATTAAGTCTCTTGTTCTAGTTTTAATTGTGTCATTTAGAAATGAAGTCCTGTCTTTGAGGCTAATAATTTCTTGCTCTGTTTGCTAAAATGCACTTCCAAGGATACCCAGACAAAGTACATTTATTGGACTAGAATGTTTGGTTAGGTTCTGGGCCAGCCAGGTCCAGTTTTATGGCTAGTTATATAGGCACAATGAGCTACGTCCTGGGAGGTTTTCGAACACTTTCACATGCTCCTAATAGAGGGTACCGGTTATGAATGTAGACTCTAGAGGCAAATGGCTTGGGATTGAAACCATTACCCAATTTGGGCAAGTTACTCTATTGTTTCCTCAGTTATAAAGTAAGGATAATAATGGTATCTACCTTCATGGGGTCAAAATTAAATGAGGTAATGCATACAATGTGTGAAAGGAGCAAACCTGGCATACACTAAGTATAAGTATATATTCATTCACTAGACTGTAAGCTTCTTGAGGGCAGCAGCCATATCAAATTCATTTCTGCAAACCCTGGTGCATAGTCAATTTTATATATAGATATATACACATATATATGTGTGTGTATATATATATATATATAATTGAATGAATTATATATATTTAAATGAATGAGCAAGTAAGTGAAAAAATGGCATTAAAATTTTATTGAGAAATGAGGTGATTCAGAAGGGTTTACTATATATTTGGGTCCCAAAGTAATATGGTGGCTTATCCTTTATGCCTATCTATTCATTATATTAACAGAAACCCATAGTTGGGCTGCTGAATCAGATCTTTTGAGACTTAGAATCAAAAGTATGGCACAGCCTTGAGAAACTCAAAACCACTTGAACTTGATTCAGAAGCATTATTAATACACTATTAGTTAGTGGGGAATGAAGATGGGTCTCATGCTGAACCAAAAGACAGCTGCCTTTGATCCAAAGGTATCACAGATTCTTTGCATCTCTAATGAACAGTATGGTTTCCTTCCCCATCCTCTCCCTGGCATTGCAAGTAATTTGAGGAAATTACAGATGATCTGAGCCTACCTATGGGCTCCAGGTTAAGGAGTCCCTGGGATACCTCTGAGGCCTTTCTCCCTCATTTTCCAACTAGAGCAGCTCTATACTGGCATGTTTTATTTGTTTTTGGTCATTCCAGAAGGTTTAGCTTAAAGAACATATTTTATTGATGAAAGTAGAGTGAGAACCACAGTGTTAGACTTGTTGGCATACTGCATTACCTCAGGGGGCATGTGAAATCAGTTTTCAAAACAGAAGAAGAGGATAGAAACAGAAGGACAACTAAGTTAAGGTGTCACTTTTAATATAAAAAGATATAATATAAACTACTGCCTTCAACATTAGCCTGGGAAACAAAAGTCAATCTTGTTACTCCTCTGTCTTCACCACTGATTTTTGGAATGAGGGTGGATAAGTCACTGTACGTTTTCTGTCTCTCCAGTTTTTAACTTGTCTTGAAGAGGCAATCTCTGCTTCCTATCATGAGGAGAATGAATTAGGAAACACCTGCAAAATCTTCTAAGTACACAAACAATTCCCCTCAATTTCTACAGTGTCTGCTTATATAAGAGTGGAAGCCACAAAGGTGAAAGAAACCGTGGCAGAGGGAGCTTGGGCAAGGCTCCCTGCCCTTGCAGGCTGAGACGCAGGAAAGGAGTGTGGTTGGCATCCCAGAAAATCGATACCTAAGATCTGTAGGAGCTTTGAGGAGTGTACTTGGAGTAAGTGGCAATATTTACTTGGAAAAGCCAGCATTTCTATCACTTCCTGCAGTCATTTTGACACCCCTCACCTACAACTAGACCCTATACCCTGACTGCAACGCCCCCCCACTCCTGCTGCAAGAGTAACACAATTATCTTTTTTTTTTTTTTTTTTACATAATCTGCATAATTGATGCTTGTGTATTTGAACAATTTTATGTGTAAAATAAATCCATGAGGACTACTCCTGCCAAGGGCAGCCCGAACAGTGTTGAGTCACCAGGAACTGGGTCTAGGGGAAGTATTAATAGTAATGTGGAAAAAGAGCCTGACTCACGCTTTCTCTGCCCCTCTTTAAACAATCTCCTACATGAAAACTTTCTCTAATCAAATTTCATCTCCTTTTTCCTTCAGTATCAGAAATGTTGTCTTTGGAGAGGAAATGGAAATGACTTGTTCCAGGAACTTAGGAAACTTAACACTTTCTACTTAACTAACTGTATACTTACATGAAACTCTTTTCTAAAATCAGGCTTCCATATGTCTAAGATGATATCCTATTCATCTTTATAGTTCCCAAGACACCTAGCACTGTGCTGAATAAATACTTGTTGGTTTGATTAAACTGATGACCTTAGAAGGCTTTCCAGTATGTGGCTTCTCTTCTCTTTGGGACCCCGTGGTGTTAACATTTGTATGTCAGACCAAAGACCTGAGATTCAGAACTTAGGGGCTTGTTACAATCTCACAGCTGCATCTGATGTACAATCAGGGCTAGAAATCAGCCTGCTTCTATGAATTTGACTTTTGTAGATTACACATAGAAGTGAAATTATGCAGTATTTTTCTTTCTGTGTCTGGTATATTTCACTTAGCACAATGTCCCCATGTTCATTTGCATTACAAGTGGCGGGATCTACCTTTTTATGGGCAAATAATATTCCTCTGTGTGCATTTCATTATCTTCTCATCCACTGATGAACACTTAGGTTGATTCCGTATTTCGCTACTGTGAATATGGCTGCAATGAACATAAAAGGGAAGATATCTCTTGGATATGCTAATTTCATTTTCCTTGGATAAGGGGCAAGAAAGTGAGGGAAATGAGAGATTTCAGTTACAGTGTATGAAGTTTTAGTCACACAGAGATCGAATGTAGAGCATGGAGACTACAGTTAATAATACTGTATTGTATATCTAAAATTTGCAAAGAGTAGATCTTAAGTGTTCTCACCAGCAAAAAAAGGTAACCGTGAAAAGAGATGTTAACTCTAGCTCGACTAATCTCAGTTCACTATGAATATGTATGTGAAAACATCATGCTATACACCTTAAATACACACAATTTCAATAAAAAATGTTTTAAAAGAAAAAAAAATCAGTGTCTCACATTTCAGTGATCTTTATTGGAGACACTGCTTTGATTGAAGGCATTTTGAGTTTGGAGTTGAAAAGTCCAGAGTTTGAATCTCAACTCTCCTAATTTCTTTTTTTTTGAGATGGAGTTTTTGCTTTTGTTGCCCAGGCTGGAGTGCAATCGTGCAATCTTGGCTCACTGCAACCTCCGCCTCACAGGTTCAAGTGAGTCTCCTGCTTCAGCCTCCTGAGTGACTGGGATCACAGGTGCCCACCACCATGCCCAGCTAATTGTTGTATTTATTTTTTTAGTAGAGATAGGGTTTCACCGTGTTTGCCAGGCCAGGCTTGAACTCCTGACCTCGTGATCTGCCTGCCTTGGCCTCCCAAAGTGCTGGGATTACAAGTATAAGCCACCATGCCCAGCCTGCTCTCCTAATTTCTAACTGTAAGCCTCCATCTTCTCGTCTGTAAAATGGGACTTTTTCAACTTACTCTTGGATTGTTGAGAGGATTAAATAAGATGAATAATGTGATTGGCATATGCTAGGCAGCTAACAAATGGTAGCTATAGCAACAACAATCATTACCCATGTGTACTCCTTGCCCTGAATCAGAATTAAGAGAAACCAATACATGCCACACAGTTAGCATAGTACCTAATTTTGCCAATCATTAAGAAAGTCCCAAACTACTAGTCTTAAGTTTGCAGTGTCCCTCAACCACAATCCTTTTCAAGTAGGTCTAGTTGTAAAACGTCTGATTAAACAGTAGGAGTTCGATACTAAACGTATTTTTTTGCTTCATTAGCATAGCAGTAGGAGTGGAGACAAGGAGGCATCTGGTAATGCAGTGGGGCAGAGCCACAAGGTGAGAAAACTGGTAGCCTAAGAATGTCCGTATTTAGACTATAGTCTCAAGAGCTATTCCCATAATTTATTTCTGTCCAGAGTGAAAGAAAAGAGGATGTTTGTTTGCAAATAGAAAACCAGATGCAAATGGTATGACTTTTATCCAACTTTGTGGTTTTTTGAGACTATGGGATGTAATATTGAGATTTAGTACCTTGGAGAGATAGGAGGACGTACAAGTCCTTGCAGTCTTGTACTGTTCAAAAAAGGCCACTACAGAAAAAAAAAAAAAAAAAAAAGGCAGGCAAACACAAACACCACCACAGAACCCTAAATGGAAAAGGATTCTTTCTGAGTCATCCACTTACTTTTTCTAAGCTGAGTTAATAGCCCTAGTGCAACTGCATTTGTAAAATTTCTAGTAACATAAGCACTGTTCACTCTCACTCATTCTCTTACAGTCAAATATTTTGTTTCTCATATATTCAGGCAAGAATAATAGAAATACTTCTGTATTTTTCTTTTTTTTTTTTTAGGAGAGATGGGGTTTCACCACATTTCCTAGTCTGGTCTCAAATTCCTGACCTTATGATCTGCCTGCCTCGGCCTCCTAAAATGCTGGGATTACAGGCATGAGCCACCACGCCTGTGGCTGTTAAATTTTTACATGAATTGGCTTATTCCAGTTAGCTGGATATACATTGCCCTGTTGTGTAAAAGATTTCACAAAGCCACGTGCATGTTTGCATTTACCTGGGATAAGCAAAAGAGTTGAGTTGCTGTTTAAAAAAACGGTGCTAGTTTTTATTGAATAGTTTTGTTAGCTTGAGCTGGTCACAGAATGTACTTGGGAAAATGTGAACACATGCCTGGGTGCTATGCAGGTAATTAGGAGAACTGGGTTCTCGTCTCAGCTTTGAGATAACCTCACTGTGTTGATTATATGGTGGCTATTCCCTCCGGGTTCATGCATAAAAGGAAAGGACTGAATTAAAAAGATCAATCTGTGCTTCTTTGAACTTGACCTTCCTCATCTGTACAATGGGGGTAGTGACATCCACCTTGCAGGGTGTTCCGACGATTGAATGAGATTGTGTGTGTAAATCACCTACAGCAGTGTCCAGCAGGGTATATGTATTTAGAAAGTTCTAGACTTCCTCCCATTTTAAGTTTCTTCCCATTTAGAACGCTTTGTAATCTGGAACATGTGGTGATCTTCATGAGCAGTGTCATCAGGTAAAGCTATGATTGCAATAGATATACCTGGCATCCACTCCCTGTGAGTGACTTCACCCAGGATTTTTTGAAGTGAGGGTCAAACTGCATCTCATCTTTCGAGTACTGAAAGAAGCCCCATAGAAATCACTTGGGATATAAATATTCATTCATCAACAGTTGGCTAGTCAGCAGCATGGTGTGGTCTGTACATACTTTGAAGGCAGACGGTTTCTATTTTTTAAACTTAAAACTTAACAATAAAGACAGAGGTAATGCCTAACAAGTTTAAATGTCCTTTTATTATTTGGAATGCGTCTTTACTTAGAGCTGCAGAGACTAAATGTTAGGGAATTTTTCTTTAAAAAATCTAATCATTTTTTTTTCACCACTGGAAAAGGTTAGGACATAATATTATACCTGGTGGTTCCAGCAGGTGAACTGAAACTTGTCTAAAATGCAAAGACTTTGTTAACACTGGCAAATCAGAACCAGTGCAGCAGAATTAATGCAATTTCAGTTCTTCTTTGTGTCTGTAATGGTTTCCTATTATCCTGATAAGTGGGCAGCCATTTCACTTCTTTTATTGATGTAGCTGTGAAAAAGAATTAGATTTCAACACTTACGTAACTGAGATTAATTGATTGATTAGATTATTAATTAAATATTCCATTAAATTTTCTTTTGAAAAAAATGGCACAGGAATGTGGATTCCCTAAGGTTTTTTTTCTAACCCATGGAAGAATAAACAAGGAAATGCATAACTAAACATTGTATCTTATCTTTTGAAAGATAATTAAGCAAGCAGATGCATTACTATGTAGAAAATTTACTCACTGCTGGCTGTCTTACAAGACTACCTTTATCCAGCACCTGTACATCCCAGTTCAAGGTGGGGAGATTTTCTCTTTTGTGAACAAGCCACAGAAATCAGTAAGTCATGAGAAAAATTATTTGGGGACCACACCTTTAGGCACATCTATTTTGACACAATAATGGGCCTGTTTTAGTTAGGAATAAAATGGTTTACCTAAAACTTCCAATCATGCAGTGTTTCAGGGATCTGTGGAAAAATAAAAACAGCAAGTGGCCTTTCAGGTAACCCATAATTAAAAGCAATTTTGAGCTGTCTTTTCGGGCAACCTACCCAGGGGAAGTATTTGCTACCTGTGTGACCTTCACGATTGTGAGTCCTTGGCAGTGTCAACGACCCTCTGAACTGAATTCAAAACTAATCTCTGACAGAAAAAGAGAAACAGAATTCATGCAAATCATATTAATTCCAACATTTCCCCAGTGAGCTGGGTATAAACTACAGCCTAATTAAATATTTTTTAACGATGTGAGTAATTTTTGCCAAGGGGCGGATTCAGGGGAAAATTTAATATGAGATCACAAAAGCTGTTCCCAGCGTTGATTCTGTAAATTAATGACTATCTGCCTTATGATAAAAACATGCTGCCAAGAATGAAAATGAAGTCGGCAAAGCTTGCTCTATTTGTCTAACAACCAAATATACAGAATGCAAAACTTTAAAGGCAATGGGAAATTTTCATTGTGTTTGTGTGATACACACAGGATAAAGATGCACCATGCTGACAACCCAATAACCAGCTTTAAGGCATTGTCAGCAAGATGGGGCCATTTTTAGGTAGCTGTTGTCAAGGTCCAGGGACCTGTTTTAAAGCAGCTAGTTAGTTAAAAAATTGTATGCACCTTGCTTCCCAAAGAGATTCAAGTTGGCTCACAATAAGAGACATATACACACAAGTAACAGTGTTAAAGGCAAAATGGAAGGTCAAACATGTATCAAGGGCAAGTGCTCAATTATTTGGTACAAATGTTGCCAGCATTACAGCTCCATGGATTGCTTCCTGACTGACCATTAAAACAGCTTTCCACACCCATCTTGATCCTCAGGGCAGTTGATTCTGGAAACCTGAATTGGATTGCTGTCCGAGGTCATGGGGGTGAAAAATGGGGGTGAATACAGTCAGCAAGGGAATGGTGTCAACACAGCCCTGGGCAGCTTATTGCATCTAAATCTATAAATGGCAGTGGACAAAAGGTGGCCTGGTATAAGACTGTTCTTGTCTGCTTAAGTCCAACTTGAAAATGGAGCTTCTCCTCACGTTCAGACTCCAGTTTTAGGAAGCATTTTGACAAAAAAGCAACTCGGCATATGTTACAGAAAACCAAGGCATGGCGCCTGAATCAAGGCTAGGGAAAAGTCCCTCATCTCGCTTTGCTTCATGAGGGCAACCTACTTTTAATGACTCCTGTAGTTAACACCCAGAAGTTGCCGGCGGTCCCCTGTGACATATGACTTGGTCACTAGGCCAGCCCATCACAAGGGTTTTAGGAGCTATATTTATTTAAATTTCTGTCGGTGCCCAGCAATGGAGATTGAATTTACAGTCTTTCAATTAGAAGGTCATCTGTGCTAACTAGTGCACCACTGCCTCATTATAATCATAAAATTAGTGAGAAAAGACTGGCATGAGTAATATGGAAACGCTGGTTTCAAAGGTGAAAAGGTGCTGTTTCCTCAGGTTATAGCAGAGGAGAATGCAACAGCAAGCTCTTGATCAGTAAATATTCCCATTTAGAGCAAAGAGAAGTCCTTGACACCCATTACAAGAAAATATAAGGATGCCAAGATAATTTTATGAGAATACATATGAATACTCAGAGTGACTATATTTACTGAAAGAGACACAGTTTTCATATTTACACATAAATTTTCCTTGCAAATTTAATACAAGTAAAAGTAGCATGAATGTCTCCAAAGCATAGCTTTTGATTTTTAACCGTATTTGTCAAAAATCTCAGCGGGTGATTAATAAACAAATCAAAATGAAATAAAAGCAGGCAGGACTGAGATGTGGAGCACCTCATGGCTGGTTGTATTGGTAGCAGGCTGTCATGATAAGCCTTGTCATTTTTAAACTTTAACATGTTGTTAATGTTATTAACGGAATCTCACTGGGTGCTACTTAATATTTTTGCCCACTAGAAATGTCATTTCTAGGAAAAGAAAAGCCGCCAAACTAGCTTACTCCAAAGTTAAAACTAACATTTATATCTATGAGGTACTTTGATATCAGTGTTTTCCTCTTCTTAATGACCTTATAAAAAGGGGGGATTATTATCCTTAATATACAAATAGAGGAAATAGAGATATAGAGAAAAGGCACAAGTTTCCTGGCTTTAATCAGGTTATTAGTGACAGGGCTGGACTATAGACCCAGATCTGACCTCAAAGCTACATACTTGTGTGGTTTTTTTTTTTTGTTTTTTTTTTTTTTTTTACATAATTTGTATTCTAATTCTGTTATATCAGTTGAGATAGTGCTTATTTAAAATGCATTTCAAATTCCCTAACCTAAAACAGAGTCTTCAGGGACTTCCTTAATATAAAATTAAACAACTTAAGGAACTGGATCCAGGGAGAAAAGAATGATTGAACTTTGAAAACTCAGTAAGTACTTATTGCCCATCTAGTCTATGAACAGTGATGTCCTATGTGTGGTCTGGGTACCAGGAAGAAGACAGATCTGTGCTAACTGAAAAGTGGACATACCACCAACTAACTCATGCAGAGCAGCATGTCCCCGTACAAACGCAGAATGCAGCCCTTTGGTGGGAGAAAGGAAGGTGGCATTGCATGGCATGGAAAAGACTTCACAGCGTTAGTTGTAGGAGGTGTGATGATTTCTGCATGGGTCTTGTGAACGAAGTCTGCAAGGGGCAGAGAGATGGTTGTAGGCCTGCCTTTCTTAGAAGGAGAGGGGATGACTGTAATCTTTGGCTCCTTTCTTCCCTTTGTGTTTGATCTGACTTTTTCCTGTTCTCTTGCCAAGCCTCCCTTAACTCCCTTCCTTTCCCTCTTCTTGTTCCACGTGGCTGGAATCCTCAGGCCTACAATGAGCATCAGAGCTGCTTCAACTCTGTTGAACTCCTGCTCCTGCAACAAGGACCCAAGTCCTTTGAAGGGCTCACCATGAGGGACAGGCAGCTGCTCCTGGCAGAGGCATGGGCCTGGCCCCAAGGAGTCAGCACAGAATGAAAGAGAGGAAAAGATTTTCTCCATCTTAAAGCCCCCTAGAAGAGACCTATCATCTATAGTGGCAGCAGGAGCCATGGGAGGTGATGTCTTTTAGTAGGCAGCCTAAGTGCAGGGGTCTTGTAGAGGGCTGTGCTCAGAGGAGGGGAAGATCAGAGGTGAAGTGATGAATAATGTGCACGTGGAACAGTGACAGATCACTTATAACAAATGTATGATGACCCTCCAAAGCTCGGAGCCCACTAGAGCTTCCCTCTAATTAAGGATAATCCAGAATTATCACGCTTAATTATTTTCATAGGTTTCTTTGAGGGTTTTTTTTCTTCAATTGGGGTGAGGGATATCTCTAGCTACAAAGGGCAAAGGCTGATTTACATCTGGGAAATAAACTTAAGAAATGTTTTCTCTTGCCCCAGTATCCCTGCAGCATCTCCAACATCCTCTCTGTCTGTGCAGCAATAATTCTCTGTCAATCTTCCTTGTTTCCTGGTTGGGTTAACATAGCATATTCCTTACCTACAAGCAACCTCTGTTCACTTCTAATAAGTTGCTGTTAAAATGTGTAAGATTTTCTTTGCTTTTCTTGTAGAGTTTTCTCAAAGTGAGGTCTGAGTATTACCTGTGTTTGTACAAAATGCAGAATCAGTTGACCTTCTTAAAAACACATCCTGTTTATGGCACTAAATCAGACTGTCTTGGGATGGGGCCAGGGAATCTGTATTTTAAACAGGAATCCCAGGATATCCTTCTCCTGTTCAAGTCTGAAAGCCATTGGTTGGATGGCTTGCCTTTTGCCAGAACATTTATTCTTTAAAGACCTTTTCCCTGCCCCTTCCTGCCTTCCACACCACAACCACTCTAATCAAACTTGGTTTCTCTCTCTACAGTCAATCCACCACGATCACTTCATTATTCCCGCTGTCATCCCCAGTGCTCTCGTCATCGTTTCCTTTATGATACACAGTCTGTTTCTTAGATTTTTCTAATTTAGCTTGTCTTTTTCATACTCTATCCCTCTTCCCGCCCATTCCCTTTTGTGGCCTTTCTTCTTATTGCTTACCACATTAGTACAATTCAGTTTAGTTCTTCTACCTCACGAAGCTTTCCTTATGTAGGAGCTAAAAGAGTTAAGCTTCAAAGTATGCATCCAATACAATAACCAACTTACAATGGAGTATATAAAGCGATCTATGATAAAATAATAATGGCCAAGTACTATACTAAAAATAAGTGTTTATATTGTGACCTGAGATGGGAATAGCATCTTGTACATTTGCTACAGCACCATATTGTTGGCCTCCTAGACATATTAAGTCAGATTATGAAGAGCTTTCAGCCCTGTGCAACCTTATATGGTGTTAACTATGCTGGTTTCCCGCATCCTTTCTCTTGAGCCAGTTCTGTTAACTGGCAGGGTGAAACCATGTTTTTGAGGTGACAACATCTGGACAGCTGCTGTAAATGCCTTGTTTCAGTTAAACAGCCTCATATGTGAGTATGTGAGGACAGGTGGTGCGTGGAGAGAGACATAAGCAAGTTTTGTATGCTGGGATGGTCATCTGAATGAATGCATAACCTACAGGCCATTGTGTGTTCCTTTGAAGAACGGAAACAAACTAGCCAAAACGGAGGCCAGTTTTGGCTAGAATGAACTCCAACTTGATTTTCTGCCTGTAGAAGGGGCTTCCCTCTACCTCCCAATGGTAAGTTCTTGGGAAATGGGTACTCTCACAGGATGAGTTCCTCAACAGAGAAAAGCTGCAAGGCAAGGACTGTCACAATTAGCTGCCGTCCAGCTAGAATTGTGGGAGCAGTACAAGGCCACACCGTTTTCCTCAGCACCAATGCAGTGTTGACAAACTAGAGTAAATTTAGAACAGAGGCAATGGCAAGTGAGATTCTGGAGGGCTTCACTGCCAATGAGGGACTATGAAGCTAAATGAAAGTGGTTTAGCCAAATGACCACTAAAAAGGAGAGCAGGCTGTCTTCCCATACCCAGGAGAGAGATGTGAGGACATTGGTGCCCTCTGAGCCTGGCTTCACACGTGCACTGGGATGTGTTCAATTCTATGCCAATCCAGAGGATAGAAATACTCTGAGCTGTCCCTGTAAGCCAAACTAGGGCAGTTCATTAGCAAGCACAGAATATATGTTTATATTTACTTGGAATTCTGTCAGTTGGGCCTTCTATGATTATTTTTAGGCACTTTTTCTTAGATTTCTGTAAAGCCTTCCTTTCTAGGAGTTTATTATTAAACAAGTTTTCAGTGAAAAATGTTTTAAAGCATTAAATAGGTTAGGGATGTAAATGGTACATGCACAGGTCATTTTCAAAAAGTGACACAATTGGAAGACTATAATTGTGTATATGCAGGAGTATTCTTTGGACCTAAGTTTTCAATGGATCTAAAGTCGGCTTGTAGCAATTTGAAATGGAATGATTTACATTCACAAGACAAAGCCAGTCACACCCATGATATCAGCTTCTGTTCCTGTAGTTGGCAGACAGCCCTCGATAGATAAATTCATCTCAGTAACTTTGCTTCCTGGTGGGTTCAGCCAAAGGGTCCCACAGGCTGCTAGTCTCTATCTGTTCTCTTCTCTACTCTACAGAGTTCTAAGCCTTTCTTGTAACCTGGAGGCAAAATCAAAATGAGAGGGGTGAGAGAGAAAAACGGGTAGCAGGGGAGGTGAAATAGGTTATCGCCAAGGAAGAGGGTGTTCGGTGACTTTAAATTAATGAATCTATCTTTGTTATGAAGCTGGGCAATTATTTTTGAAGGTAATTTTAAAAGAGGAGTTAGTAAAATGTTCTATACAATGGGACTGTCATTTGAGTGAATACATGTCTATAGGTTTACATATTTATCTGAGTACATGAGTTCTAGAATTAAAAATATATCAGTGGAAGGAAAAAGCAGCTGAAACCAACTATATACTGTAACATGAAAGATGTGACCTGGGATGGAATGGCGGGAGAGTTTGTGATTCAGGATTGAGTCACCCCCGAATGCTTTGAATCTGGCTACTGCTTAAGCCACAACTGGGAGGCATCCTTGACACTGAGAAATAATGTAGTGATGCTGAGTCAGAGAGTAAAAATTTCAGGAGTTGCTTCATGCATTTAAAATCAAACTGGTTTAAAGTAAAACAATTGGTGTTAATGAGATGATAGTTCAGGAAAGAATAAAGACCTCCCATTTCTAAACACAACAGAATGACCAACAGCTAGAACTTAACGCTTTTGTTTGTTATAGTAAGAAACAGAAGGCAGCATAAATATATCAAAAAGAGTGAACAAGTGATCCTAACACACTTCGAAGATGCTAGTCAAAAATATTACTAAAAAAACCTTTTCATGACCTTGATACAGGTGATTGTTCATCATTTAGCTATACATGGAAAAAGAAGATGTAATAAGCTGCATAAATGTATGAAATTGCTTACTGTGCTATGCCATTTGATGCATTTTGGAAGGATTTATGCTCTAAAGATACTTAGACTGTCTAGCTCATTAAGCAAGTGAGTGTGTGGTCATTCATATCACACAGTTGGGCCTAAGGACACAAACATTGCTTCCATGAGAAAATAATACACTTAATATTTGCATCATTTTGATCAACAGCACTTTTGTTTCAAAAATACTGAAATCCATTACTTCAAGGACAGCTGCTACTGTAAAACACTATCTCCTTGTTGCTATCACATATAGGCACATGAACAAT